>NC_085140.1:403267699-403583220 GCF_024139115.2 Armigeres subalbatus
ACACCTACACGTTCTCAATGTACACGTTTAAGGAGCTCAAATATTTAAAGTCAATAACGGCGCCGGCCACGTCCTTACGGCCCTATAGGGATGGAAGGATTGTTAGTCCGACTCTCGTTGCTACCAGAGACCGATTATACCTCTGCATCTCCACGATTGTCTTGGAATAGAAAATCGTTTTAGTTACAAAGGATAATTTATCTGGATTCACTTTGGTAAGCGATGCGATCTATGGGATGGGAAATGACACTAATACGAGTTAAAAGTTAAAAAACATGCACGCCCAGTGGCATATGAAAGCTAAGGAGATTCGCGTTTTGGGCGACCGCACGGAAGCGCAGCACTCTGTACTCACTTGTTCGATGGCTACAGCAAACTATTGAAGAACTCGCTTTTTTTGACCGCGCGCGACATGCGCATGAGCCACCGAACACAAAATACTTTATTTCTTTCCCGACGACTAAAACACGCACTGCACTTACTTGTTCGATAGCCACTCTTATTACCGGCCGCGCAATGCAGAACAAATATTTCGGCCGATCGCGCGATCATTCTGCAGTCCGAAACAAGAGAAATCACGCACTGAACTGATTTTTATTACCGGCCGCGCAATGCAGAACAAATATTTCGGCCGATTGCGTCATCGTTCTGCAGTCCGAAACAAGAGAAATCACGCACTGAACTGATTTTTATTACCGGCCGCGCAATGCAGAACAAATATTTCGGCCGATTGCGTCATCGTTCTGCAGTCCGAAACAAGAGAAATCACGCACTGAACTCTGAATAGTTCGACCGCCATCCGTTGAGGCGCTTTAGTCAAACATTTGTGCTACGGATAGAGGAATTCTTGTTATATTTTTTGTTTATTTCAACAATTAACCAGTCAAATTTATAACAACATTTTCTGGAATGAACTTGTATATAATTTAGTAATGCATTCTTGATCGCAAATTTGTTAGTAACTTACAAAATGTGTTAGTAACTTAAAAAAATATAGTTCATTGCTCAAAGGAATACTCCAGAGCTTACACTTAAAGAAAACCGCATATTTATTATATGTCCCAATCAGTACTGCAATTTCGCATTTTTACCAATTATATCTATGTTTCAATTATCACGATGTTTACATATCTGCCCCTTTCAATCTATACAGCAACGCGAAGGATGAAAGGCATGCTACAAAAATCTCCAAAAAAATATTTATTCCGTGACAGGGCATGAAAGTGTGCAATATCTACTTTATTTTCGTGTTTATTACCACTTTCAACTCGGTGGATTGAAGGAATATGATTAATTTATCGACAATCACGACCTTTTGCAGTACTAGCCCCAATAATTAGTAATCCATTTTAAGGACAATCTTCACGGAATCCAAATTTAAAAGTACTCGCGTTTTCAAGGGCACACCACTCAATACGGAAGCCACGCACAACTGTCATTTTTATTATTTCACGTATGCGATTATTTCGACGCAGCAAAACTGAAAGGACAGCACTTGTCATAAGACGAGTTTGTACAATCCCTTTGAATTCCACCACTTAATTGTATCTTGACAGAGTCGAGTCAGGTACGAGACACTGAAGACGGCCTTACTGTTGAGGTCGAAATACGTATCTGTCAAGATACAATTAAGTGGTGGAATACAAGGGGATTGTACAAACTCGTCTTATGACAAGTGAAGACATTCCACTAAAAAGCTCAACATAATTTTCTTAATGAAAGGACAGTTTTTATCCAAATCAGCCCAAATCAGGCCATAGCAACAAATAGAGGAACTGAGCCAGGTGCACGACCGCACTCCGATAAATCGATGACGCACAGGATATAAATCAGTGACCACGTGGACTACGTCGCATCAGCGAAGAATGCCCAACCAGCAGAAATAGTTTACAATTCAACCTAGCCTTTAGTCTCTAAGAAAGATTTGTTGTAAATGAATTAAGTTTAATAAATCATTTTTTCTTTATCGCATGTTAAAGCAGCATCTCATAACTTATATTTTACCAGCCTAATATTTGATGACATTTTTGTAGACCTAGAAATCAGACCTACCAGACAGTATTGCAACTAAAAAAATTACCTAGAGTCTAGGTCCTGATATGCTCTTACCATAACCATGGGAAGGACAATGCCTTGATTGTCCCACCCAAGAACATTCATGCGTAGGACATATCGTACTTGTCCTACCCACTCGCGGTGCCACTGATCCTCCACAAAATTGAATATTTCCAAGACATCGATTCTCTCAGTGCATTTCTTTAATTTTCCCCAATTGTTGTAAATATCATCTAATTGCAATACAATCTTGAACAAAATCGAAACACGTATATGTACAACTTCATTTACAACTGAATTTGAAAAGATCACATTAAAATGTTTCGCATTTATCGATTGGAAACGAGGTCAATCCAGCACCATTGAAATTCAGTGTAGGCCACTTTTGTAATGGTCATGAAATTCAAAATACAAACATTAAAAAACCGCTAGTGCCAGACTTTGGGTAGTCCTAATTGCATTCCATTTTCGTTGTTCGTTGTCTGAAAGATCTAATAAGGTGGATAATTTAATGGCCTAATCAGATTCACCATTTATGATAGAAAATATCATCATAAAGAATAACTTAACGCAAATCCCCACGATATTTATTACGATAAATGGCGTAATCTGAATAGGCCATAAAATATTCTGATTATTAACAGGTCAGCTTTTCAAAGTTCGTGTAAAATAATTTATATTCAGATTTTTGTTTTTTTTTTGTGTAGCAATTTATGTACCGTGGGGAAATTCTATAACAAACACATGCATTCATACATCCACTGTTAGATTTTCTAACAATTCTGCATATGAAAACCTGTATAAGAATTGGGCATACACACTCAGTTTTTATTTCTGCAGCTCGGCAAAAATTCGTTCAGTCGTGCGCCAGCAAAATAAAAAACTGATATTCTGGCAAAAATGATGTTTGTTAGCTGATTTTCGGCAAATTATTTGCTGATTTTCAGCTATTTTGACAGATATCTCGGCAAAAAACATGTTTGCTGGGGCACGGCTGTGCGAATCTCGGTAAAAGTTGACCATTTTGCTGAGATCCCGGTAAAAAATATTAGGTGTGTATGTAAAATTGTTAGACTCTTATAGAAAAAATGTAAGCTTACAAATATTATAGGTAAAGCTTGCAAAATTGTAAGATCTTATACAATATTTGTATGAGAATCTATCATTTTCGCATATGCCCAGTTCTTATACAGGTTTTGGTAAGTTATACAGAATTGTTAGAAAATCTAACAATCACCGGTAAGGTGATCCTTTTACTATCTAAGTATAACATTATAACCAGGGTTGTTAATCGTTAATTTATCGTTATCGCCGATAAAGTTAATTGTGTTCAACGTTATCGGTTGCTACGATAAAGATGCATCAACTCAGTAATTATCGGAGTTCGATAATTCAACGTTAATTTAACGTAAGTTAACTCGATAATTTTGCAACAATGTGGTTACTAGATTACGAGAAAAAAAGTTATGTATAATTTTGACAGAAGCCGAGAATTGTGTAAACTGATCTTTTTCGAAATTTCTCAATGATGACCCCCATTGTGGCAGGTTGACCAGAGATGATTTTGATTGAAGCGGGAACGGCACGGAACGAAGAAAAACCAAGTGTTCTGTCATTGGCTTGATGGACTATCAAGCACTACATAAGTGTTTGGAATATATGGCACTGGCTACAAATACAACGCGGATATTTGTGCTAACCAGACAGACTTGCTTTGAGATGGAGACATATCTATTGAGAACGCATGATGATTTTTTCTTAGACAATCTTCATCGGATAATCAAGAAGATGTAGCTGGAATCGGAATACTTCGGGATTTAGAATTGGGTTTCAACTGCTAAAGAATAATACAGCGACTTGTAGTATTTCATGTCAGGCATAGGTACCAAGTGGAAATACCCTCCGTGATGAATTGAGCACGACTCGGTTAATCTACTCTCTGAGTCATAAAATAAACATAATTATGTTGTACATGTAGACTCTCTGGATCTCCCAAAATAGATGTTTTGTGATTCAAACATAAGAAATACGATTCTTTATTATGGAAAACCGCGACTATCTGTGAAATTGAATGAATTGATCATCAAGAATGTGTTTGATCAATTTGAACCCCAACTTAATTGCAAGATTTAAATGAGTTACCTAATATTTCAGGGCAATACTAGAAAAGCATATTGCAAAACCAACTTGTAAATATTATAATTTTTACCTGCAGGACATATTACAGTTAACTCGATAATTATCGATAAATCAACGAAGAATCGATAACGATAACGATAAATCAACGCTCACTTTATCGTCAACGAAGCATCATCGTACATTCGTTATCGTTATCGAAGATGGCGTTAAATTAACGATAATAATTTATCGATTAACAACCCTGATTATAACATTCAAAAGGCGTTTGGAAAGGCTTCGGGTCTTTTTCCGAATTCAAATTAAAAGTGACAGTCCGAAAATAGAAAAAAAAATCACTCTTAACGAGTGGATGATGCTACCCAACAAAACCAATAAGATATCTATCAACAATTATTCGAGATCTGTCAAAAGTAGTGAACAACTGATGCAAATATCAAAATTTATGTTGTTGAAGAAAAAAAAGTTGCTATGCGAGCATATTTAATCGATAATTGTTAAAATGTCATTGAAATTTCTAATTTGAGTTTAATTCTCCAAATGACACATACCCTTAAAAGAAGTCCGATCATGATACTGTTCCCTTGTCCATCTCATTGAACATACATATGTTCATCTCATCGCGAAACAAAGAAATGTGGCACCAATTTAGTCAAGTTATTTTTGTTAATTTGCCACTGCTGAAAAAAAAAATCACAAAAATCACAATTCCTTATCATTGCTTTGTTTTTCGAGGGATGAATATCGGAGCAATGGGAGGAAGTACAGGAGCAGTAACCCTATATATCAAATAAAAAGTGTGGATGAAGTGTCGTACATCGAAAAGAAAGAATTTTTGTAAACGAAAGCAATTAAAAATGTACTAAATTGTTTAGGCTAGTGTATTCTAAAACCCACCAAGGGTGTTAAAATGCAGAGAAGTTTTTGTGCCTAATAAATATCGTGTTTTTACATATTTTTTGACATTTGGCAACATATATTGATGCGTTAGAACCAGACTAAATATGACTATGCTTGACTCGACAAGTACAAGACACTGAAGATGACCTTACTTATGGAGGTCAAAATACGTTTTTGCAAAGTTGCAATCAAGTGATGGAATTAAATGGGATACTACTAACTCGTCTTATGGGAAGTGAAAACATTTCCCTAGAAAGCTCTGAATAATTTTCTAATCACTGATAATATCGCCAAACTACGGAATGCCCGCTAATTATATGGATAGTTGTTGCGCAAATAACTGCAAATCAATCCGAGAAAGATGTCAAATAATGCAAAACGTTGGGGGTAAACCCGGTGTACACAACATCACCTTTATCCAGTAGTTATGTCAGACATGTAGCTTCCTGACACAGTTCATATGCGGCTGGGCCCAACAACAGAGTATACTGAAAACAACCGCCAAAGTAAGAGACCTCCGAAGATGTTTCTTTCCTATTGTTCGAACTGCTGTTAATATAATTAACACCCGCTGCGTAACATTTTTTTCCTTAGCTGCTCCTAACGCTCATCCCGCCCGGGAGGAGCTACCAGGGGATGACACACAGTCTCTGTATATGGAAGGAAGCTGCTGCGCTAGCCAGGTATGAATATAACACACATCGATCGGTGATGATGGGCCACTCCGGCTGCTGCGGACAGACCCACTGCGGATGGAAGCACATTGAACGGTGAATGGGCCGTTGTTTCATTGTAATTCGTTTTTTTTAACTGTCTCTTCTTGTGCAGCATCTTGCTGAACGGGCCGCCGTGGAAGAAAGGAAGGAAAACAAATTAACTACAAAGATCTCTGTTCAGAGTCCATTCTAAGCCAAAAGAGCACTGTTCCGAGTTGGTGAGGCCAATGAAGATCGAAATGATTTTCTTTTTTGTCGATGGGTTTCCTGAATGTAGGTTCTTCACTGGAGCGTGCCTAATTGTGTTCTCACCTAGTGTGCTTTTGAAAGTTCTTATTCCTGGCTTGTGATGATGGCTTCATTCAGGTCTGCTTTCTCATATGCCACCTAGCTCGATACGGAACGGTATTTGAAGATTGAACAAAAACGAGTTTGTGACAGAAATGGTTCCGCAATAATTCGCGCTGTCACGCTGAGACCGATGGATATCATTTCATAATCGGGATGACGGTATGCGATATGCCCTGTGAAAGGACTGAAAAATTAAATTACAATTTGAGCTTGTAAGTTACATGCAAATGTCTTATTCGAACTTTCAAATACCTTTTGTATAAAGGAATTTTTAGCAAAATTCCACTCTGAGGCCCAAAGCTTTTTTTTTTCGAAACTCGCTCGATGGTATTCTCAGCATTCAGTATTGCACATTAATGTGATTGATACACCTAAAAAGCCCTGAGCAGAAATTTGATTAATCTATGAGCAGTCAAGAGGAGCGCGCACAAGACTATTGCTAGATTGATTTTGGGATTTTCCTGTTCTAAATAGGCTGATAAGCGTAAATTGACATTTGAATTCAGCTATGGATGATGCCGACGATTTGGCAGAAAGTTTTTATTCTTTTTTCAAAAGATTGTTTTTTTTTTTGCTAATATTTGACGACATTCGTCTGTCAGTTTCTCCTGACTGGAGCGTTGGTAGATTTGAGGGACTTTTTTCGTTGCGGTAAAATGCGCAACCATTCTGAATTCCTTTTAAATGGAAAAGTGCAGTTATCCTGAGGAATGCAAATCGACGGTTTTGTACAATACAGGCACAACTCGAAATCTGTAAACACGTTATAAAATTTTCACTCAAAAAAAGAAACTTCATTTCTATGAATATTTCGAATTCCATGGATATTTCTGCATGTGTTGATGAAAATGGATTAGTTTTGTACTAATGAAATGGATTTATATATCAATTTTACGAAAAATCAACAAATTTTGAAATTAGCAAGCTTTTTTATATATTGTGAATTTCGACAGGTCTTTGTCAGGTGAGAGTGAAACATCATACTGTTCTCTGTGCCTCTGGGCCAGTATTGCACAAAACCGTCGAAATATATCCCAGTGTCAACTAGTCTGCCAATCTGTTCCCCGAACACTTTGCATCAAGCATAGCTCCTAGATCAGAAATCGAGGAGGCAAAAAAATTAAAGCCTCCACTTTTGGCCGATGCATATCATGCACTTGAGTGAACATTTAGATTTTTTAAAATAAAACAAACATTTTTAGCCGAAGTTTTACCATTGCATCTCAAAGATGATTAAGAATGGGTTCCGTTCCACTTTTTATTTCAAATATTTGTGGGCTCAATTTTGAAAAAAAAACTCAATATTTTTACAACATAAATCTTACGGTAATATTTTAGCAAATGAAAAAATTAAAATTGTTAGTTTGAAATACATACGATGCAAGATGTACTTATATTCTTCGTATTGAACTAACAACACCCAAAATCGGATGTAAGACGGGGAAAATACGGCCAAAAATTTTTGCCTATTTTTTTTCGAGGGTGAACCCAAACTTTTGACCGGCAGTGTATACCCAAACAGTTCCTCCAAATAGCTATTCGCATCCCATTCTGTTAATGGAAAGTATTCGGTGATATAAGATTTGTGCCTAAAAATATCACAATTCAAGTAATTTCTTTGAATTCCCACAACCTTATCATTTTCAGAACATCGCAAGTGATTTTGAAAGCAAGAGATGTCTTTAATCATTTTTACTTTCGAAAAAAAATTCTTTCGCCAATCTCAAGAAGCCCTCAGTTTCCATTATAATTCAAAAACTTCGACAAATAGCAGGAAAGTTCTTCAATAAAATATCTAGCAAACTGCAGAAAAAATTACTCCCAGAGTGTCAAGACCTCTTGAACCGTTAGGCACAATTTGGTGTTGTAAAACTAAACTGATTGTTAGAGTTGAGAGAGTGTCCGTTTTCAGTACTGTGCTGACCGACTTTTATAACCTCGGACTTTCCTCAAGAGACTATACAGCAACTATGCATGCCTTACACATAATTTTCACGCAGATTGAGATTTTGTAGTGGCATCGCCGTGATGAGTGAAAATCATTCATGCGATGTCCAAATGAATTTTGAGTTATGAGAATCGGTCGGGCCATAACTCAAAACAATAACGTTGAACAAGATGAGTGTCGTCCCGGCCTTTGAATTTATTTGATTGGCTTTTTGATTGATTTCAAATTTATTTGATGGACTTTTTGCTGAAAATGTAACTACTCCATCGGAAGGGAGTAGATGAAAGCTATGTAGAAACCAGGGTTGTTAATGTTAATTAACGATTAACGCCGTTTCGATAATCCGTTGACGTTGACTTTTAACGAATATTCCGATGATTTTTTCAATACCGTCGTTCGGGGTGACATTGGGCCTAGGGGGTAAGATTGGGCCAAAAACGAAAAATGTTTCAACTCCTAATATCTCTGAAACTGTTACGAATTTTGATGAAAACTTCAAACGGTTCAAAATTATAGTAAAATTCACGTCTAGGAAATCACAAAACAAATTCCAAGTACCAATTGTGCTCGTACGATAATGCTTGGAATTTGAATGTAAAACTATTGAGCGAATGAACCCGTATTAAAATAGTGTCAGTAAAGCCCCACAAATCTATTACATAACTAGTTTTTAGATCGATGGATATCTGGTTATCATGTTACGATAAGGCCGTTAAAAATATTTAATTGACTTTTTGTCCTACTAGTCTCTGAAAGGTCAAGGGGGGGATAATAAAAAATAAATATTAAAATGATAAAAATCAAAAAACTTCTCGGATTTGTTAAAGAATGTTTTGAAAATCCTCAAAATTATCCGAATTTTATTTTGTTGCCCCCTCAAAATATCATTTTTTGGCAAAAAAATCCATGGGGGGGGGGAGACAAAATGGATTTTAAATATTTGTATCGGCCTAATCTGTTGTTGTTTATTCTAATTTTATTAATATTTATATAACGGTTCTAGTTTTTTGTAGCAACGAGCAATGCACGCAAAAAGGGTGTGAGATTGGGCCAAGCCTTCTGTTGATTTGCCTTACATAGTTTGTAAGAGCCGTAATGTAGGCAATTATTTAGAATGAACGATTGAATCGGTTCATCGTCACCGCTGAACTATTTCATTTGGCCCAATGTCACCCCCTGTGCGGGGTGAGAATGGGCCAATTTTGAACAACATTTAACTTCGAAGAATTTCCATAATTCATTATTTTTTCCCAACACAGCGGTAATTTAATTATTCAAGCTTGTACCAAACTAATTAAAACTTGATTCCAATGTTAACTACTAGAGCTTTGTAACATTTACTCGGAGCATACCACATTTTGGCCCAATGACACCCACGATGGCGGTACGTTTATTAACGACAACGTTAACGCAATCCGTTAATTTAACGTCAACGGCTGCGTTATTTTCACGTTAATAATTGCAATTGAATTCAAATTTCGAAGTTCTGATTTTTTTGTCTAATGTGTACCTTAGCTTGATTTATCGACATTATTCGTGATGATATTGCTGCCCAATCAAATCTTTTCCTTATATTCCCATGCCTAATTTTTAATATAAGATTTTTTCTGTATATTTTTGTTAAGTACCGAAAATTGAATCATACAAGTTGGGGAAAAAAATTTCATTACTGTCTAAGTAAATCTACGTTTCTTAAGGGGAAAAAACTATGAATGTATACTATACTAGTAAATGAAATGACTGAAATATAAGTCAAATGATCGAATTAACAGCAAAATTAATAATTATGTACATATGTTGAAATATTCTATGAAACGTAACTGCAAAGACATTATTTTACAAAATTGTCGTTAGCACACATAAGTGCTTGTATCTCCATATTGGCATCTGACAAGTTTGCTCTATCGGCTTTGAAAATACTCCCAACTGAAGAAAATAACCTTTCAACACTAGCGTTTTCCTAATCTTTTGAATGGTTACTTGCTTTTCTCTCCGAAACAGTCTTTAATACTCGTCTGATTACTTGAAGAGAGAAATCGTGCAAGCTTCTCTTCTACTGATTCTTCATCGGATATTGCAGAATGTCTTGAAGGCGTGGAATGGTTCAACCCGCAAAAGAACGAATCTTCATCTGGTTCTTCAAATCCGCCTGACCGTTCAGCTTCAAATGTTTGAAAGGAGTTATTGCAATGCACGTTCTCAGTGGCATGACGAACACACGGATGAGTGCCATCATCAACTGCCTTCATCTGCTTCAGAAGCAGGTCCTGTATGATACCCTTAGATGAATGAACATTCAAGCCATCCCAATCAATTATGAACCAAGGAATCAAAGATGTGGCTATCAAAAGATCATCTTCAGTCATCATACATCCAAATATTCGCTCTGAATTTATTGAACGAATCATTTCATTCAATTAGGGACGAGCTTCCAGCAGGCGGAGAAGACTATACATAGTGGGTAAAAGATACCCCAAAAACATGTACTTTTCTTTTTGGAGTAAATCTAAGGCATATGCAACTGGGTGTGTTACCCATACATATTCCCGGAGATATGTTAACTTGGATGGAAGAAACTTTGGAAGTCCTGCTCGATCGACTACTTTCTCAACATTTTAAACATTCTTGTCGTACAGCTCACAGAACTGGAGAAAAAAAAATCAATAAAGTCAACTTGTCATACAATTAAGCATTCTAACCTGTTGTCTTGCTTTATATTCCGAATTCCACCTTGTTTTACAAGGCGTAATAAAGCATTCGCCTATTCCGGCCGTTATAATCTCCGCTACTGCAGACGATTTATTCTGTAGACGCCACCAAGTTTTCAATTTCTTTCGAACAACTGCTTTCATTTTTTTACAATGGACTGCTCTTCTCGCTTACGTTCTTGAACCCATCATGAGACGTCACTAAATTCAGAATGTGACTGGCACACCTTTGGTGAGGTGGGAGTAACACATCGTTCTCGAATACTTCCAGATTCGTCAATAACTCGTCGACTTCTACTGATTCCAAGTAATCGGCTTCGTCGTCCTCATGATCAATCTCATCTGTAACAAGAACATACAAAAAATAATAATAAATGTTGCATCATGATTATATGATTATATAATAGCTTATAAATGTTTTGCCTCAAGAAGTTGTAAAATTATTTGATTTCCTTAGTTCATTCATATGCAATGCCAACTATATTCAAAAGGTTCAATGACATCTTAACAATCAAATAATATAAACGGATAGAAACAAATTAAAACTTACCATTCAAAGGACTTCTTGCAGCAAAACCCTTAAAAGCTTTCCTGAGATTTGCTGTGCTATTTGTGGTACATCGTCTCACCTTTTCTGCTATGGAAAAGTCGCGGTGTACCTTATCGATGACCACAGCGAGTGTCTCGGCAGTATGTCTTTCGTAAATTCTACGAAGCGCTAAGGCAGCCGATTTCCTTTCCATCGTAGTTTCATCTATCCAGTGTACCGTCATTCCAAGATAGCTTCTTCTGAATTTAGTCCAGCAATCGGCCGTCGTTGCTACATTGCTGGCATTTGCAAGCTGAGACTTCAAACCACCTAACATTCTTCGGAATCGGCCATCCAAACGCTGCATCAGTGTTTGGCGGCAACTAACGGTTATTTCTTTAGGTAGTCCTAGCAGAACTAGTTTCCTGAAAAAAGGTGACTCTACGGTACGAAAAGCAAGTCCATCGTTGATAATGTATTTATCTACGGCATCATCAACATCTTCTTGAGTGACTGCCGTTTACGGTTAATTTTTCGAACATCGGATTTTTTTTCTTTCGCTTGCAAACTCGTTTTTCAGCTGCTGATCCGCAAATTCGTGCTTCCGCTAATGAAGTGAATATAAGAATTATAGAACCTAGTTTACAGCTCAATGAAATTTACCTTAAGATAACTTTTCAAATTCGAAGAAGATGTTAACGCACACTTTGTCACATAATATCCTGGGTCGCACAATTTGCATCGAGCTTCAAAATTTTTCGTGCTCTTCTGCTGTACATAATCTAAGTATATATTGAAGCCATCCCAAGTCATTCTTGTAGCTTCGTTCACGGCCATTTGAAATCTTGAAAATGGATTGGCTACAAAATGTCCGTGAAAATACTGACAAGCTTTCCTTGCTTCTACGACTATTTATACTCATGGGTAGTATTTTTATTATTATCCAAGGATTCAAGGATTATCCATAGAAACGTATTGTTTACCAACGTAAATTAAAATCAACGCCAACGTCTCCAACATAACGTGATTCGATAGCGTTGATTCAACGCAAATCGTTGACGCTAACGATAACAACCTTGCAAATCAACGCTACGCCGTGAATTTTATTTTTTACTAGTTGACCCGGCAGACGTTGTCCTGCATAGTAGCCCGATCAGCAATGTATAACAAAATTATAACTCAATTATATCAATGGTTGATATTTTAAACAACGTGTGTTATAATTAGATAATTCGATAAAAATGTGTCTTCGGCCAGTTTTATTTCATATAAAAATTATAACAACATTAGTTATGTATATTTACACAAATGTAGTAAACGTGGCCGGACTAGCATCCAAAAGTGAGACTAATCTTTATTATTATGAAAACGACTTAACCTAAACTCATGAATACGATTGCTTACCCTCAAGTGGGTAGCGATCGTTCTCTCTGTTTTCTCATTTCCATGTTTCTTCTCAGGCAGGATCAACTGCCTGCCGTTGGTCCTTGCAATGTTGGTGATGTAATAAAAGTTTATTACATCTTTTTGAAAAGAAACATGGAAATAATCTATTCAGGCAGATATACGTGTGGTGATGCTCAATCTAGTTCTTCCAGCTTACTACACAAAATAATTGCCTACATTTTTTGTAGATATTGCAAACAAAAAGCGGAGGTAATCACCTACAGTGGGGCCCTCCTTACCCGTGCGGTAAGACGCGCGACTACAAAGCAAGACCATGCTGAGGGTGGCTGGGTTCGATTCCCGGTGCCGGTCTAGGCAATTTTCGGATTGGAAATTGTCTCGACTTCCCTGGGTATAAAAGTATCATCGTGATAGCCTCATGATATACGAATACAAAAATGGTAACCTGGCTTAGAAACCTCGCAGTTAATAACTGTGGAAGTACTTAAGCTGAACACTAAGCTGCTAGGCGGCTCTGTCCCATTGTGGGGATGTAATGCCAATAAGAAGAAGAATCACCTACAGTATAACTTCAATCTATGTTCGATTTTAAAAGCTAGTACAAAGTTAATTGCCTACATTATGGATGGAAATTCGTCGTTGTTGCGTACCAGATTTTTATACGTGATGTAAGCAATTATCTTGAAAGTAGATTTTGTAAAAGATAATTATATCAAGATTTGTTATAATGTTGATATGAAGGAATCAACCTCTGATTTAATTGTGTTACGGCTAGGGGGATTTTGGATATATTTTTTGTTAGTTTAACAAGTAACCAGTCAAATTCATAACACATTTTGTTACAATATTTTTCTGAAATAAATAACTCCCCTTGTAATAATTTTATTACGCATTGCTGATCGGAAGGCGAAAAAGCGCGTTCTGAACTACCCATGCAAAATGCCCGTACAAATATTAATTTTAGTTTTTCACGACTTAGTTAACTTTACTCGAATTTTCGCATGAGGAAATATCATATAAACCCGTCGGGAACGATAACAAACATATTTGCTGAAGGATTGAAGAAAATCCATCCGGCCGTTTTCGAATAATGCGGATACGAACACAGACCATTTCATTTTTATTATATAGATTTTATTACCAGGCTAAGGCCTGTGCAATACACAAAAGTCTTCTCCATTCAGCTCGGCCCATGGCTGCACTTCGCCAACCACGCAGCTTGCGGAGAGTCCGCAAATCGTCCTCCACCTGATCGATCCACCTTGCCCGCTGTGCTCCCGTCGGATCGTTGTCGAGAACCATTTTCACCGGATTACTGTCCGACTCCGGCCCACCGCAGTCTTCCGATTTTCGCTGTGTGAACGATGGATTGTTCCCCCAACAGCTCATGCAACTCGTGGTTCATTCGCCTCCTCCACGTACCGCCCGCCATCTGCACCCCACCATAGATGGTACGCAGCACTTTGCTTTCAAAAACTCCCAGTGCGCGTTGGTCTTCCACAAGCATCGTCCAGGTCACGTGTCCTTAGAGAACTACCTGTCTAATAAGCGTTTTGTAGATAGTCAGTTTGGTACGGCGGCGAACTCTATTCGATCGGAGCGTTTTGCGGAGTCTAAAGTACGTACGATTTCCTGCCATGATACGTCTCCGAATTTCTCTGCTGGTATCGTTATCGGCGTTATCGTTATGGACGGCGAACCCAGTATCCAGAGGGTAGCTGAATCTGGAAGGGTACGACGAGCAGGACATGTTGCAGGAATTCCGGACAGCAACCCTGCGAAAATGGTGTTCACTTCCAACCTAGCAGTTACAAAAAGAAGGAGAGTGCAGCAAACTAAGTAGGTGGATCGGGTTCAAAACGATTTCGCGAACGTAGGGCGCAACCGAGGATGGAGGGATGTGGCCTTGAACCTAGTATTGTTACGTCAAATATTTAATTCAGTGTTATCTGTTCCGATGCAAGCTAAATAAATTATATGAATGATCTGCTTAAGATCAATCCTTGTTGATCGGGACTCAGCTGTTGTTCACAGTAAGATACGAGTAGACCTGTGCGCCGACAGAAAATTTATCGGCGGCGGTGTGATAGATCATTTTCAGCCAGCAGTGGTGGCGTGGCGGCGTTGAATGTGGTACCGATAAAACTCTTCATGCGAAATTAGGATCACAGATAGAAAAATCCACTGAAATTTACGCTATAAATCATGCACATAAATGGAACATCATTACAGCGTAATTCCACGCAGGATATAGTCTAAATGTATACAATATTTCTCGCTTAACTTTTCAAAAGGACCTAAGTAACATTTTTGTCATGAATTAATTTGAATAGCACAATCAAAAGCTTTCATGTTTTTCTGTTGATTGCGCTATTCAAATTAATTCATGAAAAAATGTTACTTAGGTCTTTTTGAAAAGTTAAGTGAGATTTGACGTGAATCGCCAATATTGCTTGCAAGTTGTAAGCAAACTTGTTAGGAAGAGGTGCATTCCAGCGTATAATACACTCTGGGAAAATGTATACTAAAAAGATTTAAAGTCATTCTAATTGGCTATTTGCCTGGTTGACCCCAGTTTCGTTTATGTGCTGATTATACTCGCTTAGTATAACTTTAGTTTATATGAGAATAGTATAAAGCACCGATATCGAAAATAGCATTGGTTAAAATAATTTAATTTGGTTTAGAATTATTGTTTACAACAGAGCTTCCCAAACCTTTGGGTATGCGACCCACCTAGCAAAATTCTATATGTCTCGCGACCCACCTATGAAAAAATGGATTTTACCAAGTAAAGGTTCCCCCAAACACACGCGACGCGACAGTCGCGACGCGATTCTATCGCTTGGCGACTGCGATTCTGTCGTCGCTGGTATGGAAGGGTAAATGGAACATTGCCTGCAGCGACCCAGCGATAGAATCGCGGCGACTAGTTGTCGCCGTCGCGGCGATGAAATCGCTTAGGTCTGGGCGAGATTTAATATTAAGCATTAATTGAATGTCATCTGTTTCGGCTTCTTCCACATAAAGAATATTCACGTTACCTTACATGTACAAATGCAAAAAATGACGAACATGGTATTGTTTCCCTTGTCATAAGACGAGTTTGTACAATCCCATTGAATTCCACCACTTAATTGTATTATGACAGATACGTATTGCGACCTCAACAGTAAGGCCCTCTTCAGTGTCTCGTACTTGAAACTTGAGTTGACTTGAGTCAAGTACGAGACACTGAAGACGGCCTTACTGTTGAGGTCGAAATACGTATCTGACAAGATACAATTAAGTGGTGGAATTCAATGGGATTGTACAAACTCGTCTTATGACAAGTGAAGACATTCCACTAAAAAGCTCAACATAATTTTCTTAACTTAATGGCATTGTTTGTCAAAATGTTTTTATTTTACTTCATTAAGAGGACAGCTTTTAGGCATAAATCTGTTTAATAAAAATGAAATGGTCTGTGTTCGTATCCGCATAACGTGGAAACGGCTGGATGGATTTTCTCCATTTCTTCAGCAGATATGTTGGTTATCGTTTCCGACGGGTTTATATGTTATTTTCTCATGTGAAAATCATATTTAAAGTTGAGTAAATCGTGAAAAACTAGAATTGTATGCAAATTTCCCATGGGCAGTTCACAGCGCGCATTTTCGCCTACTATACAGGACAACGTCTGCCGGGTCGACTAGTGTTTAAATAAAATAGCGTGGTGATGGATATTTAAAATAAAATGCGGTTTGAACTTGGAATAATGTTTATGAAAAAAATGATCAAAAGGTTCGGCATTCGAGCTTCAATTAATATTTGTTCTGCGCGACCCACCAACAATCCGCTCGCGACCCCCCTGGGGGTCGGGACCCACAGTTTGGGAAACCATGGTTTACAAAAACAAAACAACAGAAAAAAAACTTCTGTCAAAAAATGTATTTGTCGTGAATAAGGAAATAGCTGCAACTTAAAATATTTTAGCGACAGTTCTTTTAGCGTAATCTAGGAAAACAAATTGAGGCAAATATTTATAAGGTAATGCCGTCTAGGAATTCAGCTGAGTTGGGTTCCCGAGAGTGCTGAAGTTTTCCGCTCGAAGTTAGTCATAAAATCAATTACTCCTTTAATTGGGCACAGCGTTGTGATTTGCTGCAATCAAAAAAAAATGATGGATGAAATATTATACTGATAGATTTTTAAATGGACTCACCTGATCTCAGCACATACTAGTTGATATTAAGTCTTATGCATCGGAGGTTTCTCTATCCCTTGAGTTCGGCACCCCCAGACTATGTTTCGCAGGGATCCATCGTTAAAAATTACCGTCCGAGACAGTCTGAGAGTAGTAGGTCTCCTACTTCGCCACATTCATATCATCTGCTAGGAATGAGTGTCCAAACAGGAGATTTATCGCATGACAGTCGTAGTTCACGCACTACCTGGCCGTACATATTTCTTTGTCCGGCTCGACACCGATTTAGTGACCGTTTCGTGCACCGCAAGCGTTCAATGTTGGTATTGGAATTCTTGCGATCCAATTCGCATTCGAGGATTTCGTGGATCATCACTTGCTTTCACAAATACAATATATGGTTGCTTTGTTTTTGAAAAATTGGTAAATGTTCCGCCGCAGATAGTATCGCCTTTTGCACACGGGACCTCAACCTCAGCCACCGGAAGCGTATCGTAATGTAACACTAAGTAACTAAAATAAAAACTTAATAAATAAGTGATATGTTATCCGAATATTAAAACTTACCAGTCGTATGCTGCCCATGATCGCATATTTGTAACATTTGCATTTTGGTTGATTTTGTAAATCGTTAGTCACTCCTCCCCACAAAGTCAACCATTTCCTGCTTACCACAGATAAGCAAGATAGTAAAGCCTATTTTATTGTTGTGGGATTAGATGCAGTAAATTGAGCTTTCTGAACGATTTACATGCTTTTTATAAATTGAACAAAAATGCGAGTGTTACAAATATGCGATCATGGGCAGTATGCTCTTCGGTGATTCTGAAACATCTTTTTTATCGCCTGTGTCGATGTCGTCGATTTCATGGTAATTGTCTATGCGTCGGAACACAGGAACAGAATCAATTTATATAATACACAGATGGCAAAAAAATTTGACCGGTGATCGGAGCAGCTAATACAGTAATGGGATATTTACGCAAAATTCGATGATAGATTAAACTGTAATCTTTGGATAGATTAATTTTTAAACTACGCTAAGTATAACATTCGAAAATTAGATTTGTTTTTATACTGTCATGTGTTTATTATATTTCTGAGTGTAGCATAAATTTTCTCATCTCATGTTTTACTTTTCATTATTTTTTTTCTGTGATGCCTATGACCTGGGCTAAGCCCCCCGGACCCCACCCCCTAAATCTGGCCATGATTAAATACCATGGCGTAATATGAAAAAGTGACGTATACGCCAAATTACAACCTACATATTTTCTATTTTCCTGTTAACCTTTTAAGACTCAAATTTTATCCATTTGAGTTGGAAAATATGTTTTCTGGAACGAGCAAAATCATTTAAATTTAAACTGTCCTTGAGTCCAGAACTTGAAATTTACTTTTGCTTGCTTTTTTCCGTTACTTCAAGCTCGGGTATAGATTCAGCCGAATTCAAAACATATTTCTGAAGATTAAAAAAACATAGTACGATGGTTCTGGGATATCCTGGGTTATCCAAAATGTCCTTGAGTCCAGAACATGAAATCTACAGACCACGACACTAACTTTTTTCGTGACTAGAAGCTTGAATATGTGTTGGACATTGTATAATGACCAGATTTAGTCGCTACAAGGGTGCTGCAACCATTTTTTTTTCCTGACATGTGCTGCTCGGGTGGATATGTACCTATTGAACCATATCCATAACATATTCCTGAAGATGAACATGGTAAAATGTTTTTGGGATTTCCAGGGTCATCCAAACCTCCCTTGAGTCCAGAACTTGCGATCTACAGCAACAGCAATGGCATTTCCAATCTTAAATTAGTAACTCCAAGCATCGCACACCGTTAATACAGATAGCGCGTGCATTTACTCGTGCCGACCTAGTTGCACGCCGATGTGGTTGATACCCTACCCGTTGATTCTACAACATTCATCAATCTCTCGCTTGGGTTAATTTTCACCGCCTCGCACATAGAGCCACTGACACTGACACGCTGGTCAGCAGGAAGGGGGATGCATGCCGATGAATAAGATAACGATTTATTAACATGTAACAGTTTAACGAAAATGCAAATGTGAAAACCGCACGGCAAGCCGTACACGCCGCCGTATTGCTTCGCCTATTGAGGCGACCCCACACGGAGCTGTTCCTCTACCAGCTTTACGTTTTACTTGACTATGGGTTGAAATCGAAGGAAGGGGGATCCGGTGTGGCCGTTGTTCTCCAATTATCGCCAATTTGCACACTGGCACGATATGCAACGTTGTCCACTATTAGCGTGCAACGGTGAAACAAGGGTGTTGCTTTCGAAACATTGTGCGCCGGACTAACCCATAGGTATCACGGCTATTGGACACACTCCGCGTGCAGTTTTCTGTTGGTCAGCTAAGCCAGAGAATGTGGGTTGATACACGTGTCGTTTAATGGGCTATGTTTACCTACATGGGTACGTTATGTTGTACTTCGTTTATGTATGGTGCAATGCATCGTTCAAGTAACGGTCCCAGTTGACGTAGTTTTTTTGTAGTCAACACCGTAATAACTATATTTAATCAATTATAATTGAATATTCATAATTGTATAAAAATATTGTAAGGTACTCATGAGAAAACATATTCTATAAGCCCTTATAATAATCACTCAATACTGCAAGAATATTGTACCGATATTGCACGAAATTAACTTGACAATATGCGCTCTATGGACCACAATGGTCTTCAACCGGAACATAATAAAATCATATAAATTATCTGTTTTCCAATGCGTTTTTCGATGACGACGTTGGTAATAGTTCTCGAACGCAAACTGTGGCTCAACCCATTGAAGGTTTCCCATCTTGATGACTCATCCCCACAATTTTCCCATCAACCCTGGGCTTATGCCTAGCAGATTCCACCAGGCAAGAAACAGTTTCTCACGCGATCATAATCTTGGTGTAAGAGCCTGACACACAAGTTGTACGATCATTCAGGAAAAAATGACGGAAAGCTTTTATACCCCCGGCCCCGATTCTTGATTGTTTGACGATTTGGCCTTTCTTTCATTATCGTGCTCGGTTTGATGACCAAGGCGACGATGACGATGATGATAGTTATGATGCCGATAACCGGGTAGCCCAATTTGGCTCCACCCATAATGACCGGACGGGTTAGTTTTCTCTGTTCGGGAAAGGTTCTCGTCGCGAGCGAACACTCGGAGAGTGAGATACTCACTTTGGAAGTTCATTTTGGTGAGCGCCGACTGCGTTCTATCTAAGCGAGGGATTCTTCGGACGAGTGACGGGACGTCGTAACCAGCAGTATAATAATAAGCCAATCAATATCAATACATAATGATGTTTCGAAATTGCTTTTTATGAAGCCCAACATTATTGACGAGAGAAAAACATGCGCTCGACCAATATTGGCATGCTCTTTTTGAATATTTTTTACGAATCGGAGAATTACTATACGTGGGCTAGCTAGCCAAAATCGAATGGGGTCTGTAATTTTTTTGGAAACCTGAAATATTTAAAATCCTTAGTCTATCGAGAAATGATTATATATGATCATTTCTCGATAGACAAAGGATTTTAAATACTTTAGGTTGCCAAAAATTTACAATGTGTGAAATCTTGTTCGATCTGAGGATTAGATACATACCCGCAAGTTGCTTGATTTTGTTGTTAACGTTTATAAATATGCGAAAAACGGTATTTTCAGAATCTAACAAAAAAGCGTTAGCTCTTCCTTGATTAAATGATCCCGAAAAATTGAAAATCCATCGAGAAAGGTTGATATATGTATTTACGTTCAAAGTTTATCATATTTTGGTGACGGTTTTCAAATTCTCGCAATCGCAACGAGTACCTCGGAATAGGAAACACAGACGTAGTCCTACGTCACAAATGGTTGGCCACCCATTAGTATGGGACTCCCCCATAGTGTGGGGCCGCCATATACATATTATTATCGAACTCACTATAATCTACGATCACTGACGATGCCAGAGCTCTGGTAATGGTTGGGCACCAGATGTTTTGACGTAATTGGTTCATTTATAATTTGGCGTCAGTAGTAAGAAGTACAGGGACCCTCCTTAGCCTAGTGGTAAGATGCGTGGCTATAAAGCAAGACCATGCTGAGGGTGGCAGGGTTCGATTCCCGGTGCCGGTCTAGACAATTTTCGGTTTGGAAATTGCCTCGACATCCCTGGGCCTAAAAGTATCGTCGTGTTAGCCTAATAATATAGGGTATCCAATCATGGCTTGAACTAGTGAAAAGCGTGTCATGGTTTGAACCATTTTGAAATCAGTTGAAATTACCATCTCATTGGCAGGAAATGAACCTAAAACAGTATGAATGGCATATTTAGGTATACTGGGAGTGATAGAGTTCATTTAAACTTTCGTACATATTGTTTAAATGATAAAATGGAGCGATTTGAAAACGTCCTGAATTTGCGCTAAATCCCCCACCAGTGGCATAATTTCAAAAAGCTCGTAAAGAACGCATTTTATGACATGGGAGTGAGTTCAATATATCAAAAGAAAGCCATTTTATCTGTAACTGATTGACTTCATCATACAACTGAGAAACAGTTTTCAATAGTTAAAATAGTAACATTTATACATAGTAAAAACTGATCATGATTTGAACTAAAATCTATCTAGTTTGAACTTGAAAATGCAGTCATGTTATGTTGCTGTTCGCTAGGAGCGCTGCACGCGCCTAGCTGGAGCATTTTGTTTACATTTCCAATATGAAAAAAATCGCTATTGATAATTTAGACGATTTTCACTCGTTTCGAGTTACTAATCTAATGCGAGAAGATGAATAGTAAAACAAATTTGCTTTTCTGTATATTTCCTCAGCGTTTCATGCATGTGATTAGTACTATATTTGAAAGCTGATGCAGTAGTTCAAACCATGGTAAAAATCAAAGTTATGTAATTATTAAGTTTTATCAATGTAACTAACCATAAATATGTTCACCCAGAAAGATAAAGAACTAAGCTTCCATATAAACTAGAAATCGCATTTGTAACATGTCTCTTTAATTAAATATATCAACTTTGTTTTGGCGGCTCATCTGAAACCCGCCATTTGGTTCAAACCATACCCTACGAATGGAAAAATGGTAACTTGGCTTAGGAACCTTCCCGGTTAATAACTGTGGAAGTGCTGATTGAACACTAAGCAGCGATGCAGCAATGTCCCAGTGAAGGATGTAATGTCAATAAGAATGAAAGTAAAAAGTACAATTGGAAGCATAATCAGTCAAGCGAAAGATCAATTAAAAAAATGTCCGGCAATTTCAAACATTACAAAATTTGTATTCCATTTTATCGTCTATAGAATTCAATGTAATCATCTAAATTTATTGAAAAGGTCTTTAGAAATTCTTTGGAATGTATTTTCAAAAACATTCAACTCATAATTTTTTTCAGGTATTCCTTCGGATACCATCGGAAATTCCATTCCCTCAGAAAATTTCTCCAGTAATTCTTCTGGAATTTCTAGCAAAAATCCCTTCCGAAAATCTTGGACAAAATTTCAGGAATTTCATTGGGATTTCACGAACGAATTGCTAACGGAAGTGACAACGGAATTCCTGTAGGTAGTTCCGACATTAAATTTGTTCAAGAATATCTTTGAGCATTCCGCCAAGTATTTTTTCGGAATTTAGTCATAGGGAATTTTCCAGAAAATCGTCCGGAAATTACTTCTGAGACAAATCAGGCAATTCCTTTGGAGATTTCCAAAGAAATTCTTATCAATATTCGAAGAAGCAATTCTAAAAACAAATCGAAAATTTCTTCGGAAATTCTTTTAGAAATTTCTTCAGAGATTCTTCTAGAAATTTCTTTGAAAATTCCTTTAGGAATTCCTTTTAAATTCCTTTGAAAATTTCTTCGGAAATACCTTAGAAACTTCCTCCAAGAAATCATTTGGAATTTTTTTTACTAAAACCATATGAAACTTTTTCCGAAATTCATACCGGAACTCATTCCGGAAATTTTGTTCAAAAAATTATTCCGAGAATTTATTAAAGAATAAAATAGTAAATACTAATTTTCGGAAGAGTTTCTGAGGGAAATTTCAAAGGAATTTCCGGATGAAATATACGAAGGGACTCAGCAATGTCCGAATCATCCTAAAAGAATTTCAGAAGTGACTCCCGAAATAAAATCTTTTTTCAAAAAAATCGTACGAAATTCTGGATAAAGCTCTGAAGAACTTTCGTAAGAACTTTAATAATAATAAAAGCAATACTGGAAGAATTTAGTTAAGAAATTCCTGAAATAATTGCTGAAGCAATTTCTAAGAAGGAATGTTCGAAGGAATCCTAAACCATTTTTTGCAGATATTCCTAAAGCTATTTGCAGAAGAAATTCTATAGAAATTTCCTAAGGAATTTTCCCAAGGAAATTTCGAAAGATTTTTCTGAAACAATTTCCGTACATATTTCCAAAAAATTTTTCGTAGGAGTTCCGACCCAATTTTCAAGCAATGTAAAAGAGTTTCCGAAGAAATTCTTGAAATAATTTGTTAAAGAAATTCTCAAGTCGCGAGTTTTTTTTCTGGGTTTTTCTGAAGAAATGTTTGAAGGAATATCTTGAAGTATTAAAAAAAAAACTGGATCTATCTCCGAAGTTATTTCCCGAGAATTTTCCGAAAAAATCCCTGGAGAAATTATTGGCAGATTTCACAGAGAAATTTAAGAATTTCGGAAATTCCTTCAAGAGTTCCTTTGGAAATTTTTGAAATAAATTACAGCGGAATTACGGGAGCCGATGGTGTGGAGTTTCCGAAGTATTGGTAAGAATTGCTGAAAGTATTGCCAAAGGAATTCCTGAAGGTCATTCCGGAAGGGTTTCTAAAAAAATTCTTAGACAAATTTTTAAACGGATTTTCGAAAAAAATCTTTGAGCAATTTTTGAAGGTATTTCTAGAATTATTTGCGAAGGATTTTTGAAGAAATTCTTTCAGAAGAGAGAAGAAAATCGCGTTGGAATCACGAAGGTATACCTGAAAGAATTTCTAGGTTTTTAGGCTTGATTTGTGTTGAAAAAATATATTAATTGCTGGGAGAGGCTTTTCCAAACAAACTTTTGAATAAATTCATGAAATTATAGAAATTTTCGAAGCAACTCCTGAAGTGAATTCCTAAGAAGTATGATGACGGATTGACTGAAATCCCGATATTTTTGGTTCTATGTCTTGATTCCAAATGCAAAACAGGGTTTTGCTTTACTGCTGTCCGAATTTTCGAAGGACTTTCCGGATAAATTCTTGGCAGTATTCCTGAAAGAATTCCTTCAGATGCTCCAGAAATTTTTTTTAAGAAATCTAAGAATGTATATGGAAATTTCATTAGGAACATGTTTAGAAATTCTTCCGAGGATTCGTTCGATAATTCCTTGGGAAATTCTTTCAATAATTCCTTCAGAAATTCGTTTAGAAATTCTTGTTCCAAATCTATTCAGGTTGGTTTTTGGAAATTCTTCCTGAAATACATTAGGAAATGCCTCAAGGAATTTCTTCTCAAATTTCTCCAGTAAATCCTCCAAAATTTCTTTCGGGAACTCCTCCAGCAATAATTAATAAAATACCCCCTGTAGATCATTTTGATATTCCTCCAATGATTCCTTTATAAAACCCCCCGAAACATCTTAGTGAATTTCCTTCCAAAACTCATGTAGGAGATATTCCGGAATTTGTATTAAAAAAATTATCCGGAAAATTGTAGAAGATTGAAATAGGAAATCCTTAAGGAGGAGTTTCCAAAGAAAATTTCAAAGAATTTCCTGAAAAAAGCTCGTAAGGAAATTCTAAAGAATTTTCGAAGAAATTTGCAAAATAATTTCGAAATAAAATTTACGAAGGATTTCCAAAAGAAATTCTTAAGGATTTTCTGCAGAGATTCCTGAAAGAATGCAAAAAGTAAATTACGAAGGAATCTCTAAAGGTCTTAAGGATTTTGGTAAGAATGGCTAAATAAATCCGAAGGAATAACCGAAGAGATACCTAAAATAATTCTTGAAAAGAGTCCTGGAGAAAGTTCTGAAGAAAATTCAAAAATTTACTGGCAGAGTTCCTAGAATTTATTCCGAAGAAATTCCTTAAGGAATTTCCACAGGTAATCCTAAAATAATTTTGGTAGTTTATGTACGCACTGAAAAAAATACTAAAAGAAGGTGCTTTCGAAGTTTTCTTATAACTCCTTCTTTAAATTTTCGATAGAATATTATGAGGAAATACCTTGTGAAATTTCTTCGAAATTCCTTTAGAAATTCCCTCGGAAATGCTTCTAAAGATTCCTTCAAGAATTCTTTTGCAAATTCTTTTTAAAATTTCTTCCGAAATTCTTTTAGAAATTCCTTCGGCAATTATTTTAGAATTTTCAAATTCCACTGGAAGTTTGTTTGCAATTCCTACGAAAACTTCTTCAGAAATTCCTTCAAAAATACCTACGGAAATTGTTTCAGGAAAATCCCTTTAATTTTTTTTTTGTGATTTTCATCAGCAATTATCCAGAATTTTCTCAAACAAATTCTTCCAATAATTCCTTAAGAAACTCTAGGAAGAAATTCTTGGAATTCCTTAGAAATTCCTCTTAGGAATATCTTCATAATTTCACCTCGGAATTCTTGAGAAAATTAATTAAAAATTCTTCCGAAAATTTCATAAGGCTTTCAAATATTCCTTTAGAAATTCTTTTGGAAATCAGAAATTCATATAGACATTCTTTTAGGAATCATTCGGAAATTACTTCAAGAGCTCCGTCGGAGATTTCATCTGGTAATTTCATTGACATTTCTGTTAGAAACTCTTCCGAAAGTTCTTCTAGGATTTTCTATTTCATTCTTTAATACATTTCCGTAAAAAATCTTCCAACGAAATTTCCGAAATAATTCCTACAGGAATTTTAAGAGAAAATTTGTATGGTTTTACTAATAGCAAGATTAAGTTCCGAATTTACAGAGGCTTCTTCAGAGGATTTTCCGAACGAATCCCTGGAGAAATAACAAAAGAAGTCAAAGGCGTAATTTTTGCCTTTCTCGTATACAAAGTATACGTAAAGGCTATAGGATCACTTCAAAACCGAAGTTCCGATAGAAGGCTCGAAGGCCCATAGTGTTATATACCAATCGACTCAGCTCGAAGAATTGAGGTGATGTCTGTGTGTGTGTGTGTGTGTGTGTGTGTGTGTGTGTGTGTGTGTGTGTGTGTGTGTGTGTGTGTGTGTGTGTGTGTGTGTGTGTGTGTGTGTGTGTGTGTGTGTGTGTGTGTGTACAAAAATGTGAGACACACTTGCAATAGACGCGGATTGCGGTCTAGTTGTTTCCTATTGAAAATTGGCCCGATCGGTCATTGCGTTCCAAAGTTATTGAAAAAACATTGTTTTTCTACCAAAGGTCCCCCCTTGGAAATTTTTTTTTCAAAAACGAAAAAAAAATAAAACTTTCAAAGATTGCAGCAATGCATTCAAATGACCGCAAATGCATATGAATTGATGGAAAAAGTAAAATCTATCCCTCTAAAGTGCTATTGCGACCTCTCTTATGTGTTTTTCTTATTTTTTTAATGCGCGAGAAAGGCGCCACCAACGCTAGGTGGATTGATCTGGATTTTGCCTTTCTCGTATACTAATTATACGTAAACGCTATATGTTCACTCCAAAAACAAACTTTTTATAGAAGGCTCGGAGACCCATAGTGTTATATACCAATCGACTCAGCTCGACGAATTGAGGTGATGTCTGTGTGTGTGTGCGTGTGTGTATGTGTGTGTGTGTATGTGCGCACCAAAGAGCAAAAGTCTCGCTCACTTTTTTTTGTACTTCCCCTTGACCGATTTCTTCGCAACAGGTTGCATTTGACGCAGTATTCTGCCCCATTGTTTCCTATTGAAAATTGGCTGGATCGGACTATGGGCTTGGGAGTTATGGCCAAAATACTTTTTCTCATAGAAAAGCGCGTAAAAAGTCTCGCTCACTTTTTGCCTTTCTCGTATACTAAGTATACGTAAAGGCTATATGTAAGCTCCTAAAATGAACTTTTTTTAGGAGGCCCGGAGACCCATAGTGTTATATACCAATCAACTCAGCTCGACGAATTGAGGTGATGTCTGTGTGTGTGTGTGTGTGTGTGTGTGTGTGTGTGTGTGTGTGTGTGTGTGTGTGTGTGTGTGTGTGTGTGTGTGTGTGTGTGTGTGTGTGTGTGTGTGTGTGTGTGTGTGTGTGTGTGCGCACCAAAAGAGCAAAAAGTTTAGCTCACTTTTTTTGCACTTACCCTCAACCAATTTACTCGCAACAGGTTGCATTCGACGCAGATTATTTCCTATTGAAAATTGGCCCGATCGGACGATGGGCTCAGAAGTAATGCCCAAAATACCATTTTTTTACCGCACGAGAAAGGCATCACTACCGCTAGGTGGATTAATCTGGAGTGCGATCCTCTCGTTTAATAAACAATGTGCACTCGCTTGGCTGTGGATATACAATAATAAAGTACATGTGGAGATTGGACAAATCAAGCATCCGAAAGATATTCAATTTGCAAAAAAGAGAGCTAACCGCGGTGGAGGTTGGTACTCGGATTCTGATGGCTTTTCCGCAAACGTGACCTTTAAGTGGTCTTGTTGTGTAGGGGTTATCACGCCTATCTAGAGAGTAGGAGGTTGAGGGATCGAGTCCCTCCAAGACACGTGGATTCTTTTTCGCAAATTTCATATCAATTTGTCCATTTCGAAACATATGCTGTGCATATGCACAGCCAAGATATTTAACAAAAAAATGGTTTTCGTACGGCCGAGTTGCCGAATAATATGCAATTAATTGGATTAATCTGGGTTTTTTAATTATTCCTGGAGTTTAAAAAATTTCTGAAGGATTTTTAAAAGAAAATATCGAAGAAATTTCAAAATGAATTCTCAAACAAATTTCCATAGCAGAACCCTAAAGATTTCGGAAATATTTTGCAAATCAATTTCTTAAGGAATTGCTAAAGTTATTTCCGAATGAATTCTGACAAGAATTTACAAAGAAATTTTCAATATGATTTTCGAAGAAATACCTTTCAGAATTTCCAAGATTTATGCAAAAAAAAATCGGAAACAATTCTAAGAAATTTATGGAAATTCAGTTTTTTTTTTTCAAGTAAATTTTGGCGTATATAATAAAATTTCAGAGAAAATATTCGATTTGGTGGGTCACGTGTCCCATCGTGCCCCAGCTCAGCTCCACCAGTGTCTACGATGGTTTATCAGCCTTTCACCAGCTGGGACCTGGTGAATTACCAAAATACTTAACGGATAATAATACCAACTTGAAGTATTCATGAATGTTATTAGTTAGTTACTGAATCAAGTTAGTCACTTAAACCCAATTGAATGCCTAGTATAGGTATGACAGTGTTATTTGCGAAGGTCACTTAAATAGCCTTCCTGAGCCATGCGGGAGGCTGCGCGGCCATAATGAAAGACCAAAGTGGCAGGGTTCGATTACCGATCTGTTCTAGGAAATTTCGGGTTGGAAATTTACTCGACTTCCCTGGACATAAAAGTATCATCGTATTAGCCTTTATATACAAAAGCAAAAATGGTAGCTTGGTTTAGAAATCTCGCAGTTAATAACTGTGAAAGTGATTAATGAGCACTAATCTGTGAGGCGGTAATGTCCCAGTGGGAGATGTAATGTCAATAAGAAAAATACTTGAATAGCTGAAAAATACCTAAATGAGGTATCATTCCCACTTGAGACATTACAATATTAAAATAGTATATTACATTTTTATTCGTGGAATGGTGCTCTTTTACAGAAAGTAGAACGAAACAAAAAATATTTAAGAAGCGTATCGTTTTCCAAAGGGCACTTGTCAACCAAATGCTAAATTATGCATTTTTTCATTGACATAGTTTACTACAAAGCTCAAAGTATCATATGTGATGAAGACTGCAGTTAATTTGCACCTTCCTCCGCTTGTGGACACTTCTCGCTGACACTCTCCCCACTGCTGACTGACTGGAGCCATCACACTGACTCGATAGTTACTTGTTATGATCCGCACGGCCATCAGCTCTCATGTTACCGAGCAGTTCGTAAGCGGTATGTAGAGCAAACAAACAAGCCGCCATCATCAACGAGGGAGGAAACGTGTGCGCGTGGGGCAAAAAATGCAAGTGCAACTTATTAGCCATAGAGACAGCATAAAAGACTCAATAATCATATAAATAAACCATATCACGAGTCATCGAGCCCGTGTTGTAGATCACAGGCAGAATAGTAGCATTGTTGAGCAACCCCTTTCATCGCGTTCGGCTTGCATGGAAGGCAGCGATGCTCCTCATCCCGGTAGGAGTTTGCGAGCGTGAGAGGGTGGATTGGCGGATTAGGTCCGGAGGAGATGAACAACTCGTTCAAGGATATTTTCAACCGCACATCGGCAGCCAGTGGGTACCGGAGTGGCATTCTCCTGTCAGCGTGAGCATGGGATGGCAGGAGGGAAAGGAAAAACCTCATCAACATGCTGCACCAGTTCCGCTGAGCTTGCTGGCTGGTGGCGTTGGTTCATGGGCTCTCCGGCATCGCGGCGAGCTCTAACTCGGTTGGAGGTTGAAAAATTCGAAATTCCTTTGATGTTTCGTCAAGTGCGATTATAAGTGGATTTATTCCGTGGCAGGTTCTTCTGTCTGTCGTGTTCGAGTCAAGGGTTAATCATTCAACGATGAAACTTGACTGATGAAACGCGCGAAAAAGAGTAATTTCCCTCATTCGGCGCGTAATACCCGCTGCATAGGGATAGATTCCATTCAAAGCAACGACAACAACCGTAAACGTAGAATACGAAGTCAAATTGTTTGTTTATTTTGTTTTATTGAAAATTCTGGGTTATGACCCATTCACAAATCAATCAGAAAATTTTGTGAGATTCATATTTCTAATGTTACTTATTTTTACACGATCAATTCAGGTGATTGTTCTGAGAAGATAATCAATGTTTTCAACCACTTGGTAGATATTTACTGTCGCACATCCATCCATCCAAGTTCTCACTGCAAATCAAAGCTATAGTAATAAACCGGGATTGATCCAGCGATGGTCTGAAATGTAGTTTGCAATATCCGTTTAAAATTTCCGATTAAATTTATAGGTCTCTCAAGCGAACATTAGCTCAATTAATCACTACCGCACTATCGTTTCGCCGAACGAACAATGTTGAGTAGCAATTACCGGTTCCGTGGTAGAGCCCTGCTCGCTTGGATCAATGGAGGCAAATTGCTTCCCACCCCCTTCTGAGCGATCACACCCAATATGTATGCTAATCGGCACTTTTCCACTTGTGGGGTCTCTCGAAGTTGCAGAATTCCAACCAAGATATCACGAACCCACAAATTACACGTTGCTCTCTTGTCCATTTCTTCAACTTGTTGCAGAGCAGCAACATCGTCTCCGGCGGTGAGCCAATAAAACTGTACAACCTCCGGCCATCTTGGAATTGGGCTTGAATAATAACGCATTCCTGGACGTGAAAAAAAAGATGCACAGATGTAGCGCAAGGAAAAGATAGTGATTATATAGATGAATCTCTAAATATCGACCTTTTTATTATCAGAATATTACGAAACCCCCTTCGGAACAGTCTCCTTGCTGAGGCATTGCCAGGGGCATCTTCCATTTTGAACCGTGGAAGAGGTCCTTCCACAAATTGAAGAATGAAAACTTCACCAATAAGAGGTAGGAATGAAAGAGTGTTCCCCTCTGCCTGCTGAAAATCCAAATTGATTACAGGTTATCTCGTGTCTTCTGCGAACTACAGGACTTAGCGCATCAACGCCGGACTGGCTTCGCGCGTCGGTTCGATTCGGGAGGTCCGTATCCATCCGCTTTTTTGCGCCTTTTCATCTTGACACGATTTTTCCACCGCATTAATATGAGGAATGCTGTTCGGGGCGCGCGAAAGTACCCATATTGACCATCGGACACACAGCGTTAGTGGATCCGCTGGTCTCGCTCACCACATCAATATTTTTCACGCCCACAATCTGCGCGTTTTATTGGCTGGTCATACAGCGGAGATTTCGCACTCGCACCCCTTTGTTTGGGCCGTGGCAATATAATTTATGCGCCCAGTGCCCAGGTGAGGCGCGAACTACCACAGTATCTGCATTTGAGAGACTTACTTGGGCATGGGCCAGTTCGAATAAAGAATAAAGGTCTCGATTGTGTTTGCGCTCTCGATGGCGGAATGGGGATTGAATGGCCGTCGCGAGGTAGAGGAGGGGCAGGTTCAAATTGGTTGCTAATAATTCACAGCTAGCAGGCGATCGTTGACCGGCGAAGAATTTATGTTTGATTGTGATGGCAGATAAAACATTCTCAACCAAAGTGGCTGACTGATTGTTTGAGGTCGATTCAAGTTTTAATCCAATTATGCGGCGATAATGAATTTGACTCAACGACGTGATTTCGGCCAATTAAATTGATTGCATGGAATATATACAAAGGGGTAAGTCATCGAGGTCGAGAAAGGTCTCAAGCTTGAGATTGGGTCATTGCTCCGATCATAAACTGGATTTCTTGGAAATGAAATTCGTATCACTACACGATAGATTGAGCTCAAACGTCGAAATGGCATTTTATATTATTTCTTAAACACTTGAAATCCATTCCATGTAGTCAACTATTTAGCCAATCATCTCTTTGATGTTCTAACCACAGAGAAACAGACGTCTCACTCAATATATGCTCCATCGTACACCTTTTTAACGGTTTATTTGACTTTTTGTAGGTGGTCAATTGGCCACCGATGGCGCTTTCATCGATTTTGCTTGTGTTTGACGTTTGCACACTACCGCCATCTGGTTTCCGCTTGGCCACTCACCGGGATTTCAGCATTGGGCGACAAAGTTTTCGTGTCGATGATTTTGATTGCATTTTGTTCTAAGTGAGACGTCTGTTTCTCTGTGTTCTAACAATTAGTTAGCCGCCGAAGATTTTGGGTCAGCGCGCCGCCGATCATAATTTCATCACGCCAACGACGACGTGTTGCGATATACCTGATTAAAATAGTTTTTAATAAGTGCGCCAAGAAACCAGACTTATTTTCAAGTGTTTTCGAAACGGTTTTAATAAATATATCTAGATAGAGATTTATAATTATTTTTATGGTAAAAAAGAAATAGTCGTTAATGCTGTGTTGGCATGGTGACATAAAAAGTCTTGGTTAGTGAATTAGCCAATTCGTTTACTAGTCGAAATTTCGCCTTCTTGTATACGAAGTATATGAAAGCAGAGGTGGTTCCAAGCCTCAAGTAAGGAAGCTTCCGATCCTCTTGAATGGAGGCTTTCCGAGCCTCTTGAAAGGAAGCTTCCGAGCCTCTAGAAAGGAGACTTCCGAGCATCTTAAGAGGATGCTTTTGAACCTTTTGAAAGGAGGCTTCCGAGCCTCTTGAAAGGAGGCTTCCGAGCCTCTTGAAAGGAGGCTTCCGAGCCTCTTGAAAGGAGGCTTCCGAGCCTCTTGAAAGGAGGCTTCCGAGCCTCTTGAAAGGAGGCTTCCGAGCCTCTTGAAAGGAGGCTTCCGAGCCTCTTGAAAGGAGGCTTCCGAGCCTCTTGAAAGGAGGCTTCCAGGCCTCTTGAAAGGAGGCTTCCAGGCATCTTGAAGGAGGCTTGAGCCTCTTGAAGGAGGCTGAGCCTCTTGAAGGAGGCTTCCGGGCCTCTTGAAGGAGGCTTCAGGCCTCTTGAAAGGAGGCTTCGAGCCTCTTGAAAGGAGGCTTCCAGGCCTCTTGAAAGGAGGCTTCTGAGCCTCTTGAAAGGAGGCTTCTGAGCCTCTGAAAGGAGGCTTCCTGAGCCTCTTGAAAGGAGGCTCTGAGCCTCTTGAAAGGAGGCTTCCGAGCTCTTGAAGGAGGCTTCTGAGGCCTCTTGAAAGGAGGCTTCCGAGCCTCTTGAAAGGAGGCCTGGGCCTCTTGAAAGGAGGCTTCCGAGCCTCTTGAAAGGAGGCTTCTGAGCCTCTTGAAGGAGGCCTGAGCCTCTTGAAAGGAGGCTTCCAGGCCTCTTGAAGGAGGCTTCGGAGCCTCTTGAAGGAGGCTTCTAAGCCTCTTGAAAAAGGCTTCCGAGGTTCTTGAAAGGAGGTTTCCGAGACTCTTGAAAGGAAGGAGGCTTCCGAGCCTCTTGAAGGAGGCTTTCAGGAGCCTCTCTTGAAAGGAGTCCTCCGACTCTCTTGAAAGGAGGCTTCCGAGCCTCTTGAAAGGAGGCTTCCGAGCCTCTTGAAGGAGGCTTCCGAGCCTCTTGAAAGGAGGCTTCCGAGCCTCTTGAAAGGAGGCTTCCGAGCCTCTTGAAAGGAGGCTTCCGAGCCTCTTGAAAGGAGGCTTCCGAGCCTCTTGAAAGGAGGCTTGAGCCTCTTGAAAGGAGGCTTCCAAAGCCTCTTGAAGGAGGCTTCCGGGACTCTTGAAAGGAGGCTTCCAGGCCTCTTGAAAGGAGGCTTCCAGCCTCTTGAAAGGAGGCCTGGGCCTCTTGAAAGGAGGCTGAGCCTCTTGAAAGGTGGCTTCCGGGCCTCTTGAAAGGAGGCTTCCGAGCCTCTTGAAAGGAGGCTTCGAGCCTCTTGAAAGGAGGCTTCTGAGCCTCTTGAAAGGAGGCTTTGAGCCTCTTGAAGGAGGCTTCCAGGCCTCTTGAAGGAGGCTTCTGAGCCTCTTGAAAGGAGGCTTCGAGCCTCTTGAAAGGAGGCTTCCAGGCCTCTTGAAAGGAGGCTTCCGAGCCTCTTGAAAGGAGGCTTCTGAGCCTCTTGAAGGAGGCTTGAGCCTCTTGAAGGAGGCTTCCGGGCCTCTTGAAAGGAGGCTCTGAGCCTCTTGAAAGGAGGCTTCCGGGCCTCTTGAAGGAGGCTTCCGGGCCTCTTGAAAGGGAGGCTCTGAGCCTCTTGAAGGAGGCTTCCTGAGCCTCTTGAAGGAGGCTTCTGAGCCTCTTGAAAGGAGGCTGGGCCTCTTGAAAGGAGGCTTCCGGGCCTCTTGAAAGGCCCGAGGCCTCTTGAAGGAGCCTCTTGAAGGAGGCTTCCTGAGCCTCTTGAAAGGAGGCTTCCGAGCCTCTTGAAAGGAGGCTCTGAGCCTCTTGAAGGAGGCTGAGCCTCTTGAAGGAGGCCTGAGCCTCTTGAAAGGAGGCTTCTGAGCCTCTTGAAGGAGGCTTCCAGGCCTCTTGAAGGAGGCTTGGGCCTCTTGAAGGAGGCTTCCAGGCCTCTTGAAAGGAGGCTTCCTGAGCCTCTTGAAGGAGGCTTTGAGGCCTCTTGAAGGAGGCTTCTGAGCCTCTTGAAAGGAGGCTTCCAGGCCTCTTGAAAGGAGGCTTCCGAGCCCTCTTGAAAGGAGGCTTCTGAGCCTCTTGAAAGGAGGCTTCCAGAGCCTCTTGAAAGGAGGCTCTGAGCCTCTTGAAAGGAGGCTTGAGCCTCTTGAAGGAGGCTTCTGAGCCTCTTGAAAGGAGGCCTGAGCCTCTTGAAAGGAGGCCTGAGCCTCTTGAAGGAGGCTCTGAGCCTCTTGAAAGGAGGCCTGAGCCTCTTGAAGGAGGCTTCTGAGCCTCTTGAAAGGAGGCTTCCGAGCCTCTTGAAAGGAGGCTTCTGAGCCTCTTGAAAGGAGGCTTCCTGAGCCTCTTGAAAGGAGGCTTCCTGAGCCTCTTGAAAGGAGGCTTCTGAGCCTCTTGAAAGGAGGCTTCCGGGCCTCTTGAAAGGAGGCTTGAGCCTCTTGAAAGGAGGCTTCCAGGCCTCTTGAAAGGAGGCTTCCGGGCCTCTTGAAAGGAGGCTTCTGAGGCCTCTTGAAAGGAGGCTTCCGGGCCTCTTGAAAGGAGGCTTCTGAGCCTCTTGAAAGGAGGCTCTGAGCCTCTGAAAGGAGGCCTGAGCCTCTTGAAAGGAGGCTTCCAGGCCTCTTGAAAGGAGGCTTCCGGGCCTCTTGAAAGGAGGCTCTGAGCCTCTTGAAAGGAGGCTTCTGAGCCTCTTGAAAGGAGGCTCTGAGCCTCTTGAAAGGAGGCTTCCAGGCCTCTTGAAAGGAGGCTTGAGCCTCTTGAAAGGAGGCTTGAGGCCTCTTGAAAGGAGGCTCTGAGCCTCTTGAAAGGAGGCCTGAGCCTCTTGAAAGGAGGCTTCGAGCCTCTTGAAAGGAGGCCTGAGCCTCTTGAAAGGAGGCTTCTGAGCCTCTTGAAAGGAGGCTTCCTGAGCCTCTTGAAAGGAGGCTTCCGAGCCTCTTGAAAGGAGGCTTCCGGGCCTCTTGAAAGGAGGCTTGAGCCTCTTGAAAGGAGGCTTCCTGAGCCTCTTGAAGGAGGCTGAGCCTCTTGAAAGGAGGCTTCCGAGCCTCTTGAAAGGAGGCTTCCGGGCCTCTTGAAAGGAGGCTGAGCCTCTTGAAAGGAGGCTTCTGAGCCTCTTGAAGGAGGCTTCCGGGCCTCTTGAAAGGAGGCTTCCGGGCCTCTTGAAGGAGGCTTGAGGCCTCTTGAAAGGAGGCTTCCAGGCCTCTTGAAAGGAGGCTTCTGAGCCTCTTGAAAGGAGGCTTCTGGGCCTCTTGAAAGGAGGCTTCCGGGCCTCTTGAAAGGAGGCTTGAGCCTCTTGAAGGAGGCTTCCGAGCCTCTTGAAAGGAGGCTTCCAGGCCTCTTGAAAGGAGGCTTCCGGGCCTCTTGAAAGGAGGCTTCCAGAGCCTCTTGAAGGAGGCTCTGAGCCTCTTGAAAGGAGGCTTCCGAGCCTCTTGAAAGGAGGCTTCCAGCCTCTTGAAAGGAGGCTCTGAGGCCTGAGCCTCTTGAAGGAGGCTCTGAGCCTCTTGAAAGGAGGCTTCCGAGCCTCTTGAAAGGAGGCTGGGGCCTCTTGAAAGGGAGGCTTCTGGGCCTCTTGAAAGGAGGCTCTGAGCCTCTTGAAAGGAGGCTTCTGAGCCTCTTGAAAGGAGGCTCTGAGGCCTCTTGAAAGGAGGCTTCCGAGCCTCTTGAAAGGAGGCTCTGAGCCTCTTGAAAGGAGGCTGAGCCTCTTGAAAGGAGGCTTCCAGGCCTCTTGAAGGAGGCTCTGAGCCTCTTGAAAGGAGGCTTCCGGGCCTCTTGAAAGGAGGCTTCCGGGCCTCTTGAAGGAGGCTTCCTGAGCCTCTTGAAAGGAGGCTTCCGGGCCTCTTGAAGGAGGCTGAGGCCTCTTGAAGGAGGCTCTGAGCCTCTTGAAAGGAGGCTTCCGGGCCTCTTGAAAGGAGGCTTCCAGAGCCTCTTGAAAGGAGGCTTCCGGGCCTCTTGAAGGAGGCTCTGAGCCTCTTGAAAGGAGGCTTCCTGAGCCTCTTGAAAGGAGGCTTCTGAGCCTCTTGAAGGAGGCTTCTGAGCCTCTTGAAAGGAGGCTTCCGAGCCTCTTGAAAGGAGGCTTCTGAGCCTCTTGAAAGGAGGCTTCCAGGCCTCTTGAAAGGAGGCCTGAGCCTCTTGAAAGGAGGCCTGAGCCTCTTGAAAGGAGGCTTCCGGGCCTCTTGAAAGGAGGCTTGAGCCTCTTGAAGGAGGCTTCCGAGCCTCTTGAAAGGAGGCCTGAGCCTCTTGAAGGAGGCTTCGAGCCTCTTGAAAGGAGGCTTCTGAGCCTCTTGAAAGGAGGCTTCCAGGCCTCTTGAAAGGAGGCTCTGGGCCTCTTGAAAGGAGGCTTGAGCCTCTTGAAAGGAGGCTTCCGAGCCTCTTGAAGGAGGGCTTCCGGGCCTCTTGAAGGGCTTCCGGGCCTCTTGAAGGAGGCTGAGCCTCTTGAAGGAGGCTGGGCCTCTTGAAAGGAGGCTTCGGGCCTCTTGAAAGGAGGCTTCCGAGCCTCTTGAAAGGAGGCTTGAGCCTCTTGAAAGGAGGCTTCCGAGCCTCTTGAAGGAGGCTTCCGGGCCTCTTGAAAGGAGGCTTGAGCCTCTTGAAAGGAGGCTTCCGGGCCTCTTGAAAGGAGGCTTCCAGGCCTCTTGAAGGAGGCTTCCGGGCCTCTTGAAAGGAGGCTTCTGAGCCTCTTGAAAGGAGGCTTCTGAGCCTCTTGAAAGGAGGCTCTGAGGCCTCTTGAAGGAGGCTTCCAGGCCTCTTGAAGGAGGCTTCCGGGCCTCTTGAAAGGAGGCTTCCGAGCCTCTTGAAAGGAGGCTTCCGGGCCTCTTGAAGAAGGCTTCCGCGCCTCTTGAAAGGAGGCTTCCGAGCCTCTTGAAAGGAGGCTTCCGAGCCTCTTGAAAGGAGGCTTCCGAGCCTCTTGAAAGGAGGCTTCCGAGCCTCTTGAAAGGAGGCTTCCGAGCCTCTTGAAGGAGGCTTCCGGGCCTCTTGAAAGGAGGCCTGAGCCTCTTGAAAGGAGGCCTGAGCCTCTTGAAGGAGGCTTCCGAGCCTCTTGAAGGAGGCTTCTGAGCCTCTTGAAAGGAGGCTTCTGAGCCTCTTGAAAGGAGGCTTCTGAGCCTCTTGAAAGGAGGCTTCCAGGCCTCTTGAAGGAGGCTGAGCCTCTTGAAAGGAGGCTGAGCCTCTTGAAGGAGGCTTCTGAGCCTCTTGAAGGAGGCTTCCAGGCCTCTTGAAAGGAGGCCTGAGCCTCTTGAAAGGAGGCTTCCAGGCCTCTTGAAAGGAGGCTTCCTGAGCCTCTTGAAGGAGGCTTCAGGACCTCTTGAAAGGAGGCTTCCGAGCCTCTTGAAAGGAGGCTTCCGAGCCTCTTGAAAGGAGGCTTCCGAGCCTCTTGAAAGGAGGCTTCCGAGCCTCTTGAAAGGGGGCTTCCGGGCCTCTGGAAAGGGGGCTTCGGAGCCTCTGGAAGGGGGGCTTCCGGGCCTCTTGAAAGGAGGCTTCCGAGCCTCTTGAAAGGAGGCTCCTGGGCCTCTTGAAAGGAGGCTTCCGAGCCTCTTGAAAGGAGGCTTCCGAGCCTCTTGAAAGGAGGCTTCCGAGCCTCTTGAAAGGAGGCTTCCGAGCCTCTTGAAAGGAGGCTTCCGAGCCTCTTGAAAGGAGGCTTCCGAGCCTCTTGAAGGAGGCTTCCGAGCCTCTTGAAAGGAGGCTTCCGAGCCTCTTGAAAGGAGGCTTCCGAGCCTCTTGAAAGGAGGCTTCCGAGCCCTCTTGAAAGGAGGCTTCCGAGCCTCTTGAAAGCAGGCTTCCGAGCCAAAAATCCAGAAGCAATCACCTTTAGATATTCCAGAAGTAATTTCCGAAGAAATTTCCAAAGAAATTCGTAAAGCAATTAAAGAAATAGTCTCTAAAATTTCGTAGGAATATCCGAAGTGTTTGTTTTCTGAAGTTTTCCTAAAGAAATTTTCGAATGAATTCCTTCCGAGTAAATGGGATTTCCGAAGATATTTCCAGTAGAAGCATAAGAAGTAGTCCACTAGTGTTAGTTATTTTGCAAAAATATGCTTCAGTAAGCTTAACTTGTCCGTTTGTTCATGTTGTAGAGCATGTTTGATTTCATCACCAACGTCGGTTAGTGTTGGCCACGCGAACCTGAGCGACATTGGCAATCGTATAATTTTGCTTCAACTGTATTTGCGATCGAGTGTCGAAATGAAACTTCGAAATAACTCCTGAAAGAGTTTCCAAAGAAATTCCTTAAAACAGCACGCACTACTCCCAACATTCTGACCGATGTAGTAAATAAGAAGGCAAGCTGGCGGCCATTACCGCACACGGAACAAATAATGTATCAGACCTGACAATTTTGCAAGTTTTTTCTATTTTTCTTCTTCTTTATTTGTATAAGAATAAGAATATTTTTGTATAAGAATCGCATATGCCCAGTTCTTATATAGGATATGGTTGGTTTCAATACAGTTTTTTATCTAACAGTTGCTGGTTGGGTGTTGTGAAGGAATTCTCAAAGAAATTCTAAAAAAAAATCCAGAACATTCCCTTAAGAAGTTTTCTAAAGCTTCTCTAAAGAAATTGGAGGAGCGCGACACGAGTAGTGAGACGACTACTCGCTTTGCGCTTCTCACTTTCTACAGCGAGAAGTGATAAATGAGGAGTGAGAAGTGAAACGTCTCACTTCTCATTCTTCATTTTTCTTTTCTCACTGTGAAAGTTAGAAGCTCGAAGTGAGTAGTGATACGTCTCGCCCTCCTCTTTTTTTACAGTGAGAAGTGCGAAATGAGAATTGAGATGTCTCTCTTCTTACTCCTAATTTCTCACTTGCCAAATGACCTATTCGGCCAAATGTCATATTCGGACAAATGTCCTATTCGGCCAAATGACCCTTTCGGCCTAATGATAATTTCGGACAAACGACCCTTTCGACCAAACGACCCTTTCGGCCAAATGACCCTTTTGGTCAATTCAAACTTTTGGCCAAATGACCCTTTCGGCCTAATGACTTTTTCGGCCAAATGACCTTTTCGCCCTATTGACCATTTCGGCCTAATGACCCTTTCGGCCAAACGACCCTTCCGGCCAAACGACCCTTTCGGTCAAACGGTTCATTCGGCCAAATTACCATTTCGACTTAAATGACCCTTTCGGCCTAACAACCCTTTCGGCAGATGGGTTTCAGCCTAATGGTGTGTTCGGCCTAGTGGCATTCGGTTAAATGGCTTTCGGCCGAATGGGTTTCGGCCAAATGACCCTTTTCCCTATTTAACAACAAAACCAACGATTTCAAACTGCATCTGATTCAGATCCACATGATGTATGAATGTCGAAGTTATTTTTTACTAGACAACGATCTAAAAACATTTTTTTGTTCAATATCTTGGCTGTGCATATCCACATCCATATCCACAATCCACGTGTCTTGGAGGGACTCGAGCCCTCAACCTCCTACTCTTTAGATACCGTGATAACCCGTAAACAACAAGATCACTTAAAGGTCACGTTTGCGGAAAAGCCATCAGAATCCAAGTACCAACCTCCACCGCGGTTAGCTCTTTTTTGCTAATTGAATATCTTTCGAATGCTTTATTTGTCCTTTTATTCTTTTCTTTTCTGCAAACGTGACCTTTAAGTGATCTTGTTGTTTAGGGGTTATCACGCCTATCTAAAGAGTAGGAGGTTGAGGGTTCAAGTCCCTCCAAGACACGTGGACACGATAATATGCAATTAATTGATCCAAAAACAGTTAAATTGGCTCTATGGAAATTGTTGTTCAAATATGTCCCAACTGTATAGTTTTACCCGGTATTTCAAAGTTATGATCAAGCAATAGCATTAGTATGGTGCCTCGAATGGTTTTGTTTTCAAATATGTTTGTGTCGGCTGTATTCGTTTATAGTTCTGCTTTATCTTTCTAAAATATTGTTACCACTAAAAACGTTGATCGATTCATCGGCAGCCATAGTATCGTATGGCAATCCTTTTAATTGCGAATGGAACATACTTCTTCGTACAAAATTTGAGCTACACTTAATGCGAAAAAATTGCCCTCTGAATTTCACCATACAAACGATCAAATATTCAAAATTCAGTAAATGCGAATAATATAAAGATATTTGAACTTTTTTCAACGTCATTTTAATTTGTCAGAATACTGAATGCACAGAGAGCGCAAAGTAAGTGGCGTGCGCATACGCCGGTAAATTTCCATTTGTAAAAAAAACGACATATAAGGCAGTCGTAAAAATTCCAAGTAAATCAATGAATATTAAATAAATACTCTCACTCTAATTCAATTCTATTCCGTTCTTCTGAGAACAACAGTTTCCCATGAACATACCGCAGCGCATACCGGTTCTATTCTAGGATAGGATGTGACAAGTAGTCAGTAAAAATCGTACCGATTTGCTGTCACAATCGTACCGGTTGCTGATTGGTTGAAAATGACAATCGATTACTTCGATTGGTGGCGGCGAGTTTTTCGTAGGGCAGCATGTTGTTAGTTTGGCCGTGTTGCAGGTTTTTAAAGTTGATATTAAGCAAAATACGTAAATGTTTGAGTTCCAGTTTTTTGGTAAGAAATAAATTTATATTGAACTGCAAACGCCATATAAATTATTCTCAAGGGTTGTACAGGTTTGAAACTGTTGATTTTAAGCATTATCATTCACCTTTCTGTCATTTTCGATCTCAAAGTCATTTTTTCAGTAGCGAAAACTTCTCTCTGTTAGTCTTTCACTTCTCTTACATAAATAGTGGATGGAACGGGAAGAAAAACATCAAATTTTGATATTTGATATTTGGAAGATTTTGTACCAAATAACTTTGGCTGCACTGGCGACCACCTCGTCAGAGCAACCGACTAAAAAACAACAAGGCAGTCTCAATTGAGTTGTCACATCCTATCCTAGGTTCTATTTGAGGAACCCATTATTGACGGTACACATTCTTGAGCTATTAACACCGGAACGGCACACGGTGCGAGACGGGACTCCCAAAGATGGACTGGAGCGACGGTTAGTCATTCTTCCTCATCCGAATCGAACCAGGAAAAAACCTAAAAAAAGAACAGAGTTGATGACCAAGAGCTGTAGGTAATTTGTTTACGTTTCTCATTAACCGCTGCGTGCCGGCTGGCTCTTTGACCGACTGAATGTGAGGTTTATGAGCGCCAGCTAACAGGTTATGCAGTCACCAAACATCCATGACCGTCGACGATGACACGACGATAGACGCAGTTCCGGTCGATTGGGACCGATTCCTCAGGACAGGAACGCGCGCGCCCGCGTTTTTGGGCCGGGCCTTTGTTTGATCCGTTGAAAATAAAGATATCCAACTGCAATGATACGGATGAGCGGCAGCCGGTGGGATGGCGATGGTGAAAAGAAACATGGAACTAGCTTTTGGTGTTTCCCGCGGAAAGTGTTAATTGGGATGGGCGTGTAATTGCTTTTGAGCTGTGTTTAAACTTGGCATTCGAATAGGTGAGCAGGCAAACAGTTTTGAAATTACAAGTCGCGCACTATCAATTGTTTGCACCAGAAAGTCATAGTATGATGTATGCATGATGTATGATGAAAGTATGATTTCAAAGTTGATAGCCAAACGATCCAGGTATTCTAACATTTACATGTTTCACAGTAGCAAACTATGTCGTAACTAAGTGATGGTAAAAATGGTAAGATATCTTAAAGCAAATAATTGATTCTAGCGTTCATGCAACCTTCAACAATAACGTCGTCATCATCTAGATTAGATCGTGAAACCCAGGCAAAATTAAGTAGTTTTGGTGAAATCAAATTTTGTTCCGACAAGATGCACAAATAGCAGGTATTTGCGTCGCTTGGTACCACACATGTGTAATGGATTACGCGAGCATAATTGGTGTCCCTGCTTCAGAATTCTGCTTAACATACATGAATGAAACTAAAAAACAGGGTGAAACGAAGCATCCTGCTGCGATTGCTACCCTTTGAATGGAGATTAAATTGTACGTCTGTGTTTATTCACGAGCACCCCGAAACCCATTCGGTATGAATTACAGAGCACACGTTCCCATCCGCTTTGAACCTTGGACTTACTTGCGTACCTTACATGAAAACAAATCCACAAAAAATGACAACAATTATCCTCAATGGAAGAGGAAATGGGACGGGTAAATCGGTTAGTATTATTAGCAGAAACGAAGGATAACCCCTTGTCAGTTGGTTGGTAAGCCACGCAGGGTACAGATTTATTGTTGCTCTTCCCCTGCTTGACGTCGCTCGACGACGCGACATTAAAGATGATGACGACGATATGATAATGTCCGGAAATCAATTCAAGTGCAACCAAACGAAAAGGATACGCTTTTGTTATGCAAATGGATGGTCAAGGCAAGTCCCTGTGTTTGCACTCTGACTGATGACAAGTTACTGGATTTAGAGTTTGAAGTGTGTTCTTAGGGAAGGATGACATAATTTATATACTTCCTGAAAGTATTAATTAAAGATATAATATTATCGCTTTTAGGTCTCTTCAATGGCGAAAAATCTGTTTATTCTAGTAATGTATTTGAGAAGCTAATGTGTTAAGGAATTAAATCATAATAAATTCGAAACAATGATTTATGTATTATTAACCTTTCTTCTTCTTCTTGGTATTTCTAATGACTTATAAATTTATTTTTCCTGGCTTAAGAATCTTTTTGAGTTTTCATTCTAATACTAAAACAGAATTGATGGAGGATGAAAGACATGAGTAATCTGGCGAACAACGGCATAGAATTGCCAATCTAGAGACGGCGAGTTTGATTCTCGGCCCGGCCTAGGATATTTTCGGGAGGGAGGGATGGAAAAGCTTCCAACCAAGAACTGTGGAAATGTAGATAGATAGAAATAGAAAGTTGAAAAGCAAGCTACGTTTCAGTGGAAATTGAAGAAGAAGACAAAAAACAGAGTAAAGAAGCCAGCAAACAGAAATAGAAGATAACAATATTAAATGAAACTGACTGCAAACTATTATCACATCAGCCCTGAATGCCGACTACTGTGAATAGAGGCGTGAACCGGTACGAAAAATGTCGTTAGTTAAATTTGTTATTTGGTTTACAATGTTATGAAAACTCATATGTGAATATGTACGTTATGTGGAAGATATTGATTTGGAAAATGTATTGGAGGTAACCACTTTCCCTTCGATGGGAGATGGGACTCCAATACATTTTCCAAATCAATATCTTCCACATAACGTACATATTCACATATGAGTTTTCATAACATTGTAAATTAACGTAAAAGTCGGGTGGTTAAATCCCCGGAAATAGGCAATTAACTTTGATTGAATTGTTATTTGTATTACTTTGCGCTGGCGGCGTTGTCTGCGTTACGCTTAGGGTGGTCGGTATTGACCTTTTTTGACAAATACCGGTTTTCGGAGTAAATACCAGTAAAGCCGGTAAAATACCGGTATTTGTGAAAATTTAAGAAATGTTAAAAAAAATCTTTTTATTTTGACTTTTGGGTGAAAAACAATATATTTTGACAAACTTTAAATGTCAAAGTCATTGCTTGTAGGGCTGGGAAAAAGAAAATTTAAGTAGACATAACATACTGTGTGATTCATTTCCTAATCCGCATCAACCGAAGTAAGACGAATTGACAAGTACCCTTAAGGACAAGCCTTCCGGAATCCAAAACTAAATGCACTCGCGTTTTCAAAAGAATCCCATTCAAAACGGAAGCCATCTTTTTGTTATCGATCTCAGGTGTGGTCGTTGTCTCAGTTTCAACGATCGCATCAGGAATAATTAGACGTTTCAAGATCTCGTCCGTTTGCTTTATCAAAATAGCTCTAGATGTCTTGAATAAAATGCCTATATTGTGTCTGATCAGTTACTTTACGGCCAAAAAAGAAAAAAGATCGACGTATTCTCATCGTCTCCCTTGGATTCATTCTTTAAGAGCATAGAATAAGTTGACGGCAAGTTCTGTGGCTTGGTTTTAAAATTACTCCAATATAAAGCGCCACGTCGGCTTCATATAGAGTGCAGAACGCACGGCAGAGCAGTTTCACAGCAGCTTGAACAAGTTCGAGGGCTTGAATTATTTCACTTACCGCCAAAAAATTGTCATCACTGAAGTTGAATTTGGATTGAAGCTGCTTGAGCATGGATAACATGCTATTCCAGCATGTCTTGGTTGGTATCAGCGAATTCAGAACGGACATATTTTTGCTGCAAATCATTTTTCATAAGTGTTCTCCGTTAGAGAACTACTACAACACCAACCTTTTTCACGACGATTCTCGATGATGTAGACAATGTTCGTTGAAGTATAAAGTCATTGGCAATTTGACAGATGCCTAAGAGAATGTCTTCAATGATGCTTACTTGCGCTTCATTCATGCGCGCATTCAATTGTTGTTAGTGTTTAAGGCTTTAGCTGACACATGTTGCTGTGAAACTATTCAAGATTTTTTATACTGGCAGAAAAATTTTAAATACCGAAAATACCGGTATTTTCCTTTACTAATACCGGTATTTTCGGTACTCAAAATTGGCCGGTAATACCGGTATTACTGGTTTCGGTACAACCGGTTAGACCACCCTAGTTTACGCCAAAAGGCTTTTTAGTCGTTGGAGTTGTGACCAATTTGATTAGCCCCTAAATAGCTGTGTTGCACATTCGAAATTGCCGGTCCCAGTCAAAACAAAATAGTATATAATGCAACATAAGATGCATTACCCAAGTAACAATTTCAAGCCTTCATAGATTTATTTAAGTTTTTTAACGGCTTTATCGCTGCTCTGATCAATGCCGCAAGATTAGCCTTATTGGAAGAATTGTAGCTATCTTCAAAATCATAATAAAACGTTCAATAAAACCACAAATGTCAAATGCTTTATGAGCTTATTAGGGGCCTAATGATTATCTTGAGGACTCTAATAAAACCAATTTTGAAAACTATCATAAAGCCGAATATATTGGTCTAAGACTTGTCTTATGCAAGCTAGCAACAGAGCTACCAAAGGAATTTGCTGACAACCGAATTGACGACAGGCACCTCAATCGACACGACGACAGGCCATCATCGATCGATGCGGAGTCAGCAATACACCGACCAGCGACAGTCACCGGACGTTAAACATATAGGTGTAATTATTGGTAGATAGATTAATTAAAGTCAGTCTGATTTAAGCAGTGGAATTGTGTAGTGATGTTTTTTAATAAGTCCGAATCGACTTTTATGTTTTAACTCGCATAACCTAAATAAAACTTGGTAGTTTTAATTAGGTTTATAATGGTATTGTACAAGAACATAATGTTTATGTTGAACTTGGTGAACTATGGTCAATCGAATGGCTAAGAACAGATGTTTCTGTTCCATGTTCCCAGTGTTGTCCTACACCCAAGGCAAAAAATTCTGCTCTTTGATTTTACTCCATCTAAACGATTTTATAGGCTCAACTAAGTAAGTTCAACTAATAGAAGAATATTTGAGTTTTCTAAATGTCATGGAAAACTGTCAAAAAAATACTCTCCAAAGCCACAGGAGCGCGCGCGATGAAAATACACTCCAGTGAAAACACTCCAGTGTATTTTCTTTTTTTGACAGTTTTCCATGACATTTAGAAAATTCAAATATCCTTCTATTAGTTGAACTTACTTGAGACTATAAAATCGTTTAGATGAAGTAAAATCAAAGAGCAGAATTTTTTGCCCTGAGTGTAGGACAACACTGCATGTTCCCCAAATATTTTAAACAAAGAACATAAAAAATACATAAATTTTCCTAACTGAGCATTCGCATATTTAGGATTTTGTTGTTTATTGGTCAAATTCCACTTCTGAAAATGAAACAGATATTATGATTCCAGTTGAAAATCGAATTTCGAAGTCGCGAAAACCGATTTTATTCGCGTTCAAATTATAGCGCATCATTGCGCAACTGGTGCACATTATTCGCAACCAGATGCGCTGTGGAGCACACCAGATGCGCTGTGATGAAACTTGCGACTAATAGGAGGAAGATTGATTGTCGTATGTTCAAAAATTCGGTTCTGAGCTGCATATATAGTAATAAAAATCAAGCGAATATAGAACGATCATGGAAAAAACTAATCGTAAGGAATCGATTGCAGCAACTTTCATCAAAATACTTATTGTATTTGAAAGTTATGCAAAATGTTATTTTGGCCGTCAAAATTGCCCATAGTGTAGTAGCAGGGTAGCAGCCATGCTGGTAGGAAAAAATAATTTTATATCGGCGTAAATCTTTTGCAAAATCTCTTGAAATGCAGTGATTATTATTAATGACAATTAGTAATAATCGCTGCATTTCAAGATGATTTTCAAAATTTGAAGCACGAGAAATGTTTCCTTGCAAATCGGAATGCCACCAGAAGAAAAGGCAGCATATCAATTTATTATCTACACTTATTAATTGGTCGTAAATCACACTATTACGACGGCGCACTTGAAAAAACTGATTTTCTTACCTGTTTTCACCAGAAATTCGAACGCGCAGAGAAATTTGCAAGCACGCGAACGAGTTCTGGGCATCCAATTTCCAATAATTGAGTATTATTTTCATCCATGCCCGTGATGTTGTTTGTAATTTCATTCTTCCATTTATATGATTATCCTTTTTCTTCAAAACAATAACAAAAAGCTCCACGGAAAAGAAATTCCCTTTTTTGACAGCGGTTTTATGGAACTCTTATGAATAACCTTAAACTTGTTTTGAAGACGATCTCAAGAGTGGTCCACTTAGTCATAACATAATCTTGTAGCGGTCATCAAGAGGTTGTCATGTAGATTTGAGTTTTATTGCTAGTCTTGAAAATTTACTCTCCAAAACTGCTAATAGAGTATGATAAAACTCAAAATGTTACTTGGGTATGCAACATGGCGGGCATAGAAAAACTTTCAATTGATAACTGACGAAATGCTAATAGAATACAAAGTTGAAAAGCAGGCCAAGTTCCAGTTGGAAGGTATCGCCATCAAAGAAGAAAAAGAAGATGATTCTGTGTTAACTGGGTTGATTTGTTTGTAATGGATCACATTTCACGTCTTTGACTATAAACAAAGTCTTTTCTTCTTGTGAAAACTCTGAAGAATTTCTATGAAAATGCCGAAGGATTTCCAGTTAAAATCTAAAGACTTTCTCGTGAGCATGAGGATGAGTATGAGCAATATGGCCGTACAATTCGTAGTTGCTACTCCGTGATTGACTGAAACTTGTAAAATTGCTCAGAGAATCGTGTAAATGCAGCATGGGATATGCTATCCATTCTCAATGGGAGGGGATAATATGAAATGCAAATATGAACTCGTAATAACTGATTTACTCTCCGGATCGTACAGATCAAAACAAAATATCACGGATCACGCGACCGTTTTACTTGCTAATTGAAATACGATCAATCGCGTAATCAACACAGAACTGCATTCTCGGATTTGCCAATTTACTATCCGACCATACAAAATTAAACTAAACACCCGAATCCGCGTCCGATACGTAACATATTCATTCACGACCTCCGCACTTTAGTTACTTGCTCGATGACCAGTATTGACATCTAAATAGTTTCTCGTTAGAATAAACTTTTTGAACAAGGATGAGCCGTTTGAGCGAAAGTCATTCGATTAAAACCCATCTGGCCGGAAATGTCATTCATCTCATCTAGTTATTTGGTCGAATTGGACATGCGGCTGAAAAAATCGTTCGGACCAACACTGCCGCTAACCGCAAGTCAGACTTATCCGTATATGGCACCCATATAGAGATAAGTCTGATTTGCGGTTAGCGGCAGAACAGTCCATTCGACTGAATCAGTCATTTGACCTATTCATCATTTGGCCAGAATTGTCGTTTGGCAGCAAATGGCAATGGTAATTGGCAATTTCCGCCATCCCCCACCCGGTAGAAAGGACAATTTGAATGAAGATGTCATTTGGCTCAACTGAACATACGGCCGAAAATGTCGTTTGATCGGACTGGATCCTTAGCTGTAGAAGTCGTTTAGCCGATAGGCTGTTTGACCGAAATGGTCGTTTGGCAGAAAGGGTTATTAGGCCGAAAATGTCATTTGACCTAACGGGACTACATTTTTGGCCATACTTTTCGTTCAGCAAATAACCATTTCGGCCAAATAAAATTTCCGGCCAAATGAATATTTTCGCCAAATGACCATTTCTATCGTATGTCGCTTTCGGCCAAAAGACATCTTCGGTCAAATCGTGTTTCTCGGCCAAGTGACATTAGGCAAAGTGGAAAACGGCCAGATGACTTTCCACCTTTTGGACAAACAACCCTTCTTCTTTTTGATTTTTGTTGTCTTGGAGCTCCAGAAGTATTTCTTATGGACAATTCAAAGCATTTCCCCTAGAAACCCTCTGGAACAATTCCTGTTGAGGTCCACACTTTGATCAATTTCCTGCGGAAAGTCAATAGAACGTTTTTTTGTTTTTGCCTTTCTCGTACAACAAAGTTGCACCGAAAGGCTATAATCTCACTACGAAAACCAACTTTTTATAGAAGCCTCGGAGACCCATAGTGTTATATACCAATCGACTCAGCTCGACAAACTGAGCACATGTCTGTCTGTCCGTGTGTATGTATGTGTGTATGTGTGTATGTGTGTGCACAAAAGATAAGAAAAACATTAGACAACTTTTCTTATAGTAATCCTCAACCGATTTCATCGCAACAAGTTTCATTCGAGAGGGGGCAAAGCCTAGTTGATCACTATTGAATTTGATGGCGATCGACCGTTGCCTTTAAAAGTTATAAAGAAAATGGTACATCGAACCATATTAGCACCATATAAGGTTGGTGTCTTGGCTAAATGCGAGAAAGGCAGTATCACTACTCGGTGAATTAAGTTGGTTTTTTACATTTTCTGTTTGGCCTTTATCGGTCAAACGATATGTTTGTCCATACAACCTGTTCGGCCCATATGACCAATATTCTCAACAATATGATCTGTTTGGCAAAATTACATTTCGGTCCGTAAGACCTATTTGGCCGAATTACATTTTCGGTCAAATGGCCCTGTCTGATGAACGACATTGTTCCCCAAATGAACTAATTGACCAAACGACTTTTTCGCCCGCATTACCCGTTTGGCCAAGTGATATTCTCGATTTAAATGGGCGCTTTCGGCCAAGCGACATTTGAATATCTGTTTTGGAACTCCGGTTACTTCTAATGAGGGCTGTATCAAATGTTAGGAGGGTTGCTGCTTAATAAATGCCTGTTCTGTTCAAAATAGAAACATTTGATCATTCTAACACCAATGATGTAAGACGAAATCGAAATATGGGTGAACCACTTCACATGAAAATTCTACAAAGAGTTATTGTTGATGAAATGGAAATTTAATCAATTCTCGGTATCATCTAGTGTTCTCAAAAATTTGGATTTAATTCCTCGTATCCGAAAACTGACGTAGCGGAACTGGGCTAGATCGGTCAAATAAGCTCCAAACAGTTCGCTTGTACTTCCATCTCCCATATAGGTCATTCCATACCAAGTGACCGAACCACTTGTAATCGACTTTCACCGATTTTAATCAAATTTCGTGGATTTGTTTATCTATCGATTATATGTAAAAATCCAAATTTATTTGATGATTGGGCAACCCCTCGGCAAATGGGAGCACCCCCCGTTTTTGACGATTTGTAAAAACCATATTTTTGAACAACTCATATCTCGGACAGTTTTTAAGCTACAAATAACTTCTTTTTATGCATTTTGAAGAGAATTCTTCAAACTTTTTGAGAAAAAATCGATTTTGAGTAGAAGTGTTGCCAACTCTATTGTTTTTGCGTTTTAACTATAAAATCGTATTTTTCTGCCAATGAGTATATTTTTATTTAAAAAATAACACCAGCATCGTGTTCTCCAGAAAATTTTGTTTAAGAAACACTCGAAACCCCAAGGTACTATGAGCCGTTCTCGAGTTATGGAGTTCGGAATATTATATGATTCATATGGAACTTATCAATCACATAAGATTTTGTTATGCATACTAAACCTTTACCTTTTATGGAATTGCCAAGAATTCGAAGATATTGTTTTCTTCAAATAAATTGTAAAACATGGAACTTGAGCCTTTGAGTAGAAATTAATGTACTTGGCAATGTAGTCACTTTGGAAGGAATAGGTTTTCTGTATTGTTGTAGAGCGTACTATTATTACTATTAAACTATTACTCACATAGATACTATATTATTTCACCTGCTATGAGAAGATTTTTTTTTTAATTTATAAAACATTTATTAATTTCGAAAGCTCTCGGCTCATATGCCGTTGAGCATTACGGAGCCGAAATCTTTATACTATTTTATTCTTACAAAATAACGTTAGATTAAGTGAACCGAAAGACTCGTGTTTCAATCTGGATTAGGGAATATAGTATCACAGTAGGGAAGGAGGAAAAGGAATAATACTAAATTTATGACGATGATGAAAACATTGATGAAGTTCTTGTTTCATTACTGTTACGGGACATAGAAATGAAACAAGAATTTCATCACCGTTAAACAAACATTTTCTTAAAAACAACAAAGGAAAAACATACGAGAGGCAATTACGACAAAAGAAACGATATTGTTATCTAAAAAAACCCTGATTAATTTACCTAGCGGTAATGGCGCCTTTCTCGTGCATTATAGAAATAGTATTTTGACCATAACTTTCGAGCCCATAATCCCAACCAGTAAAATTTTAATAGGAAACAATGGGCCAGGATTTCCTGTAAAATGCAACATGGTGCGAACAAATCGGTTAAGAGCAAGCCCCTAAATAGTGGATGAGACTTTTTTACTCACACACACATACATACACATACACACACAGACATCACATCAATTCGTTGAGCTGAGTCGATTGGTATACAACACTATGGGTCTCCCGCCTTCTATAAAAAGATTGTTTTTGGAGCGAACATAAAGCATTTCGGTACACTTAGTGTACGAGAAAGGTAAAAATAAATTAGCTCATAAGCAAGTAGACTTTCACTATGTTATTGTGGAAAAATAATGTATGAAAAGGCAAATCATTATGTAAATGGTATTTGTACGTACAGAAGGAGAGGGTTAGTGATTTGTGACAGGTGGGAGGTAAGAGGGTTGAGAATGGCGAAAAACGTTGGATGCAATTTTTAAACGTATTTTGTAGCTATATAAAAGGGAGAAGAAGACCTTAATGTCAATACTAGTCCACTAGAGCAGAATTATCCACGAAAAGTTTTTATCTTACTACTACTTTATCAAACCCACACTTCACAGCACGCAAATGTGATTTGACGATAGCCATGAGCTCTCTCTAACTCACCATGTAATCAAAAGTTGTCAACTGTGTGTGTATATTATCAAAGTATGAAAATAGTAGACCAATAACAAACATCATAAAAATGGTCTTCTTTGAGATAATGATTTTATTTGCTGTAGGGTGGGTGTACCAATTGTCGCCATACTTAAGAACAACTATTTTTTAGAAAATAAGTAAAAGGCATGTGGGTGGTCTTTATATATCAACCGAAAGGTTTTACTTCCTGCTCCTTAGAACAGCTGTGAAAACCACAATAAAATTTGTTATAATCCTCAAAATTGATTAATCCATAATAGGAACACATGCACCAGTTGTGGCACTATTCTTAATTTCGGTTCCTTATTTGGCAAATCCCATTGTTTTCTTATGGGATTGGCCAAATAGGGACCACTAGTGCGACAACTGGTGCAAAGGACGTCAAAAATTAAGCAAAATCAATTTTTACAATTATTCTTTGCTTGTTTTGGAGGAGATCAAAGGTGTTATCGTATCATATGAATATGCTTTATCGATATGAACTTGGTTTGCGGTGATTTGATTGGCCATTTGATATATAAAGCACTAGTGCGACAACTGGTGCTATAGCCACAACTGGTACATCTAGCCTATTTTGAAAATAAATGGATAATATTTGCTGTTTAACGGCCAATATACTTTCGCTATAGTTTTTGCATTTTTAAATTCCTAGAGAATTCAGATTTTCGTAAACCATGTGACATATTGTTTTAATTTTTAAAAGTTGACCCTAAAGATGCCGAAAATCTTTGCAGAAGAAGAAGCCTTGCTGGAACGACGACTAGAATTGTTTATTCTACCAGTACTGCCAAACTACGTGTACCAATAATTCAACTGAGTGTTATTTCAAAAATGTTAATCTTTTAGTGCTGAGGAACAAATTGTAGTTATTCAGATCAATTTTTAATGGAAAATTCCTGAAAGAGAAATGGTTTTTCCGTCTAACAAGGACAGTGGGATCATAGCCCACCGAAGCGGCGGTTACCCTTCAATACCTTTTCCGAACTAAATCTATTACATGTTGTGCATATGCATAATCGAGTTTCAGATGACAGTTGACCAGATAGTGCTGGCAGAAACATTGATTTCTTGCATATGATTTGAACAATCAATCTCCAAAGCGTTGTAATATTTCCAGCAATGTTTATTCTTCAGCAAATTCTTTCAGCATCTCTCAGTATTGAGTCAGATGATTGAATTAACGATAAAATAAAGCCGCTAGGAGCAAAAATGCAAAAAATAAATTTTTCAATGCTAATCTCCATATAATTTTCAAACGCGATGCTGTAAGTGGGGAAGCAACCAATTGAGCTGTGTATGTGTGTTATGTATGTGTCAATGCGTATATGTGTGTATGTTCGGAAATCAATAAAAAAAATCTATAATGTTCACAGTGAAAAAAGGACTTTTCATTTTTTAAATCCTGTATCTCAAAATCGGAACATAGTACCTCGGGGTTTTAAGCGTTTCCAATGTAAAAATGGTCAAAGAACACGTTGATGAGGTTATTTCCTGAATAAAAATATACTCATTGGGTAAAAAATGCATTTTTCACAAAAAAACTTAGAAATTGTTCATTTGGCAACACTGCACATAAACAAATTATTTTTTTATAAATTCCTTGAAAAATCTTCTTTCGAATGGTTACCTTAGATTCATTATAGTCCTCACAGTTCCAGAGATATGTACAAAACAATATGATGAGTTTCAAACATTTGTCCGAAAAGGGGGATGGTCTAATTAATCGTGGAGAGGTCCAATCACCACGAAATTTTGGTTTTTGGGGTATAACCCATACATAAACAATTGGTCAAAATTTCATTCAATTCTAAGAAAGTCGATTGCACGTTTGCATTTTTTCTCGGTCACTTCATACGGAATGACCCATTGATTGTCATTTGATGCGTCGCATGCTGTGAATTCCCTAAATTTTGATTTCGGATACTGGAGATTGCGGTCCCGTTACATTTGACACGGTAAGTCTATTGACGTCCGCATACCGATCCCTGGCGATCATCCGACAATATTATTATCATTTTGAAATATTATCAGTCCAATATTGTTATGAAACATTACCGGCCACTTCTTTGGACTGGTATCTTAGAACCGAAGATTCAAAACGGCATTCGACGTGCTACTGATATGTACTGCCTTCTGTGATGCATCGGAAAAAATATGGAATTGAAACCAGGTAACGAAACGAATACCCAGCGGAAAATTCAAAAAGGTCAGTTGTTGTTTTGCTCCCGTGGCGCGCGGACGTTTAACCAGTTTGCTTTCGGACAGTGGTATATACTGGTACTGTAGGTACCAAACAGCATTGTTTCTCGTTTTGTTCGATCGTTCTCGTTCGCACGGTTAGGCACCTTTGCTGCGTGCGGTTGGTGCGAAATGATCGTCAACACCGTTCAGTTTCGCTTCCCATCTACCGCTCCCCGACCAACATGGGTTGAGATCGCCGGGTTTGTTCGACAATTGGATACTGATGTATCTCAATTCGAAACTGTTTATAAAACAGCGATGGATCGTTCGCTGTTTGTGAAATTCGTTTCTTTGGATGCAATGCAGGAGTCGCTAAAGAAAAACACGGATCCGAGGAAATTCCAATATTCCAACGGGAATACGGTGGAGGTGCACATGACGGTTGCCGGAGGCAATGTTCAATACGTCCGAGTTTTTGACTTGCCACCGGAGTTTCCGGACGACGAATTAAAGCAATGTCTTTTGGAATACGGGAAAGTGGATCGGGTAGTCCGGGAAAAAAAATACGCCAAACCTTGGTCTGGATCATTTGTACACCGGTGTGAGAGGCGTGTACATAGATGTCAAAAAGAAAATTACTCCATCGATGGAAGTTTAGAATTGAAATGGGAAAGTGTTTTACCAGAGTTTGCGGAACAAATGTTTTGTGTGTCGAGCGGAAGGCCATCGGAAGGACGCGTGTCAACAATGGAAAACAGTAAACCAGCAGAAGAAACATACGGTCGGAAAGGAAGCGACGATTAGGCAAGACGAACAACGGAAATCATACTCCGGTGTTGTTATCGGATTCGAAGCAGCTACCGGCAGGACATCAATAGAAGCAAATAAGAAAGTACTTGAAGTGCCCGAGGAAGAAGTAGTCGAATTGGATACCGGATCAACTGAGCGAATGGAAGTATTCGAAATTCCCAACTCTATGGTAGAACGGGAAAAGCTAGCGGAGACGATGAAGTTCAAAAATAAGACAGATAGGATCTGGTTTATTAAAAAGGGGATAATGGGTTACACCGATAACTACTTAAAATTAAAAGAGGAAGAGGAAAGAAGGCAACAAGCGCAGTCGACGAGTCAGCGGCGGGACCATTTAGTTTCAGTAGGATCGATAGACCGATCCCCACCAAAGAAGAGCTCACGCAGGAATACTTCTGAAACTTCTTCAGAATGATTTGCACATGTTATTTTCAATGTATTCGGCTCCGTAGAGTTTTCATATAAAACAACTGAGCCTTATAAATAAACGAAATGGTAAAAAAAAAAAAAAAAAAAAAAAAATTCAAAAGGTGGCGATGGTGTTCATAGTGCCCTGAAAGGACGATTCCACTCAAACTGATCTCCGGCTTCGGTCTTCAAGGCCCACAAGATCTGAATGAACAGCTTGGCGACAACTTTTGTTGGTCCCATGTATGACATAAACGTTGAAACGGATGCCGCCATCATATCGAACTTTGGTTTCCAGATTATCTCGAGTGTGAAAATAGACTGGGTGTCTTGGAGATTGTTATACGGTGCAATTGCCAAATCTTCGGCAGGAATATTCGTACAGACTTGAGTCTTTAGACGAGTTTGACGCCCATTTCTTCAACAGAAAGCCCGCAGATGCCAACATGGCTAATGTTTATTTGCGCATTAAACATCTTCGGATACAAAGAGGAAATCATTTACGTTGAAATCTCCGGTGTTGCATTTGGATATTCTTCGGGAGGGTCTTGTGCGATTTGTGGGAAGGTTCGTATAACCTAGAATAATGCGAGTGGGAAACCAGATTTCTGCCAGTAAGCTCCGTTTGTATTTCTCAAAGTACTACGTTGAGCTGGAGGTCTTACAGAGTTCGGTCCCTCTTATGTCAGTGGATCGTGTCTACATGGACTTTCAAAGGAACCAGGCGGCAATTGAGAAGTTTGATTTCTTCGATTTAGTCGAAGCAAAATCATTGCACATTAACTATGGTCACTAGTATTTTTCTGTACATGCAATTTAGTGGCTACGAAAACGTATATGGATCGACAGTAGATTTTCCTGAACGACGGATCCAACCAATAGCATACCAAGAGCAATCGTTCACAGATCTCACTCAAGTCGTCTTCAAGGTTCAGGAAATAACTTTCGGTGATCGATCAAAATTCACCGGGAGTGACGAGCGGATCAAGGGCGATTGGTAAGGAAATGACGTTACAATTCGCAAGGGGTGATAGTGGCAAACAATATTTCACAGAAGGTTTTTTCAGCGGTGAACTTGGAACAGGGATTGAGATCCCAGAACTTTTCTGGGGCTTATTGCTAGTTGTAGTCGTCGTGAGATGATGACAGGTTCAGATCAGTTACTTGTTCTTTTTGCACAGCCATTTTTTTTGTAAATCGGTCCACACTGTTGAAAATTATGACCCAAAAGCTAAGCACCCCTATTCTGCGTCTTGTATGAGGTGAGGCGTTTCGAATGAGGCGACACCGCGACAATTGTCGATTCCTCCCATTTGAATTACACGGTCGTCTCACGTGAGACGTGTCGGAATCGACAATTCTCGAATTATTCGAGACGCGGAATAAGCACAAAGATAAAGTTCGTTTCTTCGTGTTTTTTTCAGGATTTTTATCAAAAAATATTTACTAAACATTTTCGAAAGCAAGCTTTTGAATTTACTAAATTCTTCGAATTATCACTAGAAGTACTTCCGAATTTCACGGAAAAGATTCTCTTGATTTTTTACCAGAAATTATTTATAATATCCAATATTTTTCCAAACTTTTTTCGAATCACCACGAGGAGAAATCGCTTCGAGTTCCAAAGCTTAAATTGGCGGCATGAGAGCTAAATTAGTGTCAAAAGACGTTAATGCCATGGTATTTCTTGTAATTTAGATTTGTCGTCCCACACCTTGTATTCAGGTCTGATGTAATAAGCATATTAGCAGTCTCATGTAATTTCGATGACATTTCTCAACATTGGCTGCGGCGCAGACCTCTAACTGTGAAATGAGGTATTGTTCTGAAGACAAAGATGCACGCAGAAGCTTGTTGTTCCGTCCAACCTTTCTACTACATCTACCTGAATCTGCATGGTACTATCAAAGTCTTCCACGCTTCATCCATCGGTAAGCTCTTTCTCTTATCCCTAATTTTCCCACAATAACCCGACCGACTCTCGGCATCATTTTCGCCGCAGGAGGGCACTCTGTCAGGATGTGCGCACGCGGTCGCGAAGGATTTTCCTACACCCGCCACTACTCGTTCCTATCTGCGTCAGGACTTACATTGCATTGCTGGGTATGTGGTGACGACAGCGAGCATTGCCATCATCATTGTCGCCAGGACAAACAGTGGTGAAGGGTGCGCAATCATCCATCCATCCATCGCATCGGGCAGTGCCACCACCGCACCGCAGTGAAATCGAGTCACCGAGTTCGTCACCCGAGTTCTTGCGCCAATACACATTGATTACACACATTGATTGTCGGTTATTAGCGGAAGCAGAATCCCGCCAACCATCACCGGGTTAGGGTCGCGATTGTTGTCATCGTCGTCGGTCGATCGCCATCATCTGCTTGCTAGAGTGAGTGCAGTTGTCGTATTATGGTAACCTAGCTACAGAAGAAAAGGAGCTGTGCGCTTATTGCACATTGATTGTGACACGAAGTGCAACCGCCCTGCCTCCTGCCAATCACGATTATGGGATAACAACCCGGGAGAGCGAGATCTGTTGGGTGGACTTTTTTTTTGTTTTAGTTTATTCCGCGCGTTTGATGGGACGAGGTGTACATTACAGTTCCGGTTCGGGTGTTGTTTTGATTATTCTGGCGGGAGTTTTTGTCATGCCTTCGTATCGGTGTGGTGTTTCCTGAACACAGTGTAGAGTGATAATGGGGTTTCATGCACAAACTTTTAAACACCATCCTACTGCTGCATATTAAAGTCAATTTTGTATTGAAATTCATTTTTTTTTTAAATTGACCGTTTGCGATTGAATTTCCCAATATCTATCAGTGTAATCAGACGACGAATTAGGATAATACTTGTGTAGTATATGAGTGTATTGTGCGACCAATTTCAACCTAATTTGGAATGCATCAATCGGCTCTAAAACGTATTCCAGTTTGCATAGAAAACATACAGAAAAGAGTCATTTTTGAATTTCATCGTTTGGTGGGGCCGCAGAAATCTAAACACAGTCAAGCCTGAGACTATGATGCATCATAAGTTGATGAAATTCCAAGCTAATGTTGCGTATCACTCCAAGCTATTTAAAAGAAGTCAATAACGATTTTTAAGAGTGATGTGTGACTAATGCAGGCACTCTTCCCATACAATCATAACGGTACCATATTACAAATTACAGTTTTATTCATATGAGAAGCTTACATTTCTTTGCAATACGGCAGAGTACAAATCTAATGTTACTGCACCATCGCAATACCCACCATAAGAGAAAAATTAAAATATAACTGAAGCAGGATGGATTTGTATCGTTGGAAGGAAGTGGAGTTGTGAGTAATAAGAAGTGATACAAAAAGGAGGCGATGAAGATTTTTAGCTGGGATTATATTCAGAAAATCCGATTATATTCAAATGGTGTTCGAACGGAGTTACATAGAAATCCCAATGATGAAACAAAAATATTTAAATGAATAAAACAAGATGATGATACAGAAATATTTTTATAAAGACAGCAAGATGAAAAAAAATGAAATAATGACAGCAGGGTTTTAAAACTATTAATTTCTTTGTGTAGGTATTTTTTGAAAGGAATTAAAATTAAGGATCGGGATCGTTAAGTATTTGGGAAAATTTTCGAATAATTTTTTAAGGCAAAATTCTTCGTGTAACTGACATACGTTGAATTTATCATTGAAACTAAATTTCAAGCTAAGGCCTGTGCAATACACAGATGGTATTTCAATTGTGTAGAAGAATAGATGATATTTGGGAACGTTCCATTTGCGTTGTAAGCTGCGTTCAATAATATATGATTGCGCGGTAGTACAATCCAATTATTGCACTTCGTAGTGCAGCTCCACCTCTGGATAACCTCACGCTCATTCGTAAAAAGGTTTCTGTTGAAGTCCCTACAGATGTCAGGCTGCAGCTTGCGTGAATAGTTTAGATTCTCATATAACAGTAGGGCGTTGTTAGTACGGTCCTGTTGCTCACACTGCACGGTCTCAAACTTCCACTTTCAGCTGCAGTACTGTATTATTGGGCTGACCAACTATACTTATTAAGCATATGCGGTATTTCGAAAAATTTCGTTTCAGGTGGTTCGAAACGAAATTCCGCGGAATTTCGCGGAATTTGAGCATGGCGAAATCTGATTTCTTGATTTCGTTTCGTTTCGTTAATTTACATAAATTTCGCCATCAAAAACTAGCTTTTAACGAAATTTAACGGAATTCCGCGGAATTTCTAAACCAATTTAACTAATATCATATTTCAAATTACACAAAAATTTCGGCTGCGCCGCTGAAAAACATCATAGAGGCTGTTGTTAAATTTTGTTGGCTATACAAGTTTTTTTATATTGACACCTACTATTTACGTAACCGAGTCGACAAATACGTACTTATTTTCTTCTAGAAAACGTCTTCAGTGTTTTGTTGGAAATGTTCAACAGAAAACGAAAACCATCTTTTACTTAATGTTTTGGGTTATCCTATTTTAACGAAAATGTGTCGGATTTAACGCAATTTTTAGCACGCCAGGCTTAGTGTGTAAATGTTCGTAATAAAAATAAGTTATACTGATAACTTTGCCTAGCAGGCAAAGTCGTGGATTCTTAACGCCCTTGGCGAAGTCTTTTCTGGGCACCTCTTTCCACATTCCTTGAACCAGGTTAAGCGTATGAGTAAGCACCGTTCAAGAGTTAAGCGAGCATGAAGAAAGCCCTAAGAAAAACAAAATGTGCAACATTTCACATTTAAACTACAATTTGAATCTCATCGAAAGTAAGAATATTTTTTTAGAGGATTGATTGAAGATGCTCCATATAAATTATCTGTGATATAACAGTCAATATTCTGCGAATCAACTAAATATACATACAGTCAACGTTTGAAATTTTGTCAAACACCCAACTCATAGTTTTATCAACGCTAAAGGTCGTAATCAACTAAAACCCACTCGTGTAAAAAAAAAAGAACCGGGTGTATTGTTTGACTATTTGCAAAACATGTATGAAACATTGCAGAGTCGTGGGTATTTTTAGATCTTTGTATAGAATTTGCCAAACTCCAGAATGGATTGAAAGATGAGTAGCTGAAAGTAAAGACTCATGATTGCCTTCAGGTTTAGCTCATACTGTCCATAGCAGCTACCACAATTACAATTTTTCGAGGGACGGAAAGAGACAGACGACACAACGCCGGTGGTAAATCATTCAGAAAGCTCTTTTCATCGTCCAACTTTTCTTTCGTTAATAACGCAAAAGATTCTAAGCTACAACAATGATTGTTGCTTCTGAAGCAAGGTGCAAGAATCCTTTACCACCTCAAACTATAAAATCTATGGCAAACTGTCTAAATTCGCTTTTTAAAAAGAAAGCATCGACGAAGAGCAATCGATCAACGCAATTTCGCTCCTATGGTACTAAGCGCGAGATATACGAATTTCAGATTATTAGCCACCTCTGAAGTGGATCGATTGAAATGCATGCACAATATTGAGGGGACAATAAAAAATCGGGTAATTTTGAAGATTTTCAAAACATTCTTTGACAAATCCGAGGGGTTTTTTTTATTTTTTTTTTCATTACCACCGCTCGTCTCACCCACCATCGACCTTTCGGAGACCAGTAGGACATAATCAAAATTAAATATTTGTAACGGCCTTTGACTTCCAAAAATGTAATTTAATTTGCGTACATAAGCAATTTAACAAAAATTCCGCGGAAAAAATTTAAAATTTCGTTTCGTTTCGAAAAATTTCGAATTAAATAGACCTTGATTTCGTATCGTTTCGTGGTCTCGAAAATAAATCTATATTTCGTTTCGTTTCGTTTCGAATCAACATAGACATTTTAAATTTCGTTTCGTTTCGTTTCGCCAAGAAAAAATGTATTATCGCATACCCTTAATACTTATAGTCACCCATTATTCAGCCGCAGCGCGCACTGCCACGCGTATTATAAATCGTCGAAAGCTTTGAGTATACGCATTCTGCAACGAAGTAGTGATCATATCTTGGATCATGTTCCATATTCGCACTGCGGTAAGGGCTGAGGTTCGTGATTTTATAGAAGAACATGGTCGATTTAGTTTACCATTTCAGGTGATCTCCATGTAGCCTACCGGATATTTTTGAGGAGGAAAAATGCTCTGTTGACTATTGAACTCTAACGCTGACTTACGTCGTGACCCGAATATCCACGCTCCGATTGACAGTATGGTACCACCCGCTATTTGACATCGGAGCGAATGCTGTCACATCTGAACGACAATTCAAGAAGAGAGCTGTACTTTCTACTCGATGGTCGACGAGAATCTGCTTGCTCCAATGACATTTCAATCAGCAGAGGGCGGTGCTACTCGTTTACTCACTGTCTACCAATGTCACCGGGAATTCCGCTGCCACTCGGACCTTCTCCTGCAGGTCTTGGTCCCGATCTTGAGTCCTCGATCTTCAACTTTAGTCTGTCCTAATAGTTTGATGATTACTTAGAAAAGAAATGAAAGATTATCTTTTCTATCCCCATATGGAGGGCGCGAATTGCGGTACACATATCGAGTTCATACTCAGCAGCAAAGTGTTCGCGAACTACGTACTTCTGTTTCTCGAACTGTTTCATCACGACTGACAAATTACTGTCAGCTAATTCCCGGCCAGACATTAGGGTTGGCACAATAAAACGACATGTGTACCATTACCTTTTCTCCATTTGTATAGAAGAAAGGTAATGAACTATCATTGTTTAATAGAGTAAACTTAATCACATTTTATAACTAGGAAAGCTTTGATCACCGCGTGACTTTATCGAAATTAATTTATTGGCTTTTTTCGGTGATAATTATACTACTCAAAGCGAAAGGGAGTAGATGAAAGTAATGAAGATACAGATTCGATTGATACCGCAAGCGAGCGCCAAGTGTGAAATGAATAGAAACTGAAGATTAGCAGAGGGCCATATTAGCGCGCTCTTGTATGAATCTCTGAAAATATGCCACGAATCAATAGAACTGTTTATGCTTGCCGAACAGCACATTAGCAGGTTAAAATCGCTGTTATTTTGCTTGTCTTGATACAGTGATCACCACGTCACTATCCAAGCCGTTCCTGGGTGGACGTTATGCAGAATAACAGCGATTTCAACAATGCTTGTTCTCTAATATGGCCCTCTGCTAATCTTCAGTTTCTATTCATTTCACACTTGCCGCTCGCTTGCGGTATCAATCGAATCTGTATCTTCATTATTTTCATCTACTCCCTTTCGCTTTGAGTAGTATAATTATCACCGAAAAAAGCCAATAAATTAATTTCGATTAATCACATTTTGTGTTATAAAGCGAAAAAGTACACATTTCTCATTGGTAACCTTATATGCTCACGGTGTGTTTGTCCGAAGAGGCTTATTTAAAAAAAATAAGTACACCCACTACACGAAAGTATAGCTTTTCCTCTTTCACGTAGGTGCATTTTCTAAATGTCCTATCGGGGGTCATTCTTCCATACATTTTTGAGGGGGTTAAATCGACTTTCATTTGAGATTTCTATGGAGTTTGCACGAAAAATAGTGAAAAAAATAAAAATTGTTCTAGATCCCCCGATAGAACATTTTAGTTTACCCACTATATGGAAGAGGAGAGCATATACTTTCACGTGGTGGGTGTTTCAGAGATACTGATTTTTGAAAAATAATATTTCCCCATAGACACACCGTGATGCTGTCTTCATCATGAGCTGATTACCTTTCAACGATTTGGTTGATCACAAAGCACAAAGTTGCCTCCACAATCGAAACTTAACCTTGGAAAACTTTCAGGTCCCTCCAGATGGTTTTGGCACCCCACGAAAGACCGGGCTTCCGACAGGATATGAGTCGAATACATACTTTGCAGGACTTGCTGACATTTTCAAGCAGCGTAAGCTTTCCTACCCAGTCTCCCTAGACATCTCCAAGGCGTTCAATCGCACTTGGACGCTCCTGCTACTCTAGAAGCTGATCGCATGGGGATTTGCTGGAAATATTCTCGCCTTGGGCCTTCCTTAGCCGTATGGTAAGATGCCGGGCTACAAAGCAAGACCTTGGTGAGGGTGGTTGGGTTCAATTCTCAGTCCGGTCTAGAAAATTTTCGGGTTGGAAATTGTCTCAACTTTCCTGGGCATAAAAGTATCATCGTGTTAGCCTCATGATATACAAATGCAAAAATGGTAACTTAGTTAAGTTAATAACTGTGGAAGTGCTTAATGAACATTAAGCTGCTAGGCACCAATGTCCCTGTGAGAGATGTAATGCCAATGAAGAAGAAGAAGATCCTCGCCTTTATTCATAGGTCAAGTTTTAATCGGAAAAGATACTTCGAAGCCCTTCCAAAATCTAAGGTCCTAGGCAAAATCTACAACTTCGTCTGTGCCGACAACATTCTGCTAGTGGCTACCGGAAACATAAACGCCGTCTTTATTCCGTTGGGCCACCTCAATTGGGTTTAATCGACAGGGCCCTTACGTTCTTGCCGCAATTTCGATCCGTAAAAACCATTTACCAACCAGAATCAACCTCCATAATCATAGTCCTTCAGGCTATCCTCCGCAACGCGCATCATGGCCTCGGAGCATTATGGGATTTCGGGGAACGTTACAGCGGACCTTCTGGTTGGGGTTGGTCACCAAGGTCGGCGTTTTACCACTTCGGTCCCTCTGGCTGACGCCATAGCCTAATTTAAGAAACTCATCAGCCAGGATTGGGAAAACCAGAGGATTTCTTTCAACTCAAATGAGTAAAATTTACTGCAGCACTCCGTACCGACCACGCCCAGTTTTCTCACAATTTCGACGGTTATCCTATCCGGATCGTTTGTGAAATCTGCGGGATGTTAAACTACGTTGAATACGTGATCAGCCAATATACGAAATACTTTTCGCCGAATATGTAATTTGGCCGAATGAGTCATTTGGCCGAACAGGCCATTTGGACGAAAAGGTAATTTGACCGTATGGGTCATTTGACCGAATAAGTCATTTGACCGAATGGGTAATTTGACTGAATAGGTCGTTTGACTGAATGGGTCATTTGACCGAATAGCTCATTTGACCGAATAGGTCATGGGTCATTTAACCGAATAGGTGAATTAACCGAATAGGTCATTTTACCGAATGGGTCATTTGACCGAATAGGTCATTTGACCGAATAGGTCATTTAACCGAATACGTCATTTGACCGAATAGGTCATTTAACCGAATAGGTCATTTGACCGAATAGGTCATTTGACCGAATAGGTCATTTGACCGAATAGGTCATTTGACCGAATAGGTCATTTGACCGAATAGGTGATTTAACCGAATAGATCATTTGGCCGAATAGGTAATTTGGCTGAATAGGTTATTTGACCGAATAGGTCATTTGGCCGAATAGATCATTTTACCGAATAGGTCATTTGACCGAATATTTCATTTGGCCGAATAGGCCATTTGACCGAGGGGGTCATTTGAAAAAAGATCATTTGGCCGAATGGGTCGAATACAGTCCGAATACAGTCAAACTTCCATGAGTCGATGTTCAATGACTCGATATCGACTAATGGAAGCAAATTATTCAATATTAGAAAATGTTTTCTTGGTAATTGTTTTTCCATGAGTCGATTTATTTATTATCAGACTAAGGCCGGAGTGGCCTGTGCTGCACATAAAAGTCTTCTCCATTCAGCTCGGTCCATGGCTGCACTTCGCCAACCACGCAGTCTGCGGAGGGTCCGCAAATCGTCCTCCACCTGATCGATCCACCTTGCCCGCTGTGAACCTCGCCTTCTTGTTCCCGTCGGATCGTTGTCGAGAACCATTTTCACCGGATTACTGTCCGACATTCTGGCTACGCGCCCGGCCCACCGCAGTCTTCCGATTTTCGCGGTGTGAACGATGGATGGTTCTCCCAACAGCTGATGTAACTCGTGGTTCATTCGCCTCCTCAACGTACCGTCCGCCATCTGCACTCCACCATAGATGGTACGCAACACTTTCCTTTCAAAAACTCCCAGTGCGCGTTGGTCCTCCACGAGCATCGTCCAGGTCTCGTGTCCGTAGAGAACTACCGGTCTTATAAGCGTTTTGTAGATAGTCATTTTGGTACGGCGGCTAACTCTATTCGATCGGAGCGTCTTACGGAGTCCAAAGTACGTACGATTTCCAGCCACTATGCGCCTCCGAATTTCTCTGCTGGTATCGTTATCGGCGGTCATTAGTGAGCCCAAGTACACGAATTCTTTAACCACCTCGATTTCGTCACCACCGCACTATGGGGAATTCTCATACAAATGGGCGGCCAAAAATATTTTTTCAATGAAAACTGTTTCTATGCAACATATTTTATGGGCAGGAATATTTAAGAACCTTTTTTTAACCCTTTAAGGGCCATCGTTAACTCTTCAAAAAATGTCACCCGCTAAAATAAAAAAAAAAAAAAATTTCGTTTTTTTTTTGTTTTTTTTTTCCAATACAGCATGCATAAAATAGCAAACAACTATATTTCTAGTAATAATGTTGTTCATTTTCTAATCATAACGAGATATAGAGAATAAAAACCACAATTTTCAAGAAAACTTTGATCGCAGCGTTCTCGTAAACGCGCAAATATGCGCAAGCAAATCACTCACTAGAAGGTGGTACTAGGGTTATATTTCAATCCCCCATTTACAGATCAGGGGACATTTGGGGACATTAGGTTTGCGGGACTATTTTATAGCAAAGAATTATGATAATTGAAGTTTTTCATTTACAACTTTTTGATACTGAACATTGCGTGCAAAACAAGCCAATCTATCGGAAAGCTAAAGTTTCAAGCTTTGAAATGGTATATAAAACATTCTATTTGGAGAAAAAATGACTTCATAACATACAAATCAAAGTAAGTAATGATTTTTTATTTTTATCAGCTTTTTTCACTTCACCAGCCCATATCTTTTGACTGAATAAACACAGCGCTTCAATATTTTCCGTTTCTCTTATCTAGGGTATATACTTTCTAATGATATATAAATTAGACAAATTGGAGAGGGTAAATTTTCTGATTAATGGCCACCCTATTCCCCATAGTGCACCGATAGAAACTCGTGGTGGGTGGCTTACATTGACCTCCCTTGAGCCTCTTCCTATCATGTACTTCGTCTTCGACGTGTTGATGACTAGTCCAATTCGTTTAGCTTCGCTTTTCAGTCTGATGTAGGCTTCCTCCATCCTCTCAAAGTTACGTGCCATGATATCAATGTCGTCGGCGAAACCAAATAACTGGACGGACTTCGTGAAAATCGTACCACTCGTGTCAATCCCTGCCCTTCGTATTACTTCCTCCAAAGCGATGTTGAATAGCAGACATGAAGGACCATCACCTTGCCGTAACCCTCTACGCGTTTCGAAGGGACTCGAGAATGCCCCTGAAACTCGAACTACGCACATCACCCGATCCATCGTCGCCTTGATCAACCGTATCAGTTTATCGGGAAATCCGTTTTCGTGCATTAGCTGTTATAGCTGGTCCCGATCGGTTGTATCATATGCGGCTTTGAAGTCGATAAATAGATGATGTGTGGGCACGTTGTATACGCGGCATTTCTGCAATACCTGACGTATGGCGAACACCTGGTCTGTGATAGAGCGTTCACCCATAAATCCCGCCTGGTACTGCCCCACGAACTCTCTTGTAATTAGTGTTAGTCGGCGGCATAAAATTTGGGAGAGTACCTTGTAGGCGGCGTTCAGCAATGTGATTGCGCGGTAGTTGCTACAATCCAGCTTATCGCCCTTTTTGTAGATGGAACACACGACACCTTCCATCCACTCCTGCGGCAGAAGCTCATCCTCCCAAACCTTGGTAATCACCCAGTGCAGCGCTTTAGCCAGTGCCTCACCACCGTGTTTAAACAGCTCTCCTGGTAGATGGTCAACTCAAGGGGCTTTGTTGTTTTTCAGCCGGCCGATCTCCTCCTGGATTTCCTGGAGATTCGGAGCCGGGAGTCGCATGTCCTGCGCGCGTGCTCCTAGGTTCATTACCATACTGCCACCGTTGTCTGCCATATCGCCATTCAGGTGCTCTTCGTAGTGCTGCCGCCACCTCACGCTCGTTTGTAAGAAGGTTCCCGTTTATGTCCTTACACATATCGGGCTGTGGCACGTGGCCCTTACGTGAACGGTTCAACTTCTCATAGAACTTTCGTGCGTTATTAGCGTACCTACGTCTCTTTACGGTCTCGATCTTCCTGCTGGCGCTTTTTTCTCCGGAAAATCGAGTTTTGTCTGTTCCGCGCCCGTGTGTATCGTGCTTCGTTCGCCCTCGTGCGGTGTTGCAGCAATCTCGTCCATGCTGCATTCTTCTACTCAACTAACTGCTCACAATCGCCGTCATACCAGTCGTTTCTCTGATCCGGAGCTACCGTGCCTAGTGCAGCGGTTGCGGTGCTTCCAATGGCGGATCGAATATCTCTCCAGCCATCTTCAAGAGATGCTGCGCCTAGCTGCTCTTCCGTTGGGAGTGCCACTTCCAGCTGCTGCGCGTATTCTTGGGCTAGTCTACCGTCTTGTAGCCGCCCAATGTTTAGCCGCGGCGGACGACTCCGACGCGTGTTGATTACCGTCGAGAGTTCTGAGCGTAGGCATACTGCAACGAGGTAGTGGTCGAATTCAATATTCGCACTGCGGTAAGTGCGTACGTTCGTGATGTCGGAGAAGAATTTACCGTCGATTAGAACGTGGTCGATTTGGTTTTCCGTTGCTTGATTAGGTGATTTCCATGTGGCCTTGTGGATATTCTTGCGGGGGAAGAAGGTGCTTCGGACTACCATTCCGCGGGAGGCTGCAAAGTTTATGCATCGTTGGCCGTTGTCGTTCGATACGGTATGCAGACTATCCGGTCCGATGACCGGTCTATACATTTCCTCCCTTCCTACCTGAGCGTTTATGTCACCGATGACGATTTTGACGTCCCGCAGTGGGCATCCATCGTATGTCTGCTCCAGCTGCGCATAGAACGCTTCTTTCTCGTCGTCGGATCTCCCTTCGTGTGGGCAGTGCGCGTTGATGATGCTATAGTTGAAGAAACGGCCTTTTATCCTCAGCTTGCATATCCTTGCGTTGATTGGCTGCCACCCAATCACGCATTGGCGCATCTTTCCCAGCACTATGAAGCCGGTTCCCAGCTCGCTGGTGGTGCCACAGCTTTGGTAGAAGGTAGCCGCCCGAAGCCCGCTTTTCCACACTTTCTGTCCTGTCCAGCAAAACTCTTGCAGCGCCACGACGTCGAAGTTGCGGGGATGTAATTCATCGTAGATCATCCTGTCGCAACCTGCGAAACCTAGCGACTTGCAGTTCCATGTTCCAAGCTTCCAATCGTGATTCTTTATTCGTCGCCTAGGTCTTTACCGATTATATCGAGTCGCATTATCTCTTATATTGTTCGTAATAATTGGTTTTCCAGGCGGCTATTTGGGCCTGCACAAACCTCCTGTCTCGTCGGAGGGCCGTCGTGTCAGGGCTGTTTAGCGTCCCACCTAACACCAGGACTTGGGCTTGTGCGCTTTGGGCGGCACACGGTCGCTTTAGCGGAGCCTACTTGCGGATACATGCAGCTTTTTATACAGGTTTAACAGGGCCCACTGTCAAACCCCACCAACTTCAGATAAATCTCCATGTATTGAGTGTTCGGAATAGGTATGAATCTGTTCGGGATTTGAGTCAAAACACTACATTATACCGTGGACCCCCGATAATTTGAACGGTACCTCATTCAAATTAACGGGGTTCATTTTTAATTTGAACTTCTGATTACTCTATTTGCATCAGAAAAGCTGGTTCCTGGCTGCTTTCTTTGCTGGTTTGTTGTTGATTCTGCATTCCGTTTCACGATGTTCTATTTTTCTTTTCTCGATTCCACGTGTTAAATGACTTTTGAACCATTTTTAGTTTGAACGATGTTCAAATGAACGGGGTTCAAATTAAAAAGTGTTCAGATTAAAGGCAGTCATATTACCGGGGGTCCACGGTATCCAGATAACTAATCTTTCCAAAAGTTATGAAAACACGCGCCTTAAAAAAGGTAGCGGTGGCGGCACTTAAAAATCGTTTGCGACCGCGGCGCGGTTCGGTGGCGCACAGCTCTAGCCACAAGATGAGTAGAGTACCCATGTAACAAATAAGCCGAATATTCCGCCAAATCGGGCATATAGTTCTGCTTTAATGCTTAAAAGTTTTTAAATAGCCGTATATTGGCCCTATATGGCGGTTTGGCGTAATATAGTGCTAATGGTTACTTGGGTACTATTCCATTTAACTCCACAGCGTAATATAATTCAAGCCAAAGACTGCCAAAGCTGAATTACGGCAAAAGTCGATTGAACCCTGTATAATTCTTTTCGTAATAATATACAATGAGTAATGACCAACGCAGAGGCATTGATTCATGAACCAAAATCTGTTTCAAATTGTTCCATAATCCATAGCCACTCGTATTAAAACATATTATAGTCCCATTATAATCATAATGTCAATGGCCTGGAATATCCTATCATACCCTAATCCTCTCTTTGAAATTATTTATCTGCAAATAGATCCCCAATTTCAGGATTTCATAATTTTATTGCAGTGGTATTATTTTATTGTTATTGTGTATAAATGCACCGCGGAAAAATTAGAATTTCGTATTTTTTTGTGACAAAACTGTCGTGTTGAACAATAGCACATTCCTGTATGCAATGAATGCAAATATTCAGATTTCAAATTGATATTACCTTCCTTACATTTCACAGAAATCTGCGAATGTACACCTTTCCTTAGACGTAATTTCAATTCCTTCAAACTGTTTTTTTCGCAAGCTAACGAAAACTAGCAATGCTATCATGTAACGGTAAACTCGACCACCCAAAGCGATAGTCTCAAAACTGCTGTAGGCTTTCTCCTGGCATTAATTACGCTATCAATTTCGATATCATAACTGCCCTCAGCTGTTCGTTCTCCTCCACTTATAGGAAAATCACTCTGAACCAAGCGGGCTCCGTTTATTCAATTTTCTATTGCGTAAAACCGAATGCCCCTGCCCTTTTAGTGCACATCAATTTGAATATAATTGATGGCGCGCAGTTGTGTACTTTATCTCTTTCCCTCGAAAGCTCCTCTCCCATCATCGCCGGACATGACCACACCGCACATTCTGCGGATTATCTTTCACTAAGCTCCCTTGGCTCGAAAAGGCGCCCATCCAGTGACCATCGAGAGTCGCAGCTGCCAACAACACAAAACTTTTCAAGCCGAGATATTACCTAGAAGAGCTACTAACTGTGGGATTCGTCAAAAACAGATTCCAACCAGCAGCAGCCCCGCCGCCGCACCCGCCGTGTCTCAGGATCCTAACATCTGCAGGGTTGCGCATTCCAACGAACAGACAACCCGCGTGCGCGCGCGAATTGAGTGTCCACCAAGAAAAGGTTCATCGCCTGTTGCTGCTTCCCTTGTACAAGTCTCTCTCCCTCTCTCGCAGCCGTTCAGCTGCTGCTTGCCGTTCAACTCGCTCGTTCGGCCGCGTTTTCGTTCGCTCACAATTTGGATGGCCTCTAATGGACTAAAATGATCACACCTTCGAAGTGGCTATGGCGATGATGCTTCCAAGAAGCAAGAAGACCAATTGCTGTCTGCTCACAGGCGGAAGCGAGGAAAAGCCCAAAAACGAAGATAACCGTGTGGAGAAATCGAAGGAAAACAACAAATATTTTCGAACCGAGCATAACTACTGGCAAACCCGCAGGGAGCAACTGTTCACTATGCTCGAGGAGAAGGGAGGTGGTCTCGAACTGCCGAGGAGTGTGTGACGAGAAAAACGAATAGTGAGAAAAACGCTACATTGGCCAAAGGGCTCACAATCGGTAATTTTCAACCGTATTCGATCCAAGAGACTCTTTTCCCAGTTTAAATCTAGTATTGTTTAAATAGCAAACGCATCCGTAAGTTAACGACAATACCCGAAATAACAAAAGTTTTGATCGCCCATGTTAAGTGTTAATAGTTTCGATTTGAAAATGAATCTTTGCCAGTGATTTCTGATGAAGAGAAGCTGATTTCGGTATCCGTTCTTTACATGAGTGATAAGTGAAAACACAGAGGAAATGCTAGAACGACAACGGAACTGTTCACCGAAACATGAACATGTCAATCGGATTATTTGGAACAAATTGTGGCTTGGAATAAAACAACCGGACAGCGTGCACCACACCCGGGAAAGGAACTAAGCAATGACCAGTGTGAAAGGGGTGTCCAATGTTATCATCGTTTGGTTCGTTTTGAAAATTGTTGGAAGGTAAGTGCCACCAAATACAATGTTTTGTTCTATAAAAAAAAGAAAATTTTATGTGTTTTACTGTATATTTGTATATGCAAGTAAATATGTACCACAAAGAAAAAGATGTATAGGGACTTGGGTAATTTGTGTTTATAATTTAAGAAGCTTATTCCTCATACCAATTTGTTCGAGAATAAATTGGTCGGATTTAAAGCCTCTAAAATAAACCAAAAAAGTGGCAATGACAAGTCCATTGGGTTCTCTTGAAAATATCAGGAGGAATTCAACTTGCAACAAGCAAATGTCTCAATTTAAAATTATTTTATATGTCGAGTCAAGTACTAGACACTGAAGACGACCTTACAGTTGAGATCAAAATATGTATATGTAAAAGTTTTCCAAGTGGTGGAATTAAATGGAATTGTACTAAACTCGTCTTATGACAGTGAAAACATTCCACTAAAAAGAGCTACATAATTTTCTATTTTAATATGATCAGAGCTGCGACTAGCTTCAGAAACATGGGCCAAGTAAAAATAATTATCAAATAGGAAGAAAAATTGGGAAGCTGAGAAAATTTGTTAAATGTTAAATTTCCAATTCCAAATTTCCTCCAGATATGAATGTCGTTGATAGTAGAAATAAAGTGAACAAAAAATGTACACCAAATAATTGTGTTCGTTCCAACAAGACGCTCATATAATCAATTAATACACCCAAAAAACAAACCTATCAATTATTGTATAAAATCTGGGCATATACAATTCTGTAAGCTTTTTATAGAGATATTGTATTAAAATAATACAAATCTGTATTATTTCAATACAACAATTGAATTAAAATCTTCCGAAATTGTATACTCCCAATTATTATACAGTTTCTGTAAGGTTCTTATGCAGAACTATATAAAAATCTGCCATCCGCTGGTTGGGTGTAATTATAAAAATATCTGGGCTCCCATGAATGTTTTTCACTCCCCAAGAATCATTACGTTCTTTCAAACTTTTTGAAAATGTCTTCAAAAACCGCTGTTTTGAATAAAAAGTATTTCTTGGTCTCCTAACGTAGTCTCAGGAGACAACTCAGGAAAAATATTACTTTCAGTTTTCAGTTAAACCTCCCTCTGACTTATTGTAAAATCCTCTTGCAATATGCTTGCCGGAATCATGCCAACCATTGACTTCATAAAGAACTACTCACATAAGTTAAACTGATTATTATTGTATTAATACCAGATATTAAATCCTTAAATAATCTGATAGTGCTTGCCAAATCTTGGTAGGGTTTGGGTCTCCGTAAGATTTACACACGATTAAAAAAACGAGCGAAAAAAAATCGTGTATAAACAGAATCCTGTGTAGTCGTATATTGGTCTTAATCTATACCATATTGTCGAAAGACATTTCGTCAAATGACATTTAGTCAATGACATTTGGTCGAAGGGACATTACGTCGAATGGATATTTAGTCGAAGGCAGATTTTAGAATGAAGAATCTTCATACATTTGGTCGCAAGGACATTACGTCGACCTGGTCAAAAGACTTTTAGTCAAATGTTTCGGCGCATTACGCTTGGTTGAAAAGACATAGCGTCAAATATACATTAGGTCGTAAGGCCATTTGGCGGAAGTTAAGTCTTCGGACAAACATTAACGAATTATGACAGTAGGTAAATTTTATGATCAATTAGGTGAACGGTTTGGCACTTCATCTCATAGCTCCCATTTCCATCCCATCAAAAACAAAGCAATAAAAAGGTATCCGATTTTCTTTAAATTTTTTTTTTTACTAGCTTAATGTACCCGGCCTGCCCGGAATTTCCAGTTTGGTTCGCAGATTTTTTTTACAATCGGAAAATGATAAAACCAATTGGTCAACAGGGTAATTGTGTTTACTTATTGATACTTCATCATTTGATTAAAAGAAGGCTTTGACATTAACTGATTTTGAAGAAGGGAACGTGAGTTTGAATAGCCTTATTCCGGGCAAACGTTTATTTCTAAAGAAGGAAAAACATCCACCGATGCCTTATTCCGGGCGAAAGCATATTTTTAAAGAAGAGATCACACCCTCCATTGCCTTATCCCGGGCAAATTCCTACTTTTGAAGAAGCATTCACATCTACTATCCAGAAGAAAACACATTAATCATTAATGGTATGGAAATGCTAATATCATCTTCACACATCTTCATATCACATTAATCATTGCTTTTCACTGGGCAAACCATTATTTCGATGAAGGGTAACAATAATCATTGTTTTATACCCAGCAAATGCTTGCTTTCTATGCATGATTTTTCTGATGCTGTTCATAATTATCCCAAATGCCCTTCATGTCGAATGACCTTTGGCCGAATAGTGTTATATTATTTTTATTATTTTATTCATTCAGGGATATGTCATTTTCAGCGAAATCTCATATTCTGGGATATGTATATCGGGAAGTATTATTTACGGGAAATATCATTTTCGTTAAAGTCATTTTTGGGAAAATGTTATTGTCGAGGATTTTCCAATTTTAAGGAGTTCGGGCAACTTGTTTTCGGAGCCTTGTACAATGTCAAAGAACATCGGATGAAATAAATAAGAGGGATTTTAAATTCATTCGTTTTCTAAACAATACCAAACCGCAATAACCTCCTGGATTCCTCCTAGCCTCTCTTTAATAGCTACCTTTGGGTAGAGATTACGTGCTTACAAATTTGGTTTGAATTGACACATGCGATAAAAAGGTATGCTAAACTGTTAGTTTAATAAATATATCCTCTCTCTCATTCAGCTATTACAGTCCTACCAGGTCTGATATAGTCTTCTTTAGACAGATAATATGGGTTCAGATGTTATGCTGAATTAGACGATAAATAAACAATACCTCTCTCTCACACCGTCCCTCTTTTAAAATGATCTACCCACATCCACTAAAATCGCTTCCTTAGGACAGAAAATATTTGATACAAATTTGGTTCAAATCGGTCATAGGGTTCAAGACTTGATCGATAACTAAGCAATAGAGCTCCACCACACCCTCTCCCTTTTCCAAAGAGCATCCATAGCCCCCATATAGTCGTCTCCTTAAGATAACGAATTTGTGTTCCAAATTTGGTTGAAATCGGCCAAGAGGTTCAGAAGTTACACTAAGTTGATAGATAGTCAAGCAATAAACCTCCCCCCACACCCTCCCCTTTTCCAAAGATTATCCCTAACACCTCTATCGTCGTCTCCTTAAGATAAAGAATGTTTGCTCCAAATTTGGTTGAAATCGGGCAAGGGATTCAAGACTTACACTGAATTGATCGATAACTAAGCAATACCCCTTTCCCCACACCCTCCCCCTTTTCCAAAGGTTATTCCTAACCCCTCTATCGTCGTCTCCTTAAGATAAAGGATGTGTGTTCCAAATTTGGTTGAAATCGGCCAAGGGGTTCAGAAGTAACATTGAGTTGATCGATAACTAAGCAATACCCCTCACCCACACCCTCCCCTTTTTCCATAGAGCATGCCTAACCCCCTACCGTCGTCGCCTTAAGATAAAGAATGTGTGTTCCAAATTTGGTTGAAATCGGCCAAGGGGTTCAAGACTTACACTGTGTTGATAGATAACTAAGCAATACTCCTCCCCCCCACATCCTCCCTCTTTTCCAAAGAGCATCCCTAATCTCCATATAGTCGTTTCCTTAAGATAACGAATTTGTGTTCCAAATTGGGTTGAAATCGGTCAATGGGTTCAGAAGATATGCTGGAACATACATACAAACATTGAGTTTTATATAGGGTGGGTGTACCAATTGTCGCCATACATAAGAACAACTATTTTTCAAAAAATAAGTAAAAGGCATGTGGGTGGACTTTATATATCAAGCGAAAGGTTTTACTTCCTGCTCCTTAGAACAGCTGTGAAAACCACAATGAAATTTGTTATAATCATCAAAATTGATTAATCCATAATAGGAACGCATGCACCAGTTGTGGCACTATTCTTAATTTTGGTTCCTTATTTGGCAAATCCCATTGTTTTCTTATGGGATTGGGACCACTAGTGCGACAACTGGTGCAAAGGACGTCAAAAATTAAACAAAATCAATTTTTACAATTATGCTTTGCTTGTTTTGGAGGAGATCAAAGGTGTTATCGTATCATATGAATACGCTTTATCGATATGAACTTGGTTTGCGGTGATTTGATTGGCCATTTGGCATATAAAGCACTAGTGCGACAACTGGTGCTATAGCCACAACTGGTACACCTAGCCTATATAGAAGATTTATGTTAGCAATAACAAGCGACAAGATTGGTGTTGTTTTTCTCTGTTTTGCGATGAGATGAATATATGTCCAGTGAGATGGAAAACGGAGCAGTTGCCCTTGTTGTTGTATAAATATTAGGTAAAAGAATGTGTATCCGTAGAAAGAATAAGGAAACCTATGCTGCACTTTAATTTCGATTAAATGTCTATTTGATCAGTTGTCCCTTCGACTAAACGTCAAATGTCATTTGACATAACTTACTTCGACTAAATGTCAATCAAAATATCATGACATTAATGACATTAATCATTGGTTTTTGAGCTTGTCTCAGAAAAATGATACCATCGGTACCTAGTATTTTGCTTTTTCTGTAGGTTTTCAATCAACCATTAGGGTCTCCAGAAGTCCTCAGTCCGCTACTGATCGAACTTCCTAACGTGCACTGATTTCCTTCAATCAATTTATCCATGTTGTTGTGGATTATTATTTGTCATTCGACAAACTGTTCCAAAGCCTATTGGCCCTATATGGCGGTTTGGCGTAAAAGTGCTAATGGTTACTTGGGAAAAATCAAAGTCTAATAGGTAATAGGGTAATAGCCTATTTGGGGGAAGTACATAAATTGATTTTAGAACATCAAAAGCATGTTAACTAAATTTGAAAACAGCAACGGCAGTGACTGAGATAGAACCCGGGCACACTGGAATGAGAAGCAGGCATGCTTAATACTCAACCAACAGTGCCGCCATTTTTAAACCATTGGGAATCATTATTTTATAGCTGCAGTGTCATAATACTCCTAGTCACATCGGATTGTGAAAGAAGAACAATCGATATATGTACATACTTGCTTCTCCAGGTATGAAACATGCCTAGCCAAACCGGTTCTCGTCTCGATTCGGTTGACTGGTATCAGCATGTTCTGCTTTGTAGAAAAGGCTAATTTCGCTGAACTATGAGCTATGGAAAGCCTGGATGCACATTAGAGTGATTCAAATTTTGACTTTTTCGCTCCCTTATCCTTAAACGATTGTTTTTGCTATTTTAATAGTCCTCCCAAATTTTTAGCTGATTTGGATGTAATTTAGTTGTGCACGTGCCGTTTAAAGGTTATATGAAAATTACTATGAGAATTGCAACTTATGTAAGGATCGTTTCGTGAAGCAGCCCAGAATCTATTTGAATATATGTAACGCATCGCCATCATAGAATAGATCCGAAGCTGAAAGTCAGGTGTTGTTGCGAAGCATTCTTACTTTTGTGAGCAAAACTATAAAGAAAACATTAGTGCTCATTATTGATATTGATGTTATTCTTTTACATGTTAAAATGAATTTCCCACAATTCAGTATTTCCCTAATAACTTTTGTTGCCAGCATCAAATCGTTTAGCAACAACGACGATATTTTCCCTTGTTAAATTTTCTTTGTTGCTAACGTATTCATACATTTTTAGAGCTTAATGGGCAATGATGGGGAACGGTTTTCACAAAAGTTACTGTTTTCATAGTAATTTTCATACAAGCTTCAAACTGCTTGTGCTCAGTCAAATTACATCCAAATAAGCTAAAAATTTAGGACGATTATTAAAATGGCAAATGCCATCGTTTAAGCATAGGGGAGCAAGAAAGTCAAAATTTGAATCACTGTTTCTCAATTTAAATCCAAAGATTCTCAATTCTCAAAAGTTCTATCAAAAACTTCTGTTATATTTCTGAGAACAAGAGCTCAAATTTCGATTAAAATTGATCCCATCTTGTTAAGACATTTTCTTGAACTAATAAAAAGTTCATAATTTATTCTCTCAGAATTTCAAATGTTTTTTTTTTCATCATCCTATATTATGGACTACGATGTTTCAAATCAAAGTTATATTTTTTGCATTGCAAGGACGATGAAACTCTTATGCCCAGAATAGTTAAGGATTTTTTTTTGGACCAAACCGGGAGTCGAACCCATCTGGGATACCACAGGAGGAAAAGATTGAGAACCGCTGCATTAGGCAATAGTTAAACTAATGAAGTTACTAACAAAAATGATCGTTCGTTTTAAATATCGAGAACTACAAAAATTTACTTGCACCACTGTTCTTTTGGTGGTGGTAAAAATTAACCTTGGTTTCCATAGTGATTCTATCCAGGGTTGAAATACACTGGATTCTGTTTTTACACGATTTACATTTTTTCAATTTTGCATCCATCCTAATTGTTTAACACATATTAATTACCATGTGATTTTTCTTAATGATAATTAAATAAACTTTTATATAATTTTCGGCTGAATTATTAAGAGCTGATTTGTGTATTTTTGGGTTTTTTGATCGAATCGCATCAGCCGAAACCCATATAAAAGTTCATTTAATCATCATACAATGTTCTGTGAAATTATTCTGTAGCATACCAAGTGCCGTTTTTGCAATTCTGAGGTCAATCGAGCAATCAGAACCAATTTCCAGATCGAATGAGTGACGGAGGTGTATTTTCCTATACATTTTGGCTGAAATCCCCATACAAACTTCAAATCAAATGCGCGAGCTTATGCAACAAGCGATTGAGCTGAAATTTTCAGAGATTGATTTTCTCACCCAAAGACACAATCCTGGGGGTGCCCCGTGGAATTAGACAAATTTTATGTTCCCTGGGCCAGTCTACTGTGCAACATTAAGGCTCTATAAACCGTAATCAATCCGGTAATGAAAAAGATATTTTAGTTACTAGATAAAGATTGTCGCTACTGTTCCCTTTGTTCTGCTGTCCGAAACATGTGTGGTACATACCTGTCAAATCGTATGGATTTTCCTTCTTTGACATTTAGCTCCCCTATCCTCGCCAGCAAAAGATGTTCCGGACAGCGACGACAGCGACAATCTTTATCTAGTAACTAAAATATCTTTTGGTAATGACGATGATTTCATTTGAATCCGCACTAATACTAATGAAGTTTTGAACTAAATTCAACATTTTGGGGCTTTTTACGGACTTACCCTCCATCATAATATATTCATGGCATTTCCACATTAATTTTGCACTTTCCAAAACTAGCAATTACTGAGGAACTGCTGGAAAAACGCTGAAAACTGCGTTTTTCCTAAGCCGATATTCTTATGTTCATCGAACGCATACTAACGTTCGAACGTTCGAATCAAACACATACACACTCACTTGATTTTTCACTTGATTGTTTTCCCATTCTTTCCTTGATTTTATTACTTCTAAAACATATTCACTACCTGAGGTTCACATTGTTCTTCAACCTTGACTACCAATTAATTCACTTCACGCCCAAAAACTGTCGAAAACTGCTTTCCAAAAATCGAAGTGAGAGACAAATTTGACGATCGTATTGTTAAAATGCGGAATACTCAAATTCACTAGCGCAATAAGTGGAATGGTGAGTACAAAATCTACGCGATGCAACTTCATTCATTCCGAACACTAAAACGTATACGCCAGCCAACACGCAAACAAAGATGTGCATACACTCAAAATAATTTTCACTTAAGAGTTACATGAAAACATATGCGGATATTTTCCATCTAGTTTCGTTTGTAGAAGTTAAATGATTTGTTAGTGATGGTACTCACTGCTCTCAATTAACTAAAAAATGTAATTAAATTTAAGTGAATTGAAATATCAACAAACACATAGATTTTAAGTGAATTGAAATTATAGTTTGCGCAATACCCGTGTGGGTGATAATAATTCCCGTCCACTAGAGGCGGACGGGACCAAAAATAGAATTATGAAATAATTATTTCATACTCAAGATTTACTTTTGTAAATTGCTCTCATGATGTTTCTGCACAATTTTTCATTAGCGATTGATGCAAAACATAGACTTCGGTCTGAGTACCCCACTCATATATTTTTAATACATTCGTGACAAGTAGTATTCACTAGAAAATAGGCTGACCAGATCATTTCGATGGAAAAACGGGACAAACACACTTGCAAAACGGGACATGTCAAAAAACCTTGTGACAAAATTCAAAAGCTGTGGAAATTTAAAAATGTATGGGCTTAATTTTCATATTCCTTTTAAGAAGTTAGGGAAAAGTTTCAGAGCAAATTTTTCACCACTATAACCTACTATTAAGTACTTCAACGAATTTTCTAAGTATTAAGTCAGTTGTGGAAAAATACTGAGCTACAAATATTTCACTCTTCAAAGAGGCGCGCACAAAAAACAACAAAAAAACGCATTTTTTTTATTTTAATCCACAGTTAAACATGCACTAGGGTGTAAGGATTTTATTACTGACAAATATCATAAGCTATTCCAATTATGAACAATTGAAAATAACAAAAAATAGTCAAAGTATAGTATCCTTCCTGAAGACTGGTTTACAATTCGGAAAACGTGTGACGGGAGTTGGTCCCCCATGCATTTTGCATTTTTCATAGCCCAAATTCACTACATTCCGTCCCTTTAAAAATGCATGGAAAACCAAATCCCGTGAAACGTTTTCCGAACTGTAAACCAACCTTTAAGGTGAGTTACGGCGGCGTCCAAAAATGGCAGCCACAATGGCCGTGCTATCTCTCACCTCGCGTTTTTGCTCGCACAAATGTGAATATTTAGGCGGTTAGCACATCTGGAAACCATTTTTTCATGTATGCTGCAAGTGAGCAAAAGTGAAAAACTACTTTTTGCTTTTGTCTGTCGTTTACTTTTCAAGTTATGTGCCCTCAAAAGTGCTATGTAGATTTGAAATTGGGCTCCAACGCGATTCACCTTAAATAAGAAAATTATTTTGAGCTTTTTAGTGGAATGTTTTCACCTGTCATAAGACGAGTTTATACAATCCCCTTGAATTCCACCACTTAATTGTATCTTGACAGATACGTATTTCGACCTCAACAGTAAGGCCGTCTTCAGTGTCTCGTACTTGACTCGACTTAAGTCGACGTAAGTCGAGTCAAGTACGAGACACTGAAGACGGCCTTACTGTTGAGGTCGAAATACGTATCTGTCAAGATACAATTAAGTGGTGGAATTCAAGGGGATTGTATAAACTCGTCTTATGACAGGGGGCAACCTTTAAAGCCAGTGTGGGCATCAAAGAGGAAAAAATAATGAAGAAAAATGTCAAAAAACAAATTCGAAAAGAGTAATAGGGTGAGTTTATTGATTATCTGCGGATAACAAAATCGAGAATCTTAACCAGGAAAGAACATTAATAAGAAATAATACTTATTATTTCCATGAATATGGTTGGCGCATGTGAATAAAAATCAAATCTAATCAATTCACAGCCTTTTTGATCGAAATTGATTTGAATGACACTAAAAGTTTCCTCACATCTCGGGAATCTTGTCCAATGATTTTGTCCTCATGTGCTTCCAAAAAGACCCACACATGTGGAAGCTCCTGATCTATAAACTAGCCTTAAAGTACGAATGGACCGAAACCCGATGGAATTTTTACTCGGTTTGAAACTGCCTTAAACGCGATTTTGTCCAGCTGATATATTATTTTTATTATAAATTATATGAACTAAATATATATTTTGAATAAATTAAATTTATAAATTATTTTATAAAATTTTTTTCATGTCGTCGTTTTTTTTACAGTGGATGAATTCGAAATATTCTGTCTGGAATGTCTGTCCCTGCGCTTCATTTTATTGAAGTTGAAGCGTTACTTGATTTTCAAGATATTCTTGCCTACCAAGTTACCGGTTCCGTCCAATCCACTAATGAAATTGGCCAAATTTTAATGCCATTTTTTTTGGAGATCTTTGGCAGAATCAATGAAAAACGGGACAAATTGAGGATTTTTTAGATTACGACGGGACAGCACAATATTGTCTAAAAAACGGGACTGTCACGTTAAATACGGTACGTATGGTCAGCCTACTAGAAAAGAATATAGATATTGTTTTCTACGTTTTCATTTACATTTCACTACATTTCTTTTTGGTAGGCATATGACATGTGAGTAAGTTTTATTAGACACAAGTAAGGTCGTCATAAATGTAGATTTTTAAACAGTACCTGATTTTTATAGTGGAAATTAAGTGACAATTATTTTGAGTGCACTCAAAATAATGTTCACTTAGAAGCTACTTGAAAACATATGCAGATATTTTCCATGTAGTTTCGTGTGTAAAAGTTAAATGATTTATTAGTGATGACACTCATTATTCTCAATTCACTAGAAAATAAAATAAAATTTAAGTGAATTTTTGTTTGGCCATGTACTTAAATTTTAAGTGAAACTTTGATAATTTTTTTCTATAGTATCCCTATTAGTGATGTGTATCCCGTCCACTAGAAGCGGACGAGGGCAAAAATAAGAGTAGAAAACTATTTCATACTCAAACATTTTGCTTCGCTAATCGTTCTCATAATGCTTTTGCAAAATGTTTCATTAGCGATAGTTGATAAACATACATTTCGCTCTGAGAACCCCACTCATATATTTTTTATACATTAATTTTGAGTAGAATTCACTAGAAGAGTATATAGATATTATTTTCTATGTTTTCTAATGAATTCTACTACATTTCTTAATAAGATGCACTTGTGCTTTGAGTAAGATTTATTTGATTCCATTAAGGCCGATGAAAGTTTCGAATTTTAAAGTCTACATGACTTTTTATAGTGGAATTAAAGTGACAATTATTTTGAGTGTACACAAGAAAATAATCATCTCTTCATCGTTGCCAGATTTATTTATTGGAAAAAATCATTGATGTTTGTCGGATTGAATAATAAAACCACAAATAAATATTTAAACATGCTATGTAAGCTTCTGTTACATTCCAAGTGGTGAATAAAAAAATTTAAACCGATATCTACCCATATATTTGATACACCGTGAACATGTGTTATGATATAAAATAAACATTTCGTCAAGTCTGGCAACATTACGCATCAGCTGGCATATATTTACCACCCCATTTCCACCCACTCCAGTTGTAAACAACATTTATTTATCGCTGCCGCACTTTTCCGTACCAATTGCATCACTATTACAAACAAGTGATACAGTCATTGATTTTCAAAACATTGTGATGGAGCCTTGAGCCTTAAAACTGAACATTCTCTCAAAAAATATAGTTTTTCGGTTTTCCCTTGAAAAAGGCATCATCCAATGTTCGAAACGTCGAACAGAGTTAAACTTGAAAAAATTATGGGGAAAGTGGTGGCCAAAAATCAAAAAATTTACTTGCTTTGAATGACGTGTCTTGTATATCGTTTGATAGAAGGATTGTTCAAACCTAGATTCCCAAAATTTCAAACCTCTGTGAGGAAAACTCATTGCACCATAGACATCAGACTTAGGGGCTGTCCATATACCACGTGAACAGTTTAGGGGGAGGGGGGTTATGGCGAATGTCCACGGTTCATACAAATTTTTGAAAATTTGTATGAGCAATTGTCCACGCTGGGGGAGGGGGTATCGAAAACTTATCAAAACCTGTCCACGTGGTATATGAACAGCCCCTTAGGAAAATTGTGAAAATTGTAGAAAAAATGCATGTCAAACAAATGCAATTTTCGAATAACGGTCCAATTTTTGAATTTGATACACCGTTGGAAAGATAATTGTCAAAACTATAAAATGAGTATGTTGTTGAGGGTACACGAGTAATAAAAATTTGCAAAGATTGGGTAAGGCCGATACAAATATTTAAAATCTATTTTGTCTACACCCCCCTCGGATTTTTTTGCCAAAAATGATATTTTGAGGGGGCAACAAAATAAAATTCGGATAATTTTGAGGATTTTCAAAACATTCTTTAACAAATCCGAGAAGATTTTTGATTTTTTTCTTTTTAATATTTATTTTTTATTATCCCCCCCCCCCTTGACCTTTCGGAGACCAGTAGGACAAAAAGTCAATTAAATATTTATAACGGCCTAATTATTGAAAAAAATGTGTATTTTTGTCTAAGTTGGACTACATCTAACGAGCAGGGCTAAGCAGTCTCAAGATACCACCACCACAGTTTAGTTTGGGGTCTTTACTATCTGCGAAACGAGAATCCAGCTGCGGATGGGCGTTATTTTGGCACAAAGTCCGAGATACGTAATTTATTTAATAATTTTCTTTGTTATTTACGATTATCGAGCATACCAAAAAGCTATTTTAATCCACCTAGCGGCAATAATGCCTTTTTTGTACATCGTAAAATGTATTGAAAAACCCGAAATTAATTCCCCTAGTAGCGATGATGCCTTTCTCGTGCATCGTAAAATGTATTTAAAAAAATTACATAAGAAAAGTCAAAAAAGAACTTTATTGGAATAGATCGCATTTTTTATATCATGTTGCATGTTTTTGTATCAATTACTATTCATTTTCACCATACTTGGGGAAAACGATGATTTTTCAATAATTCTGAGATGCAATATCGGATCGTGCCAATTTTCAATAGCAAACAATGGGACTGCATTTCCCGTCGAATGCAACTTGTTGCGAGTAAATCGGGTAATGCTAAGTTCTAAAAAGTGTGTCTACAAAATTTGTACACATATACACATACAGACATAATCTAGGTTTGTCGAGCCGAGGTACAACTTTGTACACGAAAAGCCGAAACGTACAAATTAAACAATGTTTGGAAGGTGAAACTGTTAAATGTCAAATTTAGTCTTAAAAATGTTACACACTTAATTATTACTGCTGGGGCACTCCTCCTTGATTTCATTTCATGGCTCCGATGTTCATCCCATCAAAAACTCAAAGGTGCAGCCCAATCGGGTTGTACGCAAAGGTGACGTTGAACTACGTATCTGTATGTAATGTACAGGTTATCGACTTTGTGTTCGATTAGACCAAAGCAAGCGTTTTTCAAGCCTAGGGTGAATCTGTTTTCGTTGTTTATCCTGTGCTCCTGAGATTGAGTGAGCATTATGAACCCTGGTTATATATAATTTCTAGATCAACGTTTGAAAAGGATGATGAAAATAAACTTTTCAAATAATCGAGGATGAACAACACTCTCAAGAGATCGCATATCCAAATTATCAATTAATAAAAACTCGCTAGATAGTAAGAATCGTTCAATAATTGTATCTCGATTCGAAGTAGGGATATGCTACATTTTGAACATATTTCCTACATAACAACAAAACACAATACCAAACATACGATTGAACTTCTTTGTTGACATTAAATTGGTATTAGGGTAACGGTACCAATAGTGGAGGTATTAGTAGATCCACAAAACAATATTTTTTAAATTGATAATTATGGGAAATGTACAGTTTTAATATTTTAGCCAACAGATAAACTAATAAATTTGCTAACAAAAATGAGATAGATGTCATTTAACATCAACAATTTCAAATATTGCTTGCACCACTATGGGTACACTGTTGCTTTAATGGCGGTAAACATTAATTTTGGTTCCCATAGTGGTGCTATCCATTGGTTTCATATGAGACTCGCCACTATTGGTACAGTTGCACTACTATAGGTGCAAGGGAGTCAATTTTGTTGAGGAAAATCATTGTTTTCAATAGTTTTTCAAGCGAAATCTTAAGATAAGTTGCATTCAACATGATATTCAAAGCACGACGTATCAACTGAAACGATCGTAAAGTGTATAAATGTGATAAATCTCATTAAAACCCCACTACCTCCACTATTGGTGGAGGGTAGGTACGGTTACCCACTAAGGGTACGGTTACCCTAGTTAGTTTTACATTTAAATGATTATTTTGTGTTTATTATCAATAGATTCACATTGGTCCAGGTAGCATACAAAGCGGTAATAAGTTGTTCAAGCCGAACATAGCAGAGATAGAAAAAAACTTTGTTCTACAAAGTTGCTCCTAACGGTGAGGGGCTTATTGAGGTTTTCATGAAAATTAGGGTGGGCCACATTTGAAGAAAATGAAAAATAAAACTTTTTCATTTGCAGAGATATGGCTTTACATTGTTCCGCGAAGTTATAGTTCAGCCAGATTCCAAGAATTTTGCTAAAAAAATTACTTCTCTAGCTCTTAAATTGACCGATTTAGAGCAATTTTCCCAAGTTTACTTAGGGTGACCCTAACTATAACTTCGCGGAACATTGTATAGCCGTATCTCTGCAAATGAAAAAGTTTTATTTTTCATTTTTTTCAAATGTGGCCCACCCTAATTTTTATGAAAACCTCAATAAGCCCCTCACCGTTAGGAGCAACTTTGTAGAACAAAGTTTTTTTTCTATCTCTGCTATGTTCGGCTTGAACAACTTATTACCGCTTTGTATGCTACCTGGACCACTGTGGATGGCAAGATTTGAAAAATATTGCCAATGAAAACTCGCCTACTTTTCACACCTGAGAAGTTATCAAATGATAATTCCAATAATTATCGTATGAGAATGATTCAGCACAACCCTGGCTGAAAGTGTAGCGCTGCAACCTTCACCGACGCAAACTGAAACAGCGACTAAGCACCCGCCCGCCACTAAGTCAGTCCAAGCCCGGTGGCTCATTACAGAAAAGCCCATCGTGAAAACTGGGCTGTCAACGGCGTTCGGTGGTCATCCTATGGAGGAAGTCAGAGTAGACGCGATAATGAAGTTGGCATTTTTTGATAATAATTATTAATCCGTCGTGAGATGCGTCGGACTTTGCGACAAGCTGCCGTCAAACGGCCCCAAGCTTTCGAGACAAAACGCGCATGTAAGTAGCATGAATTTATCGTCTATTCTGGCTTGAGGTCTCTCCTTGCGAATTAAGGTGCAGAATCTGAAAATGGCTAGATCGATCCTTGATTCGAACTAGGATGTTTTCGGGTGAGAAACATTCTCGACACCCTGGGCATAGTGTATCCATTGGATTTGCCACACAAGATACAGTGTGTTCAGAATAATAGCAGCGGAAGCCGTTTTTTGATACAAAATGGTCAACTTTAACAAGCTGTAACTTTGTACCCCGATGACCGATTGAGCTGAAATTTTGGCAGTGAACTACAAATATGTTGAAATTTACACATACAGTCGCCTCTCCACATCTCGATATTGAAGGGACCATCGAGATAGGGAGAGATCGAGGAATGGAAGGATAGTTGAAATGGGTACTAGATTGAAAAACGACAACAAAACAAATGTCATCTCTTGTTATTCATGTGTTTGTTATTTCCAAAAATCGTCTAGTAGCCTAGAAATATGAATATATCGACATAGGGAGAGAGAATCCTGAGCAAATTATGACCAGAACACATCGAGATAGAGAGATATCGAGATAGGGAGGTTATCGAGATGTAGAATGCCCAAATGTATGGAAATCGAAGGGACCGAGAAAACCATCGACATAGGGAGAGATATCGAGATACAGAACATCAAGATGTGGAGAGTCTACTGTACTAAGTATCATTTTTTCGAAAGACGCGTTCAAAAATTACGCACTAGGTCAAATTGTTCAAAAAAAATGGCAGTTTTTATTTTTGATATATTGGCCAATTCAAATGTCAAATTCCACAATTTGTATTTTGACGTAGGACTTACGTCTTTCTTTACTATACTGGGTGTCATTTAGATTTTTGGGAATCGAGAGCGTTACGCTGAAAGGGAAGATTTCGAACGTTAGTAGCGCCTTCATCTTTCGATGCATTTGGAAGATTTATATATCAATCGATTCGGACATTCTCCAGCAATTTGTAAATTTCATTGAAACTTAAGATTATCAACGATAAGCTATTGAAATATTCAATTCTTGTCAAAGCCAATAAAAAATTCATATATAACCAATTCCATGCATTCCTAACACGGACATCAAAATTCAGTATGTAAATGTGTAAATTTCAACATATTTGTAGTTCACTGCCAAAATTTCAGCTCAATCGGTCATCAGGGTACCAAGTTACAGCTTGTCAAAGTTGAATGAAAAACGACTTCCGCTGCTATTATTTTGAACACAGGTGTACATACTTATGCAATGGCGGGCATAGAAAGCTTTCAATAATAACTAAAGAAATGCTAATAGAGTACTTGCACATGTACTCGAAAAAATGAGAAAACTTGTACGTCTATGAAGCAGTTTATTTAGAAGAGACGTTTGCTAACAATATAGAATTTTCAATCGAACAGTGTTGGAACAGATGTTGGCTATTGTCAAACATAGTGGGCAGGATTAGGGGTGTCAAATTCCTGATAGGAACCATCTCGATCGAAACGTCTTAAATGTGGAGGCTGTTATTTGTTTCGTCTTGATCGTGATGGTTACTATGCAATAAATAATCAAGTTAGCCGCTTTGTAAATGTAAAAAATGACTATTTTTTCGATTGATTCCTTAATAACTTTGACACGTACTAAGATTGATCAAAGTAGTCTTCTACACCAACATGTTTTATTGGCATTATGAATAACTTAATAGAATAAACCATACTGCTGAAATAATGTTCTAAAAAGTTATGCACAAATATGATATTTAGGGCTTATTCATACGAAACGTGCCCTAACTTGGGACCAAACCGTTTTTCGGATATTACATAATCCGGATAATTATAGAGATTTTCATAAAATGACTTATGTGTCCGGCACTGGGGGATCTCCCTCCTTAACGTGTTAGTTTAAGAATATATTCACTTATAATTTACAAGGTGATAACATTAAGAAAGATAAATTTAAAGAAAGGTATGGATTGTTTACAACTACTCACAAATTGTATTTCAATTAACGAATGGAATCTAAATATTTTTTTGCTCCACTTTTGTATAGACTTCAAAATTATACATTCCACATTAAACGCTTTATTGGGGCTTATCGGAAAAGGGTCACCCCTCGCTGTAGGCGGTCCCAATTTCCTATGAACAACACATTCCTAGACGAGGTTATTACTAAATCTGTCTGCGCCACTGCTTCTGCTTGCTACCATTTGAAAAAAGTTTCCCCTCATATGAGCTCATTTTACGACGCGATATTTGTGGAATTTTGGGTCTCCAGTCCGCATGATTCAACGCAAAAATTTCGCTGCCAAATCTCAACTCCGGGATCTTATCCACTGACTGAGTACTGGCTGGCTGACTGGCGCTACCGTATATGTTTTATGTCCATGATTATGTGATTTATTGACATTTCATGACCTGTTACCCGGGAGAGCAAGGAAAAAGTCCCACCGTTTGCGGGTAGTATTTAGTCTGTCTCGCTGCCAAAAACAAATACTCCATGATGACTCGGCCAGTAGACCAGCGCTGCCGTAAATCAAATTTATTAAATCCATAAAACAAAAATCTTTCTTTCAAAATCGCAACCCCGACAGCAGCTTTTCAGTAAGAATCTTTCATCAGCAGATTCGTCAGGACGTTGAGAATCGACGGAATGAGCGAGAATGCGAGAGCTTATCTCCTGACTGACGACCGACTGGCGGATGTTGGCCGGGCAAACTTCGCGAGCTCAAGCTCATGTAATGAATACAAATTTGTGAATTAAATTTCTGCGAGCTAGGCAACCTCCAGTCAGTGCCGCGCTGAACAACAAAAATCACATTAATCTCCGCTGGATTGGCTCCTACCTCGACGAAAGCTTCCTTCGTCGCCTGGTCAACTACCCGCTAAGAACGTTCGCCAGCTTGTACTATTCATCTTGTGTGCGTTTTCGCTGTCAGTTTCCCAGAAGATCGACGACCGCCGATAAGAAACGCTGCATTTATTTTGTTGTTTTGAGGAGGAAAACGACTCATGCAGGCCATCTCGTATTATAAACTACTCCACTATCCCAGTTTCCGCGCTGCTGTCATTGCATCAGATGAAAAGGTTTTCAGAACAGTTTCAACTTTCAGTCTTGATCAGTTTAGATTTGTTATGGGTGATTTTGTGCAAATTTTCTATCACACAGTGGCTAATTGATGCAATTTCTCAGAAGTTATCATAACCCACGAATTGTTGAATAAATTTCACGATTCATAAATAAGCAGTATACTTGGCACCACTGAACAGCAGCGTGCTGCTCACACAAACGGAAGACACATGAACCAAATCCCATTCAAAAATGTTCCAAAGAGGACCCTCCGGTCTGTCACATATGCGCTTAGATAGATCTAAATACGAGCAGGCTGCATGCAGTCAGCCTTCTCGGCGAGTGTATTGTGACATTCATACTCACGGTCACAATCGACAATCTGCTATCGATGGATGCCGATCTCGATATGGATGAACTCTGCTGATGGGCTGCTCGGTCGTCCCGAGATCAAGATAAGCGCGTTGCATCGTGTTTGGCCACTGAGAGCTCCGGTTCCGAGACAGACAGTGATTCGGAAGGGATTACGTTCGATGGAGATTGGGCGATTGGGAGGGCATGACATGTCCTGTTCAATTTCGACGGTCGGTTGAGCCATCTGGTGGTTTGCTTGGTCGCAAGAATTGGATTTTATTATTGTGACTGATAAACAATTTAAGAATGGCGCAGCTATTTAGGTATTGAAATTAGAAACGACATTTTAAATTCCTACTTGAAAGGCAATTACGGATAAATTTCAATCAAATAGGCAGAGAAGTGATTTATTTGTTGCTCTTGAAGATGCTCATCACGTTGTTGTGCCGTTGAGTTATTCTGTATGAAATCTATAAAAAAAATCCCGAATTTAAGTTCAAAAACGGAATTCTGATTGAATTGAGAAAATTTATAAAAGATTTTAGAATTCCGTTTTGCTCTATAGCAAATTAATTGATACTTTCCAATTACAAACATTCTCATACTAAAAGTGTTACATTTTCGAGTATCGAAATCACAAATGTGGCGCCATATGCTGACTCGAATCGTGTGACAAATTCAACATATCCAGCATTTTAGCCACAAAATTTAACAAATCGCTCACATACAACATGGCACCAAAAGAATTCAGCATCCTTGGTTGGCAGCGTGGCACAGAAATGGTTTTAATTGTCATACAAATTTGTTAACTCCCCGCTTCTTCAACTCAACTCTTCAACAGGCAACTCCCGTTGCTGAATGCTGTACTTTGCATACTGAGCTCAATACCGTGGTATGTCCCAATCCAATCCGTGTGGCAAAAGTGTGAGAATCAATTGCTTCATCTGGAAGCAGAGCAACTTCGGGACTTAACGTTGCGTACCAACATCTAAAAGCAAACATTCTCCCTCCACCGCTGCGTCCGTACATCCATCTCCGGATTGCACCACAGGTCGGAGCTCCGAAGCACTCGAGTTGGAAACATTCAAGGAATTTGTTTCATTAGCCCATTGCACTGGGCTATTTGAGCAAACTTTGTTGTCGCGGATGGCGGATGCGGCAGGGACGACCACGATGACCAGAGCTTCGAAACCATCGTCGAAAGTACGCGGTGTGGTGAGCAAAGGGAATATCATAAAAATAACTTTCGCAAAGTTCTCACGGCCTCCACACGGGTCTTTCGTCGCTGGAAAGGATTTGATTGGAGCAGTGAATTGAACTGGCCCCGGTCAGCATCATTGTGTCAGGTCCGAAGCAGGGATGGCTACAGGAGAATGACCCGAATGCCATCGTGTTGTGGTTGCGTATCTACTGCTCTGCGATGCCGGCCGGGAAGCTGGGCCCCGTTTCCAGTGGAAATAGCATGAAGCCTGAAAGGGCATTCAGAGTGGTTCAAATTTGCTTGGAATCTAGTGCAAGGTTTTGCACATCGAAACAATAATTATGATGAATAGTTTAGTTGGGCTGGTTGAAATGATTCGGGATGGCGTTCGCGGAATTCTTATTCTTGGAACCCGAGAGAAAATCAAACCGTAAATGGGTACAAGCGTGGGAACCTGCCACTGGAGGATTGCTCATGGGGAGAATTAATAAATCATGTAGCTTCCGATGACGATGTGTTTTTCTGGTCCATATATTTCTGATGTTCTGATCTATTTGATTATTAGGATCTAAATGCAGCTGTCTGATGTGCTTTAAAAGAAAGTTCTTGTCAAAAAATCGAATTGTTGAAGAACATAAATGATGGATAACAGTTCTCTTGATTCAAATTCATTCCAAAACACACACGAATATCTATTGGGTAAGATTTTCGCACATCATTTTGTCGCACTTAACTAAGAAAATAAACACAGGAAAAGGTATTTTTGGAAAATAGTTCCATTATACCCCGTTTTACTATTTTTGTTTTAGTGAGGGGTCGTACACTAAATACGGGAAGGAGAATTAATAAAAAGAAATGAAAAATGAAAAAGTGTTGAGTAGAGGTGTGCGCCGCTGCACCACGCTGCCGGCGATATTTTAACATCGACGCGCCGCCGAATACGCAGAATTTTCAGTGGAAGTTCCGAAGATTCATTGGAATTTCCGTAGAATTTCCTGAATAATCCCTACAAAAACACGTTGAAACTCCAGAGAATATTTCGTGAAGCTACCAATGATTTCCATCATCCATACAATTTCTTGTTGAAATTTTGAAAAACTTTCCTTTAAATCTAAAAAAAACTCACGTGGGAATTGTGCAAAATTTCCCGTTGAAATCCAAAAAAATCTGATTTTAATTGAATTTTTGAACGGAAAAGGGTTCGTTCGTTCGGAAGAAAATCATTTGGCCGAAGACATCTTCTTCTTCTTTATCATATTGACATTGCATCCCCCACTGGGACATGGCCACCTCGCAACTTAGTTTTCATTAAGCAGTTCCACAGTTGTTAACTGCGAGGTTTCTAACCGAGTTACCATTTTTGCATTCGTATATCGATGATACACTTATGTCGGGAAGTCGAAAAATTTTCCAAAGGCCGAAGACCACAATGCTGGAAGTTGTTTGGCCATATCTGTCGTTTGCCGGATTGGCCCATTGGGCAGAAGACTATCTAGCCTAAAGTTACTTGGCTGAAAATATCATTTTATCAAAAAGTTCATATAGCTAAAAAAATACGGTAGTCCGAATATGCCCTTTGGCCGAAATGGTCGTTTAGTAGAAAGCGCCATTTGGCCGAAATGGTCGTTCGGTTGAATTGATCATTTTGGATATTTTCACGGGAAGTTGTTCCAAATTTCTGCAGGAAAATATTCAGAATATCCTCGGAAAGTTCCTGTTGAGTTTCTGTTGAATATTCTTCGAAATTTATTTTAAAAAAATCCTTCACAATTATAGAAACATGTGACTGGTACACACTTAAAATTCTAAGTTTACCGATTGACGAAAATCCAACAGCCGAGATATTGGTAATAATTTCGACGAATTTCGGTAAAATTTTTTAACTTTAAACGAGTGATCGGCAATAAACTCGGCGTAAACTTTACCGAGTGATCGGCAATCGTTACCGAGATCTCGTCAAAAAATCAACTTTGCCGAGTTTCGGCAAAATATTGACGAAATTTCGGTAAAAAAATTACCGAATTTCAGTAAAAAATATTACCAAGATCTCGGCTGTTGGAAACTCGGCAAAAATTTTGCCGAGATCAACAAAATAATTAAAGTGTGTAGAAGGGATGCTATTGATAACATTGACTATCTCAATCTAGATTAATTAAGACGACTAGTTTTGTATAGCCTACGTTAAAATAGAAAATTCTTCAGAATATCTGCGGGAGACTCTCTGGAATTTCCACAAGAAATTCTTCGAAATTTCCACGGAAAATTCTTTTAAGTTCCCGTGAAAACTTGCTCGGAATTTATAAGGAATTTCTTTGGATTTCTATAGGAATTTCTCTACATAATCCTTAAGAATTTCTTGGGAAATTTCATTGGCTTAAGGTGATTATAGAATGAAACCAGAAATCGGTCATTTTGTAAACCACTTGCTTTTCCAATATTTTTTTCACGAGCACGAGATGAAAGAACCATAACGCGTATGTGGCTGAAATAATGGTAGATCGTTTGCTTAGTTATGCTGAACAATCATGATTTGAGTTTTGGCACTGAACAAAAACTATTACGCCAGATTTGGGCTTTTGGAAATGTATGCAGATAAACGTGTGGTGAATTAGAAATTCACCACGTGCTTCATTCTATAATCACCTTAAAACGACAGACGGCCGAGCTGTTAATTTGGCTGAAAAAGCTGTTTGCCCTAACAGGTCGTCTGGCCGAAACGGTCGTTTGGCCATTTGGCCGAAAAATTTTAATTTAGTCAAATGTCAATTACTGAACGGATAACATGGTCAAAAATGGCCACTTCTTTGGGAAAATCGAATAACCATTGAACAAAATTCCGTAACCTGTCTACATTTAAGTCGATACTGACATTTAAGCCAAAAGACATCAAGCCAAATTCCATTTAGCCGAGACGAACTGAAAGTTTATCTGAAACTGTAATCAGTTCCAAAAAGGTTTTCGCGAAAAAGTAGTTTGCCTTAACTGTCATTTGATTAAAAATGCCATTCGGCCGAAAAAGTCGTTTGACCGAATAGATCCATTGATCAAAAATGCAATTGGGTAAGAAAAATCCATTTGGCCCAAAAATGTCGTTTCTTCAAAACAACCACTTTGGCCAAATGGAATTTGCTACGAAAAGTGTCATTCGGCTGAATTGATCATTTTCCCAAAAAGTTGTTTAGCCAAAAAGGTCATTTGGCAGAAAATGCCGTTTGGCCGCAAGGGCTGTCCAAATTACCATTCCTACCAAACGGCATTATCGGTTAAATGATCTTTTCGCTCTAACGATTTTTTTTCGATCAAATTACCAGATCGCATCGGTAGAATGTTGCATCAGCTATTGGGAGAACCATCCATCGTTCACACCTCGAAAATCGGACGACTGCGGTGGGCCGGGCACGTAGCCAGAATGTCGAACAGTAATCCGGTGAAAATGGTTCTCGACAACGATCCGACGGGAACAAGAAGGCGAGGTGCACAGCGAGCAAGGTGGATCGATCAGGTGGAGGACGATTTGCGGACCCTCCGCAGACTGCGTGGTTAGCGACGTGCAGCCATGGACCGAGCTGAATGGAGGAGACTTTTATGTGCAGCACAGGCCTTAGTCTGGTAATAGATAAATAAATAAATCGGTAGACTGTTCCTGTTGGCTATGTTGGCTATAATAATAAAATATCTATTTGGTGTTCGGTGGCTCATACTGAGTGTTGGCTCAGAGAGCGGTACAGTGTAGCAAGGGCAGAAGAGAAACGAATCCACCACAGAAAAAAAGGCAACACGAAGAGAGTGTGATAATTGATGCGTAGGAGAAAAAGCATGGATATAAACAATATGCGGAGGTTTTACGCAACTGTCAATGGCGCGAGGCATAAAAGTGCGCCAGTGCGCGCCATGTACAATGACCGAGAGGGGAATTTGCTGACAGACAAGACTATGGGGGCAGGCAGGTGGAAGGAGCACTTCGAGGATTTATTGAACGGTGAAAATTAAGGTGTATTAAGGAGCAGGATGGACATATTCGGCGACGATCAGGCCGTGGAGCCACCAACGTTAAACGAACTAAAGAAGGCTCTAAACGAGCTGAAAAACAGTAAAGCTGCTGGGATGGACGAGATTCCAGTCAAGCTTCTCAAACACGGAATTGAGCTGCATCAATCAATTCACCACATTATCCAGAAAATATGAAAGAATGAAGAACTGCCTGCCGGCTGCACTATTGGGAAAAGGGTGGCCATTAATCGAAAAATTTACTATCTCCAATTTGTCTAATTTATATATCATATGAAAGCATATACCCTAGATAAGAGAATCGGAAAATATTGAAGCGCTGTGTTTATTCAGTCAAAAGATATGGGCTAGCGAAGTGAAAAAAACTGGTGAAACTAAAGCATCATTCCTTACTTTGATTTGTATGACTTCATAACTTTTCTCCAAACATAATGTTTTATACACCATTTCAAAGCTTAAAACTTCAGCTTTTTGATAGTTTGGTTTGCTTTGCACGCATAGATTAATATCAAAGAGTTGTAGAAAAACCGTCTAAGACGAATTCCACTAAACGAGCTTAATATATTTTTCTGGAGTTGTAGAAGAAAAACTTTAATTATCACAATTCTTCGCTATAAAATGGTCCCGCAACCCTAATGTCCCCAAATTTCCCCTCATCAGTAAATGGGGGATTGAAATATAACCCTAGTACCACCTTTTAGTAAGTGATTTGCTTGCGCATATTTGCGCGTTTACGAGAACGCTCCAATCAAAGTTTTTTTGAAAATTGTGGCTTTTATTCTCTATACCTCGTAATGATTGGAAAATGAACAACATTATCACTAGAAATATGATTGTTTGCTATTTTATACATGCTGTATTGGAAGCAAAAAAAAAATTGCCCCAAAAAAAATTAAAAATAAATGTTTTTTTTTTCATTGGTGGCATTTTTTGAAGGGTTAACGATGGCCCTTAAAGGGTTGAAAAAGGTTCTTATATATTCCTTTATATTCCTTCACATAATATATGTTGCATAGAAACAGTTTTCATTGAAAAACTATTTTTGGCCGCCCATTTGTATGAGAATTCCCCATAGTGGGCTGGTTGGATAGCCTCATATGCCCGATCCATAAGAAAGGGCACGAACTAGAGTGTGCCAATTACAGAGAGATCAGTCTTCTGAACTCGGGGTACAAAATCCTGTCGCGTATCCCGTTTAACAGACTGAGACCGCTTAAGGAGTCCCTCGCCGGTGAAGACCAGACAGGTTTCCGTGAGGGCCGATGAACGACGGATCAGATGTTTAGTCTGCGGATGGTCCTTAATAAATTCCGGGAGTACACCTTGCAAACACCATCTGTTCATTGATTTCAAATCAGCGTACGATTCAGTGAAAATAAATGAGCTGTGGCACATAAGGTCCGAACATGGTTTTCCGGCGAAACTGATAAGACTGATACGTGCAACGCTGAATGGCTCAAAATCAAGTATTCTGATTGCAGACGAAATGTAAACCTCGAATTTATTTACCTTGGAACGCTTGTGACATGTGACAATGACGTTTCCCGTGAAGTGAAAAGACGTATTGCTGTTGCGTAACCAGCTTAGGTCCCGCAACATGCAGACGGAGACGAAATTTGCTTTATACAAAACTCTGATTCTACCAGTTGCCCTTTATGGACATGAAGTAGGACGTTAAAAGAGGCGGACCGGAGAGCGTTCGGAGTTTTCGATCGAAAAGTGCGGACAATTCTCGGAGGGAAACTAGGAAATGGTGTGTGGCGCAGACGCATGAATCATGAGCTGTATCAAGTATACAAAGAATAAAATATTGTGAATCGTATAAAACATGGCAGACTTCAGGGGACTGGTCAGTTAGTGCGAAAACAATATTTAACAGAGGCAACGAACACGCTGGCTGCACGCGGTGGAACCGGACCTGGGGATCCTGAACGTTCAGGGAATCTGGAGGAACATCGCCTAAGACCGACGATCATGGAGCTCTACAATACGCCCAGCATAGGTGTATCGACGCTATAGCCAACCAGGTAACAGGTAAGCTCATGCGCATGTATTGCGCTTTGCTCCGGTCGAAATAATCGGTCGGTCGCGATCTCCAAAAGTTTGCAGTAGCCATCGAATAAGTAAGTGCAATATGTGTTTTGGTCATCGCGAAAAAGATAAAAAATATATTAGGTGTTACCAGACGAACCAGCCTTGGGCTGAAAGTCTCGCTATACAGCAAAAAAAAAAAAAGTTTTCGATAAATCAATCAAAAGCCGAATCATGTTAGTTAAAATCATTGAGTAAAAAGAATGTCATGGTCGTATTGCTTATCAGAGTGAATCCAGATCCTACGATGACTTCCGACTAACTGATAATCCTTTCTGTGTTTTTTGTGGAGACGCAGAGATAAAAACGGTCTCAAATAACAAAAGCCAACTACTAATATTTCTTCTCTCTTCCTAACTGACTACAAGGACGTAATCGGCGCCGGTATTGATTGTTAGAACATTTGTGTCACTGCAACTTGCATACTGAGAAGATATGTGTAATCAGTCAAAGCTAAGCAAATTACCAGTTCGGCCGTATTTTTCTTTTAGTCAATGAAATTTGCAAAGAATTTCTTATGGGCAATACATTAGTTGTAGAAAACTACTACATGTTTACGTTTCAGTTAACAGCGAGTCCCGTTGGATAACTGCAACGCATTCTAGACGTCAAACGGTTGTCAATGTCAGATGTGTAATAGAAATGCACTTGATCGTGCAGCGCAATGCAGCTATCATGGAATGTGACGTCGTTTTGACGCAACTATTGAATTGCAGTTAAAAAATATTGCATTTCAATGACTTGTAGTTATCGGACGTCTATTGTACAAAGAATTTCTCGTGGAAATCCAAACAAATTCCTTAAAAATCGCGAGCAAATTTCGGTTGAAAACCAAAGAATTTTTTTTATTGAAATCTACATTTCAAACAAACTTCCGCTGAAATTCTAAAAAAAAAATTGTTGAAATTCCTGAGAATTTCCCCTGAAAACTCCATAGAGTCTTCTGCGGATATTCTGAAAAATTTTCTGTTTTAACGTTGACCATGCCCAGTGATGGGAAATGTCAACAAAAAATGTCATTAGATTGCTAATACCTATTTGCTTATAACCCCTTCAGAAGCAATTTACAATTCAGATTTTTTGACTAACATGTAATACTCAAATGATCCTAGAACATTTTCAAACATACAATTGTAAGCCATGAGGGGCAAATTAAGAAAATGTCACGGAATGTTATGACACTAATTATTAGCCGCCCATTTCAGATATAGAAAAATGACCTATAAGAAAAAGTTATAGGGACTTTCAAGGGCTACATGTTTATGTAAAGAACACAATTGTAAACAACTTGTGAAAAAAATTATTAGAAAATTAGTCCCATGACATCGAAATGACATTACCCGTCACTGGCCATGCCAAGTTAGCCGTCATTATCAGAGCCCGAAACAAGATCAATCACTCACTAATTGATTTTCTTTCCGACCACACAAAACAGAAATAAACACGTGGATCTCGCGAAGCTTTTGCGTCCGATACGAAACAAGATCAATCGTGAAATAATTGTATTTCTTCACGACCGCACAAAACAGAACTAAATTCTGAAGCCCCTTTTGACAAATCTGGGACTACATTGGACATTTTTAAACAAGAATTATAACGTAAATTACTATAAAATTGCCATTATCATCATTCGGGTGTTCTGTTGTTAGATAGATAACTTTCTGTTTCAAATTTGGTAACTTTTTCGGGTATTTTTAAAAACTAACTTTTTCAGACATTAAAAAATTCAAAATAGCTCCCGAAGTCAGAATAGGGCCCGCACTATGGTGTCCGGATCCGCGTGCTATACGACACACTTTTAATCCCAAACTCCGTTTAGCTAAAAATGTCATTTAGCCAAAAAGAATTGTTTGGTCGAACATGTCAATGGACCGAAAATGTCATTTAGCATAAATGGACATACGGCCGAATGTGTCGTTTGGCCGAACTGGTCATATGGCCAGAAGTGTTATTTGCTTAACGGAACACATTGCTCAAAATGTCGACTCGTTCGGCCAAACGACTCTTTCGGCAAAATGACCAGTTCGGCCAAACGAGATTTTCGGCCGTATGTCCATTTCTGCCAAATGATTTAAGGCCAGATGGGCTTCGACCTAATGGTTTGTTCGGCTAAATTACCTATTCAGTAAAACAAATTGCGGTCTTGTGGTCTTCGGTCAAATGATTCTTTAAACTATCAAAAACAAGTTGACATGGACATAGTATTTTTTTTTATTTTCATGAAAATTCACCGGTATTTCCAACGAAAATAAACCTTTACTTATAATTTTTACAGAAATCCACTTGGGATTTTGAGGGCATTATTTTTGGAATTTCAAATTGGATTCAAAGTATTTCAACAGAAGTTCTTCTTAGTTTTTACGGAAAATTTCCGAAGAAATCATACACCCAACCAGCAACCGTTAGATTTTCTATATAAGAACCTACCAATACCTGTATGTATAAGAACTGGGCATATGCGAAATTGTTAGATTCTCGCCGTTTCTGGCGAATCACAAAGATTCTACTCTACTTTGACCTGATCTTGCTCATGCGACCTGATCTATGCGAGAAATGCTTTGAAGTAGCACGACCCAGACAACCAGAATGCATGCATAATAGAATTGTTTTTCTGTTATGCGATGCCTATGCACACAAATTTCATCGCTTACCAGTCGCGAAAACGCTTTTTGCGTACAAAAGTGGAGGCGATATATGTGTATTTGTTATCCGACGTTGAACGGCAGTGTATGCGATACCCAGACAACCACACATTGCATAAGAATGGACGATTAAAATCGTTTACCGATCCAAATTTCATCAAAATCGCATTGTGGTGCGAAGCTCATCAGTTTATTTATAAACTTTCCCGCACAGTAGGCTATTTTGCGAGTTTATTCCAGCTTCATATGTTGACATCGCATATTCCTGCAAACAAACTCAAACGAAATCGGATTATCTGTCAAACAGAGTTTGTTATCACAAACTGCATCGCAATGTATAACGAACAAACTCGCATAAAAATCGTGCATATCGCATACACTGCCGTTCAACGTCGGATAACAAATACACATATATCGCCTCCACTTTTGTACGCAAAAAGCGTTTTCGCGACTGGTAAGCGATGAAATTTGTGTGGATAGGCATCGCATAACAGAAAAACAATTCTATTATGCATGCATTCTGGTTGTCTGGGTATGCACGATTTTTATGCGAGTTTGTTCGTTATACATTGCGATGCAGTTTGTGATAACAAACTCTGTTTGTCAGATAATCCGATTTCGTTTGAGTTTGTTTGCAGGAATATGCGATGTCAACATATGAAGCTGGAATAAACTCGCAAAATAGCCTACTGTGCGGGAAAGTTTATAAATAAACTGATGAGCTTCGCACCACAATGCGATTTTGATGAAATTTGGATCGGTAAACGATTTTAATCGTCCATTCTTATGCGATGTGTGGTTGTCTGGGGAGGCCAATTATGTGCTTCTTTAACCGAAATACACGAATCTGTTTCACAAAACTTAGTGGAAGAATCAATAGAAAAAGCGAGCCTATGGGATGGCAATCGAAGTCAACATATGATGCAAATCATAGATCATGCAACGTTTACAATGAATTTCGGCTTGGTTGGATACAGCAATTTATGTCGCTGTGTCAAATAGCCACACATATGAGCAAGTGCTTTTCTGAAAATTGGTGCAGATCAGAATAACTGCTGTGTTTTTGAGTTCGTACTCATAACATGGTTTGCAGAATAAGAATTAGGTATACCAATTGCAGCTTTGTTTGCTTTTGTTTTTTGCTCCTTCTGTTAATGTTGCAGAAGTGTCTTACAAGCAATGACATATCAATGAATCATGCAATGAACACATTTGAACCGTTTGTTTGAGAAACTGCATATGTGACATTTTTGGCCAAAATGAGATTTTCATATATTCTGAATCCTCGTCCAAAAATACGTATTCTGGCAAAAAATACGAAAAAAAAATTGTTCGGAAATGTATGAAGAATTTTTCGTTTGTTTGAGAAACTACATATGTACACACACTTTGAAGAGCAATTATGAAGTACTGCTTGCAGTTTTTAAACTAGAAGTTTCTCAGGATGTTGAGTTTTGCCAAAAATTATTGATCTGTATCGAAGAAATCAAAAAAATCGCTGCCGATTTGTTCAAAAACAGTTTTTTGTTCACTTGTCATAAGACGAGTTTGTACAATCCCATTCAATTCCACCACTTAATTGTACCTTGACAGATACTGAGGACGACCTTACTATTGAGGTCGAAATACGACATTCCACTATTCCACATTCCACTAAAAAGCTCAAAATAATTTTCTTAAGTTTTTTGTTGTTTTCTCGGGATTGTGAAAAATGGATATATGCAGTTTCTCAATCAAATGATTCATTTGGCAAGTCGAGCAAGCTATTATCTCTTCTCTGAAATCCTGATTTTGATCCAAGCATGGTGCACCATCAGTACAAACTCCTCTAACTTTTTCCCACTGCTTGCCAAAAACTATTCTTTCAAATCTCCGGATTCTGAGTAAACCTAATAAATAGATATTTGTACAAAAGAAATAATAATACATATTTTATTACATGAGAACGTTTTCATGATAGTCGAACCACAAAAAAAAATAATTCATTGTATTCATTGTGCCCCTCTAGGGCGTCGCGGACCACCAGTTGGGAAACTGGTGTAATCTGTTGTAGCCCAGTTTTTTCTGCTCTTAGAATAATTATAATGAATAATTATAATAAATTATTGATCAAATTTCATAAGACTAAACAATAATAAAATATGTCTCTGTATCTCCCGTTCGGTAGAATTCTCTGCATGCCGGATGTCCGTGCCACATGTCGCACGGTACCGGGCTTGACGCGCGAACAACTGGAACTATGCTACCGGGCGAGCGATGTGACGGCCGCGGCCATCGAGGGTCTGGAGCTGGGCGTCCGCGAGTGTCAGCATCAGTTTCAGTGGCACCGGTGGAACTGCTCGTCGCTGAGTACCAAGAGTCGAAATCCGCACACTTCCAGCATGCTGAAACGAGGTAAGAACCGACGCGACGCGCACAGTATTCCAGTTACTGGCCTACCATTTCTGAACAGGAGGGGATTATTATAAATTAGACACATAGAATCGACTTCGTTCTGGGTGGCAACAACGGAGCAAAACCAGGACCACACCCGGCGATGATGACTGGAAAGGTCAGTTCATTAGGTGGCATGTCTGAAATTTATTTCTCACCTTTCGCAGCCCCTGCCGAGGTCCGGACCGACCGACAGACAGATGACGATGATGATGTCTTATTCGTTACTATTCCGGGGCTCAATAATATGCGCCTGCGGCCTAAGTACGCGTGACTAATGTCTGTTTCTTCGGTGTCTATAATTTCCTAGCGTTGCGTTCGGTTGGGATATCCCGCCAGAGTGAGAAAACTGGAAACAAGATGACACTTCCAGTTGAGGCAATTATTTTCGGAAAAGGAAGATATATTTCAATTTTTATGGTTATTTACATTCTTCGTAGTCTTCTAGTTTTGGAATCAACAAAAAAGAACGCAAAGTTATTTTAAGAATGACAATAAAAAGACGAATGACACTAATCGGCTTCGAAGCTCAAAGGTAGATTGCATTTTTACAATTTTGGCATTTAGAATTTAATTGTAATTTATTTTGTTCCAAAAATTTAAATTATTCAAATTATTATTATTTTTGTCACTTGCATCATGAATTGTTATTGGAAAATTTCCTATTAGCTATAGAAAGGTTCTGATGTTTCATAATTTCGTTAATTCTAGGAACTTTTTTCAAATGGGCGTACATGATTCTGAGCTTGATTTTTGGAACGGCAACTGTGCTCATTAATTAAACTGTTTTGGTGAACTTACGTGCCTAACAGGAAGAATAGATTCCGATCTATCTGGTAGTACTGTTAGCTGAACGAAATATGCTGAATTGAGAGAGTATTAGCCATTTCAAATTTCAAGGTCAAACACAGTTACGCCTATTTGAAAAAAGTTCCTAGAATTTATATATCGAAACTGAGACGCAGGCTTGCCTGTTCTGACGACTATTCGCAATTAAAAAAGAAGAGTGTGACCATTTTAAAAGAAATATATTAGCATATTACCCAGCATCGTTTATTTTAGATGGAAGTATGCAATTGTGAAATATTTTATTTTAAATAGGTGTTATTTGTTTTTCATTAAAAAAATATTGTTCCATATACCTAATAACTGAATGTTAGATTATTGATCAATATTCTTAGTTATGGTACGTTCATCTACATTCATGTTTGCGTCTTGCATCCTTCGATCGGTGTGACCACACCATACATTCCCTGGCGAACGAATTGACCCTTTAGCCAAATAAGCTCAGTAGCGCCGCGCCGTCATGGAATTGTTACGTCACACGTTGCACATCAAAGCAAGTGTGCCTATAAGTGTATTCAAATAAATTCATTTGAATGAGTCTCAAACGGAGGATTTCGTCAGCTTACGTCGTCGAAGGCGAACAGCACTACTGAATGGCATTGCTGCTCCAGTCCCATTGACTGACTTGACGAGTCTCGTTCTACGGGTAGAGGGACCCGGTTGACTGCTTGCTTGGCAGGCATCCGATCCCAACCAAACAAACCATTCGATTGTTTCACGCGGCTACCAGTTTTATGGGGTGCATAATTTCTGTAGCATCTGAATTGAGCTCAAGAGTCCCCCCCGGATGGAGTCACCCTGGCATCAATCGTACGCTAGAGTAGGGCTTCGTGTCGTCCGTCTTGTTGTCACCGGGCTTTCCACGGCCAGTGCAGACGTCGTCGACGACGACGACGACGGACTGATGGATGGACGAATGACTTAACCGCGACAACCCAGCGACATTGTGAACCGTTGTCGAATTGATCGATTGCCTACCGAATGCAAAGAAGAGAAATGTTGCAAGCGGGAAATGCATCAATTCGTCTGCAGGCGGTTTTGGTATTCATATAAGGGGAATTAGGGCGATTCAGATTTATTGGGGGAATGTTACAAGGTTACAACACAAATGGATAGAATGTGATCTAACATTTTTTCATAGTGCACTTGAATTTAAAATTTATTAAAATAGATTTAGTTTTCAACTTATTTTCACATTTCATTCAATAAAAATAAATTATTTTAATGAAAATATGTTGGATCGTAATCTGTCTACTTCATAATTAATACTCAGATTTACTGGATCTAATACCGTAATGATTTCTTAAATTAAATAACCTGCCATAAATTGAAATAATAAATAATTTCAATTATGAAGAAATCGCCTCGCGAATAAAAATACTGGGCTTTTTTTACTATCACGATCGTTTCCTGGATAGTTTCGAAGCTGTAGAGACACTCATTCGTATAATGTTTGGTAGTTGGCATGCTACCACACGGCAGTATTCCAGAAGGTGGGATTCATCCAGGTGCGACTGGTCCTAACTATCTACATACTTATTAAACAGATGATTGACTCCTTGTGCTTCAATCTTAAATCTCCCTGGAAATACATTTTAGTACTCCTCTAACCTTCATGAGTCGATATTGAAGGAACCATCGACTCATGGAAATATACACGTAAAAATATTTAATGTTGTTTATTATTAAAATTTCTAATACTTTTTTGCCAAAGCAGGCGCCTAATGATATGTATAAGAAACAACTTATACATCGCATTAGTCACATACATTCCGAAACTTATACTTTTCATTAGCTTGTGAATGTTATTAGCTTTTTGATATGGGATCATTTATTAGGTAGCGTAATGAAGAGTATAAGTATTTTCGAATGGTTTTTTGCCAACACATAGAAGGGTATTTTTTTACGTGTAGAGTTGCGGAACAGAAAATTCCAGGAAATTATTCTGGAGGAACCATCATAGTAACCCAGGAAATATATTTTATTGTGGCATTATCCGCATCCATGGGTCGATATCGAGTCATAGCACGGTATATAGACAACAAGATAGGCTCGTAAGAAATTTTCTGTCTTCAATGTTCTTTTGCCTGAGCTCTTTGACTCCCTAGTTTGTGCATCAGTAAGCACAAAGTTTTTGGGCCCTTTTGCTCTCTTTCTCGTGCCATTCAACACCACTTACTTCTAGAGCTATTCAGCTCTCAACGTGGCGCTACCGATGCAGGCAATCCCCGACGAGAGATCCATTTTACACTTATAGAATATACCAAATATAAAAATTCATAAACAATTCAACTCCCGCCTCGATCCAGGCTTCTCAGATAGTTTCCGGCAATGGATCAAGTCTATTCCGACAGAAAACTCGATCGCGGAAGCTTGTCCAAAACCGACAGTTGAGTGCCAAGGTCGATTCAAAGATCGCAGACCGTGTACCGCAAGGTAGCAATCAAGTACCACGCGCTGTTCGTTCTTTTCTTCAACGATACTACTTTGGGTCTCGATGAATGTTTCAAATTGGTGTACGCTGATGACATGAAGTTTTACATTGTTGTACGAACGTTGAATGGTTGCCACGTTCTACAGACATCGTTATCTCTATTTACCAGGCTATTGACATCCTATTGTTTAGCCCATCACCAGATCGTAGCCAGGATGTCCCGAGCTATATTTTTTTTTTCATACTGCGTTTCAATGATGACAGCGGGCTATGTCTATTGATGATGATGACACCACGCTTGTCACCGGCTCGCTATTTACCGACTGGTGCCATACCCAACAAACAATTTAAGCTGAATAAGCTAGACTTTTTTTAAGCTTGCCCTGAACCGATTTACTTGCAACAAGTTGCATTCAACGTGAAATCCAGTCCCATTATTTCCTATTGAAAATAGGCCGGACTGGATTATGGGATCGGAAGTTATGGCCATAATACTATTTTTATGCCCAAAACACGCGTAACCTTCCTAGTGCATTTCGACCCACATACACCAAAACAACGCTGTAATTTTATAACGCAACGAGATAAAAATCTGGAAAATTTCTGACTGTTCCTATCCTTTGGAAACTAAGATTCCCTAAAAAAAATCAGCTTCAAGCGACATCTAGGAGAGGCGCCACATAAAAAGGTGACACATTGTGCATTGCAATCCATTTGGACCCAAGATTTCATCACCTTCACGAAAACTCAAATTTCAATCAATTTTCGATGTTTAGGCACTAAACGAAAGCTGTATGTTTCTGACCATGTGGTGATTTATTCAAATTGACCCCTCTAGTTCCCAGGGAACCTATACTAAATATGTACTGTTTGAGCTTCTCAATTTGACATCTAATTTTCGAGCTTCGTGTTGTGAAACATAAAAACTGTATTTGCTATTTTGTATAACCCATTTTCCCTCAAGCGGTCATTGGAAAGCTTGGAAGATTCGGAACATCCATGAAAGTGGCCAATTCCAAAAGTTTATACCAGAGCTTCGTGATTTTTTCGTAACCATTTATTCTGACAAATTGTGGGTGCAATGAATAGTGAAAGTCTTCTGTGACATCCAAATGCTTAAGAAACGGTCCTCCGGGAGATCTAGTACATCCGTAAAAGTGGCCATTTCCAAAAGTTTGTCTCAAGGCATCGCGATTTTTTTTCAAAACCACCCTGACGAATCGTGTATGCAATCAATAATTAAATTCTCCTGTGACCCCCGAATTCACCCAAAATGGTACTCCAGAAGATCCGGAATATCCGTAAAAGAAGCCAATTTCAAAAGGAATTTACGGAGGAACTTCTGGATAAATTACCGGAAAAACTTCAGGTGGAGTTCACGGAGAAACTTCCGGATGAATACTTGGAGGAATGCCTTTAGGAACATTACTTAAGGAACTTCTGGAGCAATTTGCGGAGAAACTTCCGGATGAATTCTCGGAAGAACTTCTAGAGGAATGCCTTCATGAGCTCCTGGATGAACTACCGGAGAAAGTTCTGGAAGAGCTTCCAGAGGAGCTTCTGGAGAAGGATGTTCCGGTTATTACGAAGGATTTTTTATTATTGATAAGAAAATTGTTTTGAGCTTTTAGTGGAATGTCTTTACTTGACATAAGACGAGTTTATACAATTCCATTTCATTCAACCACATGATTGCACTTTTGACAGATAAATACGTATTTAGACCGCAGCACACAGCACATCAAGGGGTATCATTCATACATCAAGGGGTATCAACATTTTGATTAATTCTAAAGTGAGATCATTTTTTTCAGAATTGAAAAGTTGTCAGAAATAATGTACAGAAAAACTTTGTCAAAGCGATGTTCTGGAATGATTTTTTGGAATCGGCCACTTTCATGGATGTTCCGAATCTTCCAGAGGACCGTTTCGGAAGCATTTGCGAGTCGCAGATGACTTACACAATTGATTGCACATACATTTCGCCGGTATGATAGGTTATGAAGAAATCGCGAAGCTCTGGGATCTATTTTTGAAATTGGCCACTTTTACGTATACTCCGAATCTTCCGAAGCACCGTTTCGGGAACATTTGGTCTCAAACCACCTTCACTATTGATTACATTCACAATTCACCGGTATGGATGGTTTCGAAAAAAAACAGGGACGGGGACGATTGACATTTCTTTTTATCCAGCTTTTTACGCTAGCCATAAATTCGGTCAGGGGTGATGCGACTATGATTGGCGCTGTGTACATTTTTATACTACCATCTTAGTAGCCTCAAATTTTGTTTCGCAACCTGTCAAATATTTTAACAGACCTGATGCTCTTCACGAATCGATGTAAAATATTATAATAATATAAACAATAATAATTCTCGCGCTTAGTTTCATAGAGCCGTAACTGTATTGATCGATTTCTCTTAATCGATTTTATATTTTGTTAATAACTCAATGGCTTCAAAAGCTACAACTGTGATTACTCATTCTGGTGCAAGATACAATCACCCTTTATCACACCAAACCATTAAATCATCGACTTATTAGCGCAATTCGGTACAATAATAAAAAGGAAACTTCGACGAAGAGAAATCAATCTATACAGTTACGCCCCTATGAATTCATTTCATTTATTTAGTTAACATCTAAACAGATAACACTGAATCAACAATTTGACGCCACAATGTACGATTCGAGGCCGCATCTCTCCATCCTCGGATACGCCCCACGCTCGCCAAGTCGTTTTGCACCTGGTCTGCCCATCTCGCTCGCTGCGCTCCACGCCGTCTCGTACCTGCCGGATCAGAAGCGAACACCATCTTTGCAGGGTTGCTGTCCGGCATTCTTGCAATATGTCCTGCCCATCGTACCCTTCCGGCTTTAGCTACCTTCTGGATACTGGGTTCGCCGTAGAGCTGGGCGAGCTCATGGTTCATTCTTCGCCGCCACACACCGTCTTCTTGCACACCGCCAAAGATGGTCCTAAGCACCCGTCTCTCGAATACTCCGAGTGCTTGCAAGTCCTTCTCGAGCATTGTCCATGTTTCATGTCCGTAGAGGACAACCGGTCTTATAAGCGTCTTGTACATGACACATTTGATGCGGTGGCGAATCTTTTTCGACCGCAGTTTCTTCTGGAGCCCGTAGTAGGCCCGACTTCCACAGATGATGCGCCTTCGTATTTCACGACTAACGTTGTTGTCAGCCGTTAGCAAGGATCCGAGGTAGACGAATTCCTCGACCACCTCGAAGGTATCCCCGTCTATCGTAACACTGCTCCCCAGGCGGGCCCTGTCGCGCTCGGTTCCGCCCACAAGCATGTACTTTGTTTTTGACGCATTCACCACCAGTCCAACTTTTGTTGCTTCCGTTTCAGGCGGGTGTACAGTTCTGCCACCTTTGCAAATGTTCGGCCGACAATGTCCATGTCATCCGCGAAGCAAATAAATTGACTGGATCTGTTGAAAATCGTACCCCGGCTGTTACACCCGGCTCTCCGCATGACACCTTCTAGCGCAATGTTGAACAACAGGCACGAAAGTCCATCACCTTGTCTTAGTCCCCGGCGCGATTCGAACGAACTGGAGTGTTCGCCCGAAATCTTCACACAGTTTTGCACACCATCCACCGTTGCTTTGATCAGTCTGGTAAGCTTCCCAGGGAAGCTGTTCTCGTCCATAATTTTCCATAGCTCTACGCGGTCTATACTGTCGTATGCCGCCTTGAAATCAACGAACAGATGGTGCGTTGGGACCTGGTATTCACGGCATTTTTGAAGGATTTGCCGTACAGTAAAGATCTGGTCCATTGTCGAGCGGCCGTCAACGAAGCCGGCTTGAAAACTTCCCACGAACTATCACTTTGTAGGCGGCATTAAGGATGGTGATCGCTCGAAAGTTCTCACACTCCAGTTTGTCGCCTTTCTTGTAGATGGGGCATATAGCCCCTTCCTTCCACTCCTCCGGTAGCTGTTCGGTTTCCCAGATTCTGACTATCAGTTTCTGCAGGCAAGTGGCCAGCTTTTCCGGGCCCATCTTGATGAGCTCAGCTCCGATACCATCCTTACCAGCTGCTTTATTGGTATTTAGCTGTTGAATGGCATCCTTAACTTCCCTCAAGGTGGGGGCTGGTTGGCTTCCATCGTCCGCTGAACTGACGTAGTCATCTCCTCCGCTGCCTTAACTTTCACTGCCTGTACTCTCAGCGCCATTCAGATGTTCCTCGTAGTGCTGCTTCCACCTTTCGATCACCACACGTTCGTCCGTCAAGATGCTCCCATCCTTATCCCGGCACATTTCGGCTCGCGGCACGAAGCCTTTGCGGGATGCGTTGAGCTTCTGATAGAACTTGCGTGTATCTTGAGAACGGCACAGCTGTTCCATCTCCTCGCACTCCGCTTCTTCCAGGCGGCGTTTCTTCTCCTGGAAAAGGCGGGTCTGCTGTCTCCGCTTCCGTCTATAACGTTCCACATTCTGCCGGGTACCTTGCTGCAGCGCGACCGCCCGCGCTGCGTCCTTCTCCTCCAGAATTTGTCTGCACTCTTCGTCGAACCAATCGTTCCGTCGACTTCGACCCATATACCCGACGTTGTTCTCCGCTGCGTCGTTAATGGCTGCTTTGACTGTATTCCAACAGTCCTCAAGAGGGGCTCCATCGAGCTCACCCTCTTCCGGCAACGCTGTCTCGAGATGCTGCGCGTATGCAGTGGCGACATCAGGTTGCTTCAGTCGCTCTAGGTCGTACCGCGGCGGTCGTCGGTACCGAACATTGTTGATGACGGATAGTTTTGGGCGCAGTTTAACCATCACCAGATAGTGGTCAGAGTCGATGTTAGCGCCACGATATGTCCTGACGTCGATAATGTCGGAGAAGTGCCGTCCATCAATCAGAACGTGGTCGATTTGTGATTCTGTCTGCAGTGGTGATCTCCAGGTGTACCGATACGGGAGGCTGTGTTGGAAGTAGGTGCTGCGAATGGCCATATTCTTGGAGGCGGCGAAATCAATTAGTCGTAGGCCGTTTTCGTTCGTCAGCCGGTGAGCGCTGAACTTTCCAATAGTCGGTCTAAACTCCTGCTCTTGGCCAACCTGAGCGCTCAAATCTCCTATGATGATTTTGACGTCGTGAGTTGGGCAGCTGTCGTACTCACGTTCCAGCTGCGCGTAGAATGCGTCCTTATCATCATCAGTGCTTCCGGAGTGTGGGCTATGGACGTTGATTATGCTGAAGTTGAAGAACCGGCCTTTGATCCTCAACCTGCACATTCTTCCATTGATCGGCCACCACCCGATCACGCGCCTTTGCATATCGCCCATCACTATGAAAGCTGTTTCCAGCTCGTGTGTGTTGCCGCAGCTCTGGTAGATGGTATGATTACCTCTAAACGTTCGCACCATTGATCCCTTCCAACAAACCTCCTGCAGCGCTACGATGCCGAATCCACGGTCCTTGAGCACATCGGCGAGTATGCGTGTGCTCCCGATGAAGTTGAGAGATTTGCAGTTCCACGAACCGAGTTGCCAATCGCTAGTCCTTTTTCGTCGCAGTGGTCTTCGCCGATGGTTCCGGTCCGTACTCTCTTGTTGATTGTTCGTTGCTTATGATTTTTAAAGGCTGGCTTGCAGGGCCTGACACCAAACCCCCTAAATTTCCGGAGGACCATTCCTCCTTATTTCCGGTGGACCATGGTGCACAGTTTCACTTAGAGTCCCTCGCTGGCACTCGGACGATGATCAGCCGCCCCTAACATGGAGAACAGACGCTGTTGTGAGCCGATCCTGACATGGAGAACAGACGCTCAATAAGATTTGCACCTCCGAAGAGGAGCAACCCCCCCCCCCCCCCTTCCCTGTCAGCATACGACCATAGTTCCCACCGGGGTTGATTACCCGATCTTCCCTAAGGTTGCTCGTATCCCGGCCAGCACCGCGGGGAGGTAGGGATAGGAGTTGCTGGGTAAGAGGCTAAGGACCGCGAGATGGGGTCTATTTTATTCCTTCAGGTACGCGAAGTACCAATGGTACGCTTTACCCAGCATTTGCCGTGCCTATGAAACTAAGCGCAAAAAATGTTTATTTTAGTTTTCTTCAAGTCATTCTATTTCAAATATGATAGCCCAAAATATCTGCAAATATATTGCTTTTCGGATCAGTTGTCTCGTTGATAATCCAAGCGATTCTGGAAACTCCGAGTTACATCATACGTCATCGGACATTAGAGTCTGCGAAACATTAAACCGTTGCAGCTTATAAATATATTTCATTACTTCAATTTCTACTACATATTTATTAATTTGTTAACGTTGAAACGAATGATCCATACCGTAGTGTAACGATCGGGGGATCTTCTGACGGGATGAATAAATACTGCGCACACCAAAAGTTAGATTAATTCACTCACTCTTTATTCCGCTCTTTTACTTGCTCCTTAAGCACAGCTACTCACGATGAGCCACACTTCATAACTGACTCCATCAGTCATTGGCCTACTGTGACATCTTCTTCCTTCTTAAACTCCACTATCCCACAACCCTCTCTTACTTTAATAAATTTAATGAGCAATATAATCTTTATATCGTGGAGGTTCTTTTCTAGCTCTCTGTCTACGTGCCTGTGCTTCAACTTGTAATCTACTTGGTTCTTTCGCTTCCACCATTTCCGGCATATTCTCATCCGTTTGCCCAGTATGTTTTTCACTGACATCCGTCTTCTTTCTCCTGCAAGAAGCTTCACTAGACTGAATATCTTCTTCTTTATCTGATGTTGTAACAGATACTTGAATCTTCCTCAAATGTGTCACATTTCGCCTATATTCTTTTCCTGAATTACAAGAACGTACAGTTGAATCTCCTTCTGTTTTACGCATCACCTGGAATTCCTCTGGTGAGTAATCGGATTGCAACTTATGAGCTTTCTTCATTATTTTCATTAACACTCGATCTCAATTTCACTTTCTTGAGCAAATCTTTCCTTGTCCGTGTATAGCTTCTGTTTTTCTTTGTACAGTTTATCTTTATCTCTAACTTCTTCATCCATCAATTCTGACGTTGGAACGCCAGGTAGCTTGTTACGAATTTTTCTTCCGAACATAAGTTCGGCGGGTGATTTTCCGGTTACATTATGGTTCGTTGAGTGGTATGTAAGAAGATATATCCTGCACTATTCGCAATCTTTTGAGTATAGTTCGGTTCTGTCGTTCAACTTCTCCATTCATTGCTGGCCAATATTGAATGGTATTGATAATATTGACACCGTTACTTTCGCAAAAAGTATGGAACTCTTCACACTTTGCGTTGAACTGGGGTCCGTTGTCTACACGCAACGTCAAAGGGAGCACATACCGGCTGAACACGATGGCGAGCTCTCTTACAATATCCGCTACTGTTAGTTCCTTCATTTCACACACCTCTATGTATCGGCTATAGTAGTCAATGATTACCAACAAATATTGACCCTCCGGTAATGGACCCAGAAAATCCGCTGTCACATCTACTCATGGTTGATCAGGAAGATTAGGCCGTACTAATGGCGGATTGGGTGCTGACACTAAAGTACAATCTTTACATAGTTTTACAAACTTTTCAACGTCATAGTCCATTCTCGGCCACCACACATTAATTCTTAAATGACTTTGCATCGTGTTTATCCCTGGATGTCCTTCATGGGCAATCTCCAGAACTCTTTTTCGAAGGGCACGAGGTATGACAATACTCTTAGCAAGACGTCATCAATGATGCAGAGTTCGTTCGCTATTACACGATATAGTAAGGGTAAATCTGATTTCTTGTCATCCTGCAGAAGCATTACAACTTCCGTTATTTCTGAATCTAGTTGGCTTTCTTCTTTGATTTCACCCCATTTGAGAGCAAATGTCCGGGCATCCATCGCGGCTATTTCGCGAATAACGATTTCCTCTTCTGGATTAAAAGCAGCCGATTTAACAGTCGCCAATCGAGATAGACAATCGGCTATATTTTGGTTTCCAGGGATATGCACAACATGGTAATCGAACGCTTGCAGCCGTAGCACCCAACGCTCGATTCTTGCACAAGCTTTTGAACGAGGTGTGAACAAATACTCAAGAGCCTTATAATCGCTCATAATAGTAAATTGTTTTCCATACCAATACATTCGGAAACGCTCAACACTCCATACTAATGCCAAAGCTTCCTTTTCGGTTTGGCAGTATCGTCGTTCAGTATCCGTAGTGACTTAGTGACTTAGAAGCAAACGAAATGACTCTACGGTTTCCTTTTGAGTCTTCTTGAAGCAATACTGCACCCAAACCAGATGGGCTAGCGTCTGCTATAACGATTGTATGGTCTTCTACTTTGAAAATCCTAGCACTGTTGCGAAAGCAAGCTTTGCTTTCACAGATTGAAATGATATCTCGTGGGCTGATGTCCATTTGAATATTGTTTCCTTCCTAGTAAGTTCTCGAAGAGGTTCAGCAATTGTGGCAAGATCCGGGATAAATTTGTTTAAATAATTTGCTAAACCTAAGAAACTTCTCACTTCCGATTCGTTAGACGGAGAACGGAAGGACGATACAGCATTCAGTTTTTCATACGATTGACTAACTCGAGTATCGGAGATGTGATGTCCTAGAAAATCAAGTTTGGAAACCCCAAAAGCGCATTTTTCTCAGTTCAGTTCTACGCTTCTTTCTTTAAGCCTATCAAGAACCTAAAATAAATTTAGCAAAATTCATTCATTTATTATTACTATTTTATAAAAATTAAATTATTCATTTCATAGTTAAATCACTACAATTTCTGTCATGAATTTCTTTTGTTTCTCCTTCCACGATAACATCGTCAAGGTACCAGTAAGTATCTTCACACCCAGAAAGCATCTCTTCCATGATACGTTGAAAAATCTCGGGTGCTGTCACTAGCCCGAAAGTGGGTTCTCCAGAAGCTTTCCCGACAACGACTAGTGGTGATACCCTTTGGTCCTTTCTTGACTTCAATGATATCTCGAACAAGAAGTTGCTCGAGCTTACTGCTCACTGCTGCCTCCAATGGAATTGGAACTCTGCGTAACGGCTGAAAAAAACGGCTTAACATCTGGATCCATTTCAATTGCTGCTTCCACTCTACTTATTTTGGAAAACGGTTTGAGCTCACCATTAACGTTGTTCACGCCTACACCAACCTTCAAAACGCCTAACTGCTTTGCTGAATAATCTCCAAGAATGTTATTTTGACCACCTTTGACAACAAAGAACTCCGCAACAGTAGTTCTGCGACCAATACTGACTTCTGCTTCAAAAGTGCCAGCGACGTCAAGTGGTTTGTTGCTGCCGTAGCCTTTAAGTATCCGAGATGACGAAAACATTAAAATGCGGATAGGATCGGACTATGAGCTCAGAAGTCGAACCCACACCTTCCTGTACGTTAGACGGGTGCTCTACCACTATACGGGGAAGGGTCATTTGGCCGAAACCCATTCGGCCGAAAGCCATTTGGCCGAATGCCACTAGGCCGAACAGACCATAAGGCCGAAACCCATCTGGCAGAAAGTCATTTGGCCGAAAGGGTCGTTTGGCCGAAAGGGTTGGTCGAAAGGGTCATTTGGCCGAAAGTCATTATGGTCATATAATATTATTCCCCCCAAGCACGTAATTTTAATTTTCAGTATCGTTTTTCATTAACCAAAAAGGATAAAGAGCGCTTAGGAAGTTTTTTGATAAGTATGTAGAAAATATTACTATCGAGCGATCTAAGTCAACAGTGCTTCAAATCGGTTGTGTCATTTTTTTAATCTGTTTTTAATGAGTTTTAATGAGTAAAACTAAATACGCGCTGGATTGTAAAATCCAGAGGTTTGCTTATGGATCCATTATCCAATTGATAATGGTAGCATAAATAGAAGGGTTTTATTGTAAGCAAAAGCGATCTCGAACTGGTCATGAAATACCAGACAGTCTGAAATGGTTCACTGGAGCTGCAATAGAGCTAGCACTTTCTAACTCCCGGACTAAATGTGACTATAAAAGATTGTAAAACAGACAGTTTTTATCCATAACATCACTGCCAGCCAGTGTGGGGGTTAGTTTCTACTAAGGGTATGCGATAACACATTTTTTCCTAACGAAACGAAACGAAACGAAATTTAAAATGTCTATGTTGATTCGGATCGAAACGAAACGAAATAAAGATTTTCTTTCGAGACTTCGAAACGATACGAAATCAAGGTTCACTTATTTCGAAATTTTTCGAAACGAAACGAAATTTTAATTTTTTTTTCCGCGGAATTTTTATTAAACTGGTTTTACATTATGTTCGCAATTCTGATTTCACTTTTTCGAAGTCAAATAACTGTTTTGCGACCAATAAAGTTATAATAACAGAAGAGGCAGTCTGCCATAAGTCGCCGCATTCTCGCCGTATGTGGTAAATCGGCGATAAGGCAATACCCCAGCATTTCTGTCGCTTCTGACCAATTTTATACCAGTTTTATATCAGCAAGCATATAAAAATAAAGAAATTGTGGGATATTTTAAACACGGATTCAAATTTCGTTTAAAACCTTAGTTCACTTAAGAATTATATAATTATGCTGAAGAATACTACATATTGTCTTGTCAGCGTGGTTTTATAGTATTGAGCTAAGTCAAAATTAGAAAATGAATGCATGGATTTATTTTTTTATTTAGTGGGATACTCACGAGGATACTCAATTATGTATCCACATCTGTCAGGCGTATACGCAGATAGAGAATTGATACTACTAGACCAACATTTGAAAAGGGCGTAACAGCCAAAACGTATTCCTTCTTATTCGTCCACATATATATGTATAACATACTTTTGCTCATTAGAAGAATCATGTGCACTTCTCTAAAATGCATAAACATATGTATGTCAGATTGAATTTCACAGACCCATAGTCTTATATACAATCAGCTCGACGAATTGAGCTATTGTCTGTGTGTACTTGGCATATGAGAACAGGTGTTATGATAAGTATGAGCTGAAAGCTTTCAGCTTTCAGCAATTTTAATGATCTTTCAACCCGTTCTGGTTTTTTTGCAAACTCTATGCGAAGATTTAGAAATGCCCACAGATCTGCAATGTTCCTTACATATTGTGCAAATAGTCAAGTAGCTTGATTAACTGTACACAGCAAATATGCACAGCTCACCAATTAAATGATATTCTTGGTAAATGAAATTAAATTATTAATTTATTAATTATCAATTATAAAAGTTATTCTTATTGTATACTTTCTTCAGAGTTTTCAATTCATGACCAATACCTAACGATGCTCCCTACTGTCAATTTAGGATTAGGAGCGAAAAATTAGTTTAACACTCATTGTTTAAGAGACCGAGGAATGCTCTGCATCTCCGTGAGCGCTACGGGAAAGGAATCATTGGTTGGTTGAGATGGTAATTCAGGTGAAGCCCCTTGGTAAGCGACTAAACTAAACTAAAAAATGGAGGAACTCTCATCGCAGTAAAATGCTCTCTGACAAGTTTGTCGGTTCATCTACCGCAGAGCGAAACACTTGAGCAAGTTTTTGTGTAGGTTATGCTCACCCATAAATCCGTTTACATCTGTGGCATTTGCTTGAGGCCGACTGTGTAAATCAAATCGTCAACATAGCTACCCCATGTGACATCGTAATCATAGTTGGGGATGACAACCTTTCTAGGTTCAAATGGTTATATGATGACGAAGTGGAAGGATACTTGCCAACCAACGCTTCTTCCGAGCAGGAGTTAACTCTAACTGAAACTTTGATTGCTAGTGGCTTGAAGCAAATCTGCAATGCATCAAATTCGAACGGAATACTTCCCGAGCAGCACAAGTTGGACAAAACTGGTTGCAGCAACTTGATTGTGACTAAATCTGCGCTAGGAGTCTTCCCAGATGAGTGGAAAATATCAGCAGTTACTCCAATTCATAAGGCGGGTAGCTCCCATAATGTTGAGAACTATCGTCCAATCTTGATTCTTAATTGTCTGGCCAAAACACTCGAACTGCTGATTCATGAACGTATGTATGTGGCTGCTAAACCTGTTATCTCTTAGTACAATAGAGGTAATAAACTATAGAGGAAGCTTGTCGCTGTCGTCACTGGCGAAACATCTTTTGCTGGGGCAGGATAGGGCACTAAATGTCAACAAAGGAAAAATCCCAAACGTTCTAATTTATTTAAAGTTAATCCGTGAGGAACTTTATGTAAATGATGTCAACTTGACATCTCTTCTCCAGGTTAGAATTCAGCATGCTAGTGTAGGTCATCAGGTTTGTTACAGAGAGATTTCGTACAAAGCCTTGTTGGTACTCATATTAGAGGTAATAAACTATAGAGGACGATTGTCGCTGCGGTTCCCTTTGTTATCGTCCCCAAACTTGTTGGGTACCTATCTGTCAAAACGTACTGATTTTCTCTTAGTTGACATTTAGTGTCCTATCCTCGCCAACAAAAGATGTTTCCCCAGTGACGACAGCGACAAGCTTCCTCTATAGTTTATTACCTCTATTGACACTTCACAATGTATGGGCAAAATCATCTGCCTGAACGTTGCTTCAACCTCCTCAACGACATTGATTGGTTCGATTTTAATTGTAGCAGAACGATATTCAAAACTAGATTAAGGCAAATTTTTAGTTAGCATATATGTTTTAAACAGGTCTGTACAGTTAATACTGAAGATAAAGATAAATAAATAAATAACTATTTATTGTAAACGAAGTTATTTTGAAAACAAGAAGACGAAAACTGTGTTGCAAATCAATCTAACGCAAGATCAATGTGCTTCGTTTAATAAGCTTTTACAACACTATCGATTCCGCATTAGATAATGTTGTGCTCTTCGATGCAGACTTTAGTTTTATCACTTCGCGTTCTCCAACACTAGCTGGCGTGATCAGCATCAACACGATCGATTGCACACTAGTTAAACAAATTTCTGCTACGCGAGGTAGATTTTTTTCACTTCGCGTTCTCCCGGACTAGCTGCCGTCCCACGATCGATTCCCCATTCATATTGTGCAAATACTAAAAAAATATCACCAAATTTAAATTTGAATCAGTGTTTCACTGGAGACGTTTTATAGAAGAAAACTACATACGTATTTGTCAACTGAGAATGGGGTTATGTAGTAAGCGCTAATAGAAAAATTTGTATAATCTAAAGTTTTGAAAACAACTTTAAGATTTTGTTTAGCGGCGCAGCCAAAATTTTTGATAATATGAAGTCTAGTTTAAGTTTAAATTTGTTTCGAAATTCCGCGGAATTCCGTTAAATTTCGTTAGAAGCTAGTTTTTTCTAGCGAAATTTTTGCAATTTTTCGAAACGAAACGAAATCAAGAAATCAGATTTCGCCATGCTCAAATTCCGCGAAATTCCGCGGAATTTCGTTTCGAACCACCTGAAACGAAATTTTTCGAAATACCGCATATGCTTAGTTTCTACGCACGCACGCACGTATGTAAATCGTTGTAATAATGCGAAATCAAAAAAGCATTTTTTGTGAGTACAGGTTAAACCAAGCAGACTAAGAGAATGTGTGGTATCATCTATGACGAAATTAGGAATTCGAAATGCCGACAACGCATTAATTGATTCTGATTTCACAAAACCAACTTAAGAAGACGATAAAGGATTTCATGCATCGCAGCTCGGTTTACTCCTGCCTCCCCCTCCAACAAAGAAGGACTAGGCGCGTGTGGCCGTTGTGGCTGGTATGCCGAAGAAAGCCCCACTTGACGGGGATATGAAGTCGGCACCCCCATTCATATGGTGGTAGGATACAGCAAAATGTCACCGTGCGTCGTCGTCGAGCGTGAGTAAATAAGACTCCGGAGCCATTGAAGCCGATTGATGGCTGGTGGACTGCTGAATGACGAACTGGTTGACTGCCGACATGGACTGTACGAACATCTCGGACTTCTGGTAGGTAGTTAGTGTGATGCAATTCGTAATCGGCTGACTGACATATGTATATGCCATGACAAATTATGTTTTCTGTGCATATAAATTTTTCCTCTGGCCGCTGCTGGCGCACACAACCAGTGACATTCGATTGACGTGATCGACATTTACATATGCGAATCGAATTGAATTAGCATCAAATTATGCCCGTTGTTTCTTCGACGATTGGCGCAGGTTATAGTAATATGGGAAAAATTCCATTGCAGTGTTGAATTGTGACGAATTGAGTTATTTGGGTTAATTGACTCGTTTTCAATTTACCTTCAGTGCTTAAATATGTTAACAGGTTTCACAGGAAAACAGTACATTAATGTACCAATGATTCTCCATCAAACGCTGCGAATCGACTAATTGATCAAGTACGGTAGATGATTGATAATAAAAGACCAACCCGGCAATGCCTAGCCAACAGCATTAAACCATTAAATTCAATTATAATTTTCTTGATCAATTCCGATCGTATCGATTGACGGGTTAGCCAATCATGATTGGTTATGTACCCACAGTCTGAAACCATGTTCCATTATAGCGTGTATAATTTTACTCCTTTAGCAATACAAGCCGTGAAATTCATAGCAACATAAGATTGTGATTGTCGGGAGGGTTGATTGAAAACCACGTAGATGCATTCCGGTACACTTCGACCACAACACTATAAATACTTTGATAAGTTGAAAAATATATAAATTTATTGAATTATTAAAATTTTACGTAGTTCATCATCGACCCCCGATTGAATAAAGCTTTGATTATGCTCCCACTCACTGTCCACCAATAGCACTAGCTGATGTGTTGAAGCTTTGTACTTCCTCAAAGTGCTGAAACTGCGGCCGGCGCTCGGCAAGGCAGCCTCAATCGATTATCCACATTTCTTCGTGCTCACATTCACATACCGACCGCAGCACCAAACGGGGAAAAACCACCGACCCTGACGCGCGGGGGCCCCATTTTGCGGTAAGCCAACCCAGAAGAACTCGCGCACGCCGAAGAAACCGGAGGCCGAGGTGCAATTTGAGTAATGTATCAAATTAAATTCAATTTTATTTAATATTGCGCTTTATCCTTCCGAGCTGCGCTCGCTAGGCTATTCCTCTTCGGGCTGGAATGTGCGCTTTACGCGATTTGATTAACTCGATTAACGATAATGATCTCGTTCACTTTAGTAAGTTATTAAATTAAAACAAATAATGGCAGTGGAGAATGGACAGTGGAAGCAAGTGAGCCAAAAGGAGACCCGCAGGAATTCGGGATGCTGTGGTCTGGTTCCATTCGAGAGAAGGCAAGAAGTGAGAAACTGGAATTGGCTCTCGGCACGAAATGGTGTAATGGTGGTGTAACTAATTCACCATCTTGAGTAAGATTTTTAAAGTACCGTAATATCGTTTTCACATAATGAGCACAATTTGATAAATATGTTTGAATTAAGATGCATTAAAATGGATTCCGAATGATTTTTGTCTTACCCAGCTATGTTTATACATTTTCCAAATACAGTAGATATAAGAAAAAAATATTGAGTGTTCATACCCAATTATTCTTCTGAAACTTACCAAATGATTCTTGTTGATGTTTGAACCACTAATCTAAATGAAGAAGCTGTGCATTCCGAACAACGAGCTGCATAACGACCGTTTATGTATTTTTTTTTACCGAAAACAAATCGAAATCAAAAGACAAAATTATGACTCGATATGTCATCATATTCTCACATTATTGCAGTAAAATAACTATGCATATATTACGATTCTCACAGCATGATAAACATCTCATTGTTAGTAAGTTTTCATAAAACAGAATACATCAATGGGAGCCGGAGAGAGAAAAAAAACATCACCCCAACCGTAATCCGCGTCCCAGAATAGTGTGGAACGCCAGTCCACATTTCAGCGAACAAAGTGGCTGATCCGGTGACAGTCAGTACCCGCGCAGCAGCAACAATCTTATCAACCACGGCTCAGCAAACTGCTGCTGAATGTAATAAATAATTCAAAAATCACCAGGCACCATCCATCCGGGGCTGCAACACGGCAACAGCAGCATCAGCCAAATCGAAGCAGTTTTCAATTTAATTTCCATACAAATGCAGCAAAATTTATTGGTTGATTGTTTTCGGTTCGGTTGGATGCATTTCTTCTCCACATCCCGCAGCGGATGGATCAGCGAGCCCCGATACGTACGTGGAGATGTCGTGTCGTCGTAGCTCCGTCCGCTGCAGCCCTCGACACGAGAGACGCGATCATTGACAACGATGTCGAGTACCAGATTCTTCCCCCGATGGGTACAGGATGAACTAGTAGAAATTTTTCAGAATGAACGTTGAACAAAAGGTAAATGTTTTGGTGGAGCCATCAATGTCCTTCAGTGTTGAATAACTGCAGTAGTTCAGGTTTTCAGCACCGAATAAGCAGTAAATGTATTCAGCAAATTGGAAAATCTCTGCAATCTCTGAAGCATGGTGATTAGTGAAGGAACTTGACTAAATGTACTCTTGATACGGAACGTAGTAACACCCTTGGTAACAAGTTTGTTACAGTTAGTAGTTATCAAAAACTCCTACAAACTAGACGCCATTTTAAATAAAGCTGTTATCAATCCAGATTGAACCGATCGTTCATTTCGTCCCAAATTACCCGAATCTACCATCTTCAGCAGAATCTGAAAGTTCTGGACTCTGGAGTAAGCAAAAGACATCCTGGTCCATGCAGCAGATTGAGAGAGACGGTGGAATAAGTCGAAGGCGTTAAATAGTTTCCTCGGAGCACGAAAATACTCAATTGGAGAGAAGAACGTTAGTCATAAATAAAAAAATATTTTGCGCAATGGAAGTTTGGTATAATATGCGCCAACGAACTGAATGCGATATATAGAATTGAGAATTGTCTAACATCCACTTTGCTTAGGGCACTAGACCTGTGCACCGATATACTTTGAGCCGACGGCGGCGTGAACGTAAATTACTAACGGCGGCGGCAACTCAGCCGCCGTCTCGCCGCGGTTGCTCTCGGTGGCGGCCCGGATCGGCGCGGTTCAAAATTATCGTTCAAACATTTCGTTGGAAGAATACCTTCGTTAAATATTTGCTTTTCTCGTGCCCTAATCGCAAGAAGTATAATTTATATTCTACATACGCTGTAAGGAATATTATGAGAAGAATCACCTAAGGTTCCTTCAAAATTCTTTCAAACTTTTTTCAGGAATTTCTTTACCGTCTCCTCCAGTGATTTCTTCAGAAATTCTTCTTGAATTTTCTTCCTGAATTCTTTAATCGTTCGTCCAGGTTCATAGTGAGAACACTAGCAAAAATTCTGAACGATGGCTTCATTGGCCCGGCGGATACAAAGCAAGGCCATGCATGATAAGGAGTCGTTTTTTGGTATTTGACTATGCCTATGAGTATAATCGTGTTAGTTTTATGACACAGGAATGCATGAATGGTGACGGTGAGTCTACTTAGAGACCTCACACATAATAACTGTGGAAGTGCTTAATGAACACCAAACTGCGACCCCGCAATTTCCAATTGGGAGATGAAATGCCAACCAAAAAGTTCAAATGAGAAAATTCCATCAGGACATACGTGGGAATCCTACAAAAAAATTTTGAACCTTTTCCAGGTGTTTCTTATCCAGAAAATCTAAGACACGTATTATTCATTCTTCAGAACTTCTGGATAAGGGAATTCCTAAAACTCCTAGATAAGTAATTCTTGGAGTGAATTAAAAATCTGACAGAATAAAACCCTTTAACATCCTTGGATTGGAGTTTCAAAATAATTCTTGTGTACGGAACTTTTAGAAGTCATGTCAGAGAAATTTCCTTCAATTCAGAGAAAAATATTTCTTCATAATTCGTGAGGGAGAAATTCCCCAGAGTTATCGGAGAGAAGAATTATCATGCCTATGGTGAGTAATTCGAGGATATATTTTTCCATATTCCTGAAGAAGATTTTATATTAATTTCTAGGGAAGGGATTTGAGCAAAGTTATATAAAAAACTACAGAGGTAAAAATATGCCAGGTTTCGCGTGGCGTAAACAGAGGAATATTCCTTAATCAAAGTCCATCAATTACGTAACGTAAAATCATCTCATCATCATCTCATCTCTCCCCACCATCCTACACTTTTTGTATGAAACCTCTAAAAGTTGTATGGATCATCACACATCTCACAACCCCTCCCAGATAAGCGTTGGAAAATTTATGGATGTTTCTTTTGATTAAATTAAATTATCAGGATCTTTTGTGTTTTCAGACTATGTTTAGGTGTAAAACAATATCTAATAAAAAATCACTATTTCACTTCAGTGCTTTGTTCGCTAGGTCCTTTCTTACGGGTCCGGCACGGTCCGGCACGGTCCGGCACGGTCTTACGGCACGACGTTAGACATAAGTACGTTAGGCGTAATGGACGTTAGGCATAACGGACGATAGGCATAATGTATACGTTGGGCATAATGGGCGATAGGCAATCCCCATAAAGCACTACCTCAGCATCAACACCACTAAGTCTTCCTCTATCTCTACCTGGCACCATGTACTTTGTCTTGGTAGAGTTAATGGTTTTTTAAGCCTATCCTCGCCGTCTCCCTCTTCAGTGGGACAAAAGCCATCACTACTGCCTTGCAATCGGTTCTATTGAGGTCGATGTCGTCCGCAAAGCACAAGAGCATATGCGACCGTGTGATAATAGTGCCGTTCCTCTGCACGCCAGATCTCCTAATAGCGCCCTCGAATGCAATGTTGAACAATAAATTCGAAAGTGCATCACCCTGCTTCAATCCGTCTAAGGTCACAAATGAGGTTGACAGCTCGTCTGCAACACGAATACTTGATTTCGAGCCATGCAGCGTTACACGTATCAGTCTAATCAGTTTCGCAGGAAAACCATGTTCGGACATTATTTGCCACAGCTCATTTCTTTTCACTGAATCGTACGCTGCTTTGAAATCTATGAACAGATGGTGATCATTCCGTGCCGATAGTTCGAACGAGCCAGACGTGTGTGCTGTGTCGCATCGCGGGTGTTGTTCGGTAGTGAGAGTCTATTGTGTGGTGCCTACCTACGGATCCAAGGCGATCACTGTCGGCGAGCGAAGTAGCTGCTTCTGGCGACGCCAGTAAAGCAGGCTATTGTTTCTGCTGCTACCTACAGCAGCAGCACAGATAAGTGGCAGATTTTGTTTTATTGTTCTCCCTTTTGGAGCGGGACTGATTGAAATCAATTGAATTAGTTTTTTTTCTCATTATTTTTATTCTGATTTGCTAATAGTTTTAAGTTAGTATAAGACAGAATTGTCCTTCCACCTCTCGGGGTGAGAATGGAAGCAGAGACTATGGGAGGTGGTGAGCCACCAAAAGAGGTTCGCACACGGTTTTACCAGGCATCTTCGCCTGGCCCTTGGGTTGTTTACTTTCGGCAGAAAGCGAAAAGCCTAGATTTTCTCGGCATCAAACGAGACTTGACGCGCACTATAGGATTTCGGGCGGTCATTAATCGAAAATGTCATGTCTTCCGAATTATTTTAAAATATTTTCTCTCCATTGTCAATACTCTAATTAAGAGAAATTCTGAATTTGAAGTCTCTAGGTGCACTAGTTCCAAAGATATAAGGTGGCAAAGTCAGAAATGGGTAAAAAAGTTAGCAAATTTTCTGAAAAAATATTTTATTTTCAACTATTTATTGAAATATTTTTTAAATGTTTTTTCTTCAATGTTAATACATCATTACAAAGGTTATTGTATAAGCTTTTAAATGGTGTGCAAAAACTAATGGTTACACTGTGAAAAAAAATTGAAAAAAATGCGGAAGCAATATTTTTTTCCAAAAACGACGCTATTTTCAACTTTGATAGTGAAGAACTTTTTTTCCTCAGGAATCCCCGGGTTCTTTTATGATACACATCAAGGACAAAGCTTCGACTAAAATGTCCCGAAAGAATTTCTTGCCAGTATTTGCAATTAACAGAGTTAAGTCACTCTGATTTTTTTCATTTGTTTTTTACCGTGTTTTGCCTCTCTCGTACTCCAAGGTTAATGCTCATTCCAAAACGAATGTTTGATAGAAGGCCCGGAGACCCCTAGTGGTATATATCAACTAACTCAGCGCGAAGAATTGAGGTGATGTCTGTATGTGTGTGCATGCGCGTCTGTATGTATGTGCGCAAAAGAACGCAATCGCCATTTAGACACTTATTTGTGTCCGATTTTCTCGCAACAAGTTTCATTCGACGGGAAATCTAGTCCCATCGTTTCCTATTGAAAATGGGTCAGACTGAACTATGCGCTCAAAGGGTATGGTCAAAATACATTTATTGGTAATAACTTCGACTTTATTTATAACCATTTGAGCTCATTTAATTAACTTTTCAAAGGAGTAAATGAATAAAACCCCCAATGCAATGCAGCACAACGGTAACGGAAGGATTTAACAGTTCGCTCATATATTTCCTGTCAAATTTTACCGTTTCCGTCGCCATTCCGCTGAAATGCGTTTGGGGCTTGAGTGGTTTGAGTCATTCTCTAAACCTAATTTTCTGAGCTATTCATTAGCTACTGATGGAGAACTAAATATGAGATTTCATAATATGTAAATATTTATAAATCTCCTGGAATCAATAATTCCCGACATGTTTATTGCAAAAGTAAAGACGAACAATATCTTAGTTAGAACGGAGCGTATGAAATTCCTGCTAGTGTTCATGAATGTCTGGCTAATGGTAGGGAAATATTTATTCACTCATCTACACTTTGAGGTTCACTGGCTGAACAACCAGCGGAAAGTCAATATAAACAGTTGAAGAAATTTAGAACTCATAATGCAAGAAAATGATCAAGAGAGGCAAATGTTGACATTTTCCTTCGTGCCTTACATGAATCAGATCCATTTTAAGCTCGATTTGGATAACGAGGAGACGTTGGAAAAAATTTTCACTTAGTTATTCTTATGCCATGCGTAATTTTGTAATATTTGAAGATTTTCAAAAGTTCTTTATCTTCTAATACTTTAGATGAATTTATCTCATCTTCCATCGTTGATGGAATTGAAGAAAATATCATTGAAGACTTAAACCTTGACACAGAAAAAGAATGATGCTGTATATAACTTGTAGAAATCATGAAAACAAATCAAAAGTAATTCAAATAGTGTTGTTATTTAAATTAAAAGAATTTTGCTTTTCGGAAGAATGGAGCATTCTTACATTCCACAATGAATGTCCACATTTTTGAGAATATATTAATCTCATTTTTGAATAACTTGTACACGTAAAAATGTCATGGGATTGCGATTTCTAATTTGCTAATACCCTTTTTCAAAAGTTATTTTCAATTCTGATTATTTGATTAACATTTAATGCTTTATGATCCTTCAGATCCTAGTACTTTGTCAAACAAATTGTTCTAAATACAAATTGTGAGGCATGAGAGTGAGAACAAAAATATCACGGAATGTCATGAAATTAATGTCATTTAACATGATCGCCGCCATAATGTCCATAAATTGCTGAACTTAGTTTTTGTACAGCCCCTTCCTTCTCCTTAAGAAAACGCACGAAATTTCAACTTCCCAAATAGGTTTGCTTTGTCACGTTAATCGAACCTATGAAAAAAATAATTACGTAATTCATAGACGATCCCCAAAGGGGGGGGGGGTTGGAAATTGTATATTCATGCTATTTCGACCATACACAGCTAAAACTAAGTGGAAAATCACTTTAAAAGTCCAATTTTATTTTTGACCGCTCGCTTGTATGGGGATCCCCCATAGTGCGCGTCGTTTTACGAAGCTTGAATTCAATCAAATCAACAGAAACAAGCTACGCATCACCGCACCTACATACCAGGTGGCGAATGAAATTGCTGGCGACAGGGCGTACAATATTGAATATTTAGTTTATGTCCCCTCGCGGGAGGTCGAAATTGAGGGTGTGATCAACGCAGCGAGCTTAACTTGCAAGGATGTACTTGCAGGAAAAGGTCGCTTAAAGAATGCCCTGCAATCTACCGTGGATATCCTGGACTGCAAGGAATTGCATTCAGCAACCACAGTAGATGGTAAAAAGGTATATGCTAAGTCAGGCTCGCTTCGGGTGACGTTCGCCGGTTTGATGCTCCCAAAATATGTAGATATCGAGAATATGTTGTTTCCGGTGCGTTTGTTTGTACCAGGGGTATTTAATTGTACCAACTGCAAACAATTAGGTCACACCGCCGAGTTTTGTGACAACAAACCACTTTGTGGTAAATGTTTCCAAAGACATCGGGAGGATACCTGCCAGCAACAAGCCACAAAATGTGCTTATTGTGGTTTGGATCCTGCCCATGGTTTGCAAGATTGCCCGGTGTACAGAAAACGCACCCAAAAAGTGAAGCGCTCGTTGGTACAGCGCTCCAAGCAGTCTTATGCGGAAATGGTTAAAGCGCAAGACACATCCGCCACTGCCACCGCAAAGACTGCTTTTTCAGCTACCGTTCAAGTAAGTGACTATTATGATTCCATCTCCATTGATGAATCGGACTCTGACGCAGCCGATATGGATGATTCTTCGGAGGTACACGCGCCCGAAAAGAGGAAGTAACCGTTGTCTCGGGTTTCGCTCGGAAATAAAACAAAAGTCATCCATAAAGGCTTGGCAAAATCTGAAGGTAATGGGGGATTATTTAAAATCCCGAAGCAACCAGTCTTCACTGCAGATCCCTGCTGCTCTAAGACATTCCCGCCATTGCCTAAAACCGATGTTCCTAAGAAACATCCGGTTAGGAGAATCAATGAAAGAAAAAATGCAATTCGCACTTCCAGAAAAAATATTCCGTCCAAGCGAGGATTGATCTCCTTTAAGGACCTCGTGGACCGTTTTCTGAATTTGTTCAATATTCCGAATTCATTGAGGCCACTCATTGACCTCTTTATACCAACAGTAGAAAGTTATCTGAAGCAATTGACTGTTTCATGGCCCCTTCTTGCAGAAATTGTATCTGTCGATGGATAATACGGCCATACAAGATACAATCACTGTGCTGCAGTGGAACTGTCATAGTCTAAAAAATAAATTGGACGTGTTCAAGTTTTTGATTCGCAATTCCGATTGTGATGTATTTGCTCTCTGTGAAACATGGCTTTCTTCTGAAGATGAAATCAACTTCCACGATTTTAACATTATTCGCCAAGATCGGGATGACCACTATGGTGGCGTTCTTTTGGGGATCAAAAAATGCTACTCCTTCTACAGAATTCCCATTCCGACTGTTCCCGGCTTAGAAATCGTCGCATGCCAAGTAAATGTGAAGAATAAAGATCTTTGCATAGCTTCAGTGTACATTCCTCCAAATGCCTCTATTAATCGTCGACATTTTTGGAGCGCAGTCTCCCTCCTATCATCCCCAGTATTGATATTGGGTGATATGAACGCACATGGTATTGGATGGGGCGAAACGTATGACGATTATAGAGCGCCTATTTTCTATGATTTGTGTGACGATTTCAATTTGAATATTTTGAACACTGGTGAAGTAACTCGAATAGGACCAAATGGTCAACAAAGCCGTATTGATCTGTCTTTATGTTCTAATTCACTATCGTTAGATTGCACGTGGAAGGTTATCCAAGATCCCCACGGTAGTGACCATATGCCGATAGCCACCACCATTAAAAGTGGCTATCAAGAATCTGAGCCAGTTAATGTTCCTTTCGATCTCACGAAGAACATTGACTGGCAAAAATTTGCATCGGCTTGGTATTGAATCAACGGATATTCTTCCGCCACTGGATGAGTATCGATTCCTTACCGAATTGATTCATAAAAGCGCACTGGAAGCTCAGAAACGACGCGTTCCAAGTACATCTGTCATAAGAAGACCAGCCACTCCTGGATGGGATGATGAATGTACTAAGTTGTATTCTGAGAAATCTGATGCCTTCAAGGCCTTTCGTAAACACGGAAGGTCTGAGCTTTTTGAAGAGTATTTGAGGCTTGAAAGAAAGCTCAAAAATCTTCTCAAGGCTAAAAAACGTAGCTACTGGCGACGTTTTGTCGAGGGACTATCGCGAGAAACCTCAATGACAACACTTTGGAAAACGGCCCGCAACATGTGGAACCGCATTTCCACCAACGAGAGTGAAGAATACTCCAATCGATGGATATTCAACTTCGCAAAAAAGGTCTGTCCAGATTCCGTACCAGCAGAACCGCTATTTCGAGAATCAGTCACTGATCCCGTTTCTTTGGATGGGCCATTCTCAATGCTGGAACTTTCTATGTCTCTTCTTTCATCGAATAACTCTGCTCCGGGGTGCGATAACATCAAATTCAATCTTCTTAAAAATCTCCCAGATATCGCAAAAAGACGGTTACTTGACCTGTACAACTGTTTCATGGAGTACAACATCGTACCACCAGAATGGCGACAGGTCAAAGTAATAGCTATTCAAAAGCCTGGCCCAATTCCTACCGACCGATTGCCATGCTTTCATGCATGAGAAAATTATTGGAAAAAATGATCCTTTCAAGAATCGACCATTGGGTTGAACAAAATGCATTACTCTCAAATACTCAGTTTGGATTTCGTAAAGGTAAAGGAACAAATGATTGTCTATCGTTGCTCTCTTCAGATATACAGCTGGCCTTTGCGCACAAGAAGCAATTGGCTTCAGTATTCTTGGATATTAAGGGCGCTTTTGATTCAGTTTCCATAAAAGTGCTGTCAGACAGTCTGCACAGTAATGGATTGCCCGTTATTTTGAATAATTTCTTGTACAATTTGTTGTCAGAAAAACAAATGAATTTTACACTCGGCACTCTGACAACTTCCAGAAATAGTTACATGGGCCTTCCCCAAGGTTCATGTTTAAGTCCCTTGCTTTATAATTTCTATGTTAAAGATATTGACAATTGTTTGGAAGGACAATGCACGCTCAGACAACTTGCAGATGATGCCGTGGTCTCTCTAAGAGGTCCAAGTGCAGCTGTCTTGCAAGGACCATTGCAAAGTACCCTAGATAATCTGACTGTTTGGGCCAGACATTTGGGGATCGAGTTTTCACCGCAAAAACTCAGTTGGTTGTGTTTACTAAGAAGCGGTACCCTGCTCAACTGAAACTAAAGCTGTTGAATGATGACATCAACCAATCTTTATCTTCTAAATACCTTGGGGTCGTGTTTGATTCTAAATGTACCTGGAGACTTCATATTGAGTATTTGATAGAGAAATGCCGGAAAAGGATCCATTTTCTACGTTCTATCTCCGGAACATGGTGGGGTGCTCACCCGGAAGACCTCATCAAACTCTATAGAACGACTATTCTCTCTGTTTTAGAGTACGGCTCCTTCTGCTTCCTCTCAGCAGCTGATTGCCACCTTATTAAATTAGAACGAATTCAATATCGTTGTTTGCGTATTGCCCTTGGCTGTATGCATTCAACGCATAACATGAGCCTGGAGGTGCTTGCTGGAGTCACTCCTTTAAAGCATCGTTACTGGGAGCTCTCATTAAGAATACTAATCAAATGTGGAACAAGTAACACACTTGTCTTACACAACTTCGATAATATGCTTGAACTGGTTCATCGGTCAAGATTCTTAAGAGTTTATCTCAACTACATATCGTCAGATCTTTGTCTTCCATGTTATACTCCCCCTCGAGTTGACTTCACCAATGACAGTTTCTCAATTGAATACGATCTGTCCATGAAACATGCTATTCAAGGAATACCAGATCATCTTCGAAATCTTTCAATTCCCTCCATTTTTTCTGAAAAATATGAACATGTCAATTGTAACAACAGATACTTCACTGATGGTTCTCGCATTAACGGATCCACTGGCTTCGGTGTTTTCAATGTAACTTCAACCACCTTCCGAAAACTTCAGGAACCGTGTTCGGTTTATGTTGCTGAGCTGGCAGCAATTAACTTCGCTTTGGGGATAATTTCAAATCAGCCCGTAGACCATTATTTCATCTTCTCGGATAGTCTTAGTTCTATCGAGGCACTCCGGTCGATGAAACCTGTTAAGCACGCATCTTACTTTCTCACAAACATAAGAGAGCAGATGCGTGTTTTGGTCGAAAGATCATTCAAGATTACCTTTGTTTGGGTCCCTTCTCACTGCTCAATCTACGGCAATGAGAAGGCAGACTCGCTGGCAAAGGTGGGCGCACAGGAAGGTGAGGTTTATGATAGACAATTCTCGAGCAACGAGTTTTTCCCATTAGTCCGTCAGAGTACTCTTCAAAGTTGGCAAAGAAATTGGACACACAACGAACTTGGACGGTGGCTATTTTCTATAGTTCCAAAAGTTTCTGGGCGAGCTTGGTTCAGAGGTGAGGACTTAAGTCGAGGCTTCATTAGCGTGATGTCGAGACTTATGTCTAATCACTATTCACTAAACGCACATCTGTACAGAATAAACCTTGTCGATAGCAACTTATGTAGGTGCGGAGCCGGTTATGATGACATCGATCACGTAGTTTGGTTCTGCTCGGAAAACGACGTCTCCAGAGAGCAATTATTGGATACCCTAGTGGCCCGAGGTAAACAACCCTTCCAGGAGATAAGAGGTGTTTTGGGGGATCGTGATGTGGTCTATATGCAAGCCATTTATAGTTTTCTTTGTTCCTCTGACATAAAAGTCTAATACTTTTTTTTTTTCTTTTCTTCAAAGTTTTTTTGTTTTGTCTCTGTCTGTCTGTCCCGTAGAGCGCCGTAGCTCTGGCCATCCGGAAGATGCTCCCATTCGAACCATTCTTCGAGCACGACGACACACCACATCGTCCCCGACGCCAAATGACCGGATGAGCTGCTGAAATTCCTTGATTATGATGATTCCCTGATTCCCGAATCCTAATCCCCGTCCATCCTTAAACATTGTAAACCTAACCTCGAGTCACCACGAGTACGTTGGCTTATTTCCCTCTCTTACTAATTTAATAATAAGATTATGTCGATTGTACATATCTCAAAGAAACGTGGCTCCGTAAAGTGTTATACACGCATGAGCCTACCAAATAAACGAAATTGGAAAAAAAAACAGATGGTGAGTCTGCTTTGTCTCTCACGAAAACCTGCCTGGTATTCGCTGACGAAGGACTCCTCAAGCGACCTCAGTCTGTTAAAGAGGATACGCGACAGGGTTTTGTACGCCGAGTTAAGAAGGGTGATCCCTCTATAATTGGCATACTCTAGTCTGTGCTCTTTCTGATAGATTGGGCATATAAGGCCATCCAACCAGCCGCAGGCATTTCTTCATAATCCCATATTTGTTGGATAATGCGTGGATTGATTGATGCAGCTGCTCACTTCCGTGTTTGAGATGCTCGATCGGGATCTCGTCCTTCCCAGCAGCTTTACTGTTTTTGAGCTCGTTTAGAGTCTTCTTCACCTCGTCCAGCGTTGGTTATTCCACAGCTTGACCGTCGCCGACTATGTCCATCCTGCTCCTTAATACACTTTCATTTTCACTGTTCAACAAATCTTCGAAGTGCTTCTTCCAACCTGGCTTGTCTGTGGTCATGTCTGTCAGTAAATTTCCCTCTCGGTCATTGCACATGGCGAGTATTGGCGCAGTTTTATGCCGCGCGTCATTGACAGTTGTGCAAAACCTCCGCATATCGTTTCTATCCATGTTCTCCTGCGCTTCAGCTATCACACTCTCTTTGTGTTGCCTTTTTTTCCTGCGGTGAATTCGTTTCTCTTCTGCCCTTGCTACACTGTACCGCTCTCTGTTGGAACGGGTACGAGCATCTAGCATTCGACCCCTAGCCAAATTTTTCTCGTCCGTCACTCGCTGGCACTCCTCATCAAACCAACCATTTCGTTGGCGTCGCTCTGCAGTGCCCAACACTTCCTGCGCTGTTGTAGTAACAGCTTCATGGATATTTTCCCACAATCTGTTGACGTCGCCAGATCTGGTGGCATCTCCTATCCGCTCGTCCAGCTTCTGGTGGTACTGTTCAGCAACTCCTTCAACAGGCAAGCGTTGGGTATTAAAACGCATCGTTCTGTTGTTTCGTGAAATTGTGACGCTGGAAAGTCGCGCCCGAATTTTTGCAACTACAAGGTAGTGATCCGAATCAATGTTCGGATTCAATGAAGGACCTTACATCTATAACATCCGAGAAATGTCGTCCATCGGTCAGCACGTGGTCTATCTGTGAGCAACTGTCTCCACTCGCATGTTCCCAGGTGTGTTTGCGGATATTCTTACATGCCAAGTAGGTACTGCTAATTGCCATCACTCCAGCAGCAGCAAAGGTCACAAGTCGCTGACCATTATCGTTGATAGCGGAATGAAGGCTTTCCGTACCAATTAGAAATTTTATCTTCCGATCTGCGCATTTGCATCCCCGATGACAACGGTGTTGAACTTAGTCTGTAGATTAAAAACACCTTAACAAAGACTAAAAAAAAAATCCCTGATGACAATCTTCACATCGTGTGTTGGGCACTCTCCGTAGGCTTTATCAAGGCTTTCATAGAACTCATCCTTCACATCATCAGGCTTATCATTTGTTGGGGCATAGATGCTGACCAGGCTATAGTTGAAGAATTTGCCCTTTATTCTCACCACGCAAATGCGGACGCTTATCGGCTTCCACCGGATAACACGCTTCATCTGCATCCCGATCACGATGAAGCCAACTCCTCGTTTTGCTCTGTCACAGCCGCTATAGTAGATGTGGTACTTGAATGAAGTGTTCGCTATGGGATCTACAGTAGGGGTAAGTACGTTAGGCATAAGTACGTTAGGCATAATGGACGTTAGGCATAACGGACGTTAGGCATAATGTACGTTAGGCATAATGGACGTTAGACATAAAATGACCCAAAGAACAGCCCATGACATAAAGAAGGTAGAATTATGCCAAACGTCCATTATGCCTAACGTGCTTATGCCTGTCGACCTTATGCCTAACGACGCGGACCCTACAGTAGGGTGGCTCAAAAAACACTTCTTCAATTTTTTTTGATGGGCCGCTCTTTTATTCGGTTCTATTTGTTGCTCTGATGCTCTGGACAAAATTTCAGCCAAATCGGTCAATGTTTGGGCGGTGCTAAATTCGTTGGAAATTTATATGGAAAAATGTATGCAGAAACATCCAAAAACAGTGATTTGCAATTTGCTCAAACTCTACTTCAGAGAAATGCTAATAACTTAGCCGGACAAACTTTAATCTTCTCGTGGTTTTCTGCATAACATTCTGTATTAAATTCTTCAAGATCTGAATGAGTATCATAGTTCTTCATCGTAAGTTGTGCCGTCCAACTGAAATTCATTGTTTTTGGATGTTTCTGCACATAAACTTCCAACGAGTTTAGCACCACCCAAACGTTGACCGATTTGGCTGAAATTTTGTCCAGAGCATCAGGGCATCAAATAGAACCGAATAAGAGGGCGGCCCATCAAAAAAGTTGAAAAAGTTTGTCCCATACTAATTTGAGCCACCCTAATCTACAGCCTGGAATTCTCCAGTTCTGGGCCACAGTATTGCAGCTCACGAGCCAGGAGCCCAACATGTGCCTGGGGAAGCTTTAGTTCCTTAATCTATTTTATCTATTTTGAGCTTCTTTTCAGAAATTCTCGAACATTTTACCATCTCATTAAGCCTTCTTAGTGGTAATGTGATAAATACGGTTCAACCACCTAAGACCATAGCGGATCAATCACCCTCATCCATATTTTTCTTTTCTCAGGCACGTGCTTTCTGTTGTAGCCCAGAGTATCGAAGTGTGTTTGTTTACCAGCCGATGATTGCTACAACGATTCAAATTGATAGCGTATGGCTACCACACGGGAATCTTCCAAGGATTTAGATAAGAATCCTTTAGTGGTTCCGACGAGAATGTTCCAGAGATTCCGACGGAAATTTCCGGAAATTTAGAGGGAAGCCCCCCAAGCATACCGAAGGGAACCTCCAAACCTCAGGGGAACCTCGATCGAAATTGTTTCAGGGATTCCGATGAGAATCTTCTAGAGATTCCGAATGGAATCCTCCAGGAACTCCGACGAGAATATTCCAGGAATTCCGATGGAAATGTTCCAGGAATTTCAACGCGTGTGTTCCATGGATTTCGTAGGAAATGTTTTAAGGGATGTATAATGTGTATAGCAAATCTTCAAGAGATTCCGAAGTAAATTATCGAAGGATTCGAAGCAAATCGTCGAATGATTCCGAAGCTAATCATTGAGGGATTCCGAGGCAAACGTCAAGAGATTCCGAAATAAATATTCAACGGATTCTGAGACAAATCTTCAAGGACCTCTGATGTAAATCTCCGAACAATTCCGAAACAAATGTTCGAACTACTCCGGAGGAATTCCGAAGCAAATTAACGAGGGATTCTGAAGCAAATCCTCCATGGAGTTTGAAGGGTATCTTTCACAGATTTTAAGTAACTATGAGAATAAACTGGTTGGGTAAATTAGGATTCATTTTATGGTGTAATCATTTAACGAAACAAGCCTCCTTCTATAGAAGGGATCACATCTATCATGTTTGTGTAAGATCTACTGTGTGTTTAGTATACACCCGATTCTTTTTTACACGGGGGATGCGTTCCGTGTAAAAAAAGTTTTCAGTTCAAATTTCGAAAATCCGTGTAAAAAAGTTTTATGATTTCTCGACGAACCATGCAAAATGTAGCAACTTTGCAAAAATTTTGTATGGGATTTTTTTTACACGGCCGTGTAAAAAAATCCGTGTAAAAACAGAATCGGGTGTATAACAAACTTACCAAAGAAGACATGGATACTATTAGAAAAAATTGTCGACCTTATCAAACTTTCGTACTTGCTTCTTTGTAGTTTTACCAGTTCAACTTCGTATGAGTTCTCCTGTCCAGTCTCAAAGTGCACCAATAAGCGTTCCAAGTGGCGCACGTACATCACGGCATCACGTACATTTAGAAGAACCAACCTCGGAATCCGCTTTGAGGTATCCATATGCAGAACGTGTCTCAAACTGTACGACGATGTCAATTTTTTGGTGGAACCTGCTACAGGATCTAGTAACTTAAGTGAATACAATTGAGCAGTAGGTTTCAGGAAGTGAAGTTTTATTCTTGCCGGCTTGAGAAGATGACGCGTTACATCAACTTTTATAGTGTTTTTTTCAATCACTGGCACTTTTCGTACTTCTTTTCATTTTTTCCCAAAATTGACAGAACATCGACCAGCTTCTCATTTTTCACACCTGCTCGCGACCACAGTACTCTTCGACCGCTCATATCATTCCGTTTTGGTGATAGTAAGAAACTATGTTTGATAATAAAATCTTGTAAAAATCAATATTTAGTATAAAATGAAATGTTATTGAAATCAAACGCAAAATAACACTTAAGATGGATTGAACCTCCTTATGCGGTAAGTTTCGCAGCTACAAATCAAGACCATGCTGAAGGTGGCTGGGTTTGATTCTCGGTTTGGTCTAGGAAATTTTCGGATAAGAAATTGTCTCGACTTCCCTTGACATAAAAATATCATCGTGTTATATTGTTGTTTACATCAATACATGCCACAATATACAGTTCGAGGACGCATATTTCCATCATCGAATGCGCCCCTCGCTCGTCAAGTCGTTCTGTACCTGGGCATCCCACCTCAATCGCTGCGCTCCACTAAAGGGGCAAGTAACTCTAAACTTTGCGATAATATTACTCATTTTCTCGCAATAGTATTTCGTGATATTTCTAGTATCCATGATTTTCGTCAAACAAAGAAACGGTTGCTAGGTCGGTTGTTATGGCGTTTGTCAGTTAGTTGATGAAACACAGTGCAACCCCTTATTGGAAACACCTGATTTCTACCTTCTACAGATTCTAGAAAACTTTCAAACCGCATTTTATAATTCTAATGCCATCAAACCAAAACGTGGGTCCTAAAGATTGCTCAAAAAGTAATAGTAATAGAAATAGTTGTTCACTATTTTTTTAAGAATTCGAAGGAGACTGAAATCATGTGTTGCCTAAAACTGGGTGGACTGTATCGACTGGGTGGCGTTGTGCTTCAACTAACCAACCAGGGCTCTTCGATCGATTTACCGTAGATACGACGTAGTTTTTCGCTAGTATTTGTTAGTATTTCTAGATACTGTCGAAAGTTTAGAGTTAGTTGCCCCTTGGCTCCACGCCTTCTTGTACCTGCCTGGCCGGAAGCAAACACCATCTTTGCTGTTCGGCATTCTTCCTACATGGCCTGCCCATCGTACCCTTTCAGCTTTAGCTACATTCTGGATACTGGGTTCGCCGTAGAGCTGGGCGGGTACAATGGTCCTAAGCATCCGTCTCTCGAATACTCAGAGAGCTTGCAAGTCCTCCTCGACCATGGTCCAAATTTCACGTCCGTAGAGGCAACCGGTCGTATGAGCGTTTTGTACATGACACATTTAGTTTGGTGGTGAATCTTTTTTGACAGAAGTTTTTTTTCCAGTCCGTAGTAGGCCCGACTTTTGCAAATCATGCGCCTACGTATTTCACGACTAACGAAAATGCCTGCCATAACCCTACTATTTTATTTAATTCCACCACGTTATTTCGACCATGATGCCGTCTTCAGTGTCTCCAAATATTATATAATAATGACTCGTATGGGATTTCCAAAAGTAGGCTATCGTGTACTTTACTATCTTTGGTGTCTCGTATTTGACTCGACTCGTACACTGCCTATGATCGCATATCAGTCCCATCTTTGCTGGATTTCCTATTCATATGGAACAAATATGCGATTGTAGGCAGTACAATACACTGAAGACGGCCTCACAGCTGAAGTCGAAATACGCATCTGGATAGATTACAAAACGTGATGGAATTAAATCGAATAGTACTAAACTCGTCTTATGAAAGGTGAATACATTGCACCAAAAGAGCTTGAATAATTTTCTCTATTTTTTATTTAAAGCCTGTCCACGTTAAATTTCGGACACTGAGATAGATTCAGCTATGCAAAAATTGCGGTTTGTGTGCAATTCTCTGCGATTTGTGAAAATTTAAAAAAATCGCATTAGAAGATGGGTGTCCGAAATTTAACGTGGACAGGCTTTATATGGTGCATAAAAATTGGTATACGGTAGGGCTGACAATATTCATCGTTGCAGCACGAAATGCCACACACAGTAGCAGTAGTAGTCCCTTCATTGCTATTCGACGCATCGTCGATGACGCACACGACGTTGGCTTTTGAGAAAGAGAGAACTCTGAAAAAGCTTTAATAGTTGTGGATGTTTGGTATACTTCGTAAGTTGCCAGAAGATTCAAACTTCTCAGAAATCAAATAAGTTTATCTGTTATAGAGAATTTATATCGAAGACGTAGGATTATTACTCCTGAACATCATCTCGCAGCTCTCGTGTGATTTTTTAAAGCTTTGAGCACGCATGTTAACAAAAAGAAGCGAAGAGATTGGTGCCGTATTTCTTTCTTTCTCGATGAATGGAATATTTCTCGCTTAACTTTTGAAAAGTAACATTTTTCATGAATTAATTTGAATAGCGCAATCAACAGAACAACATGAAAGCTATTGATTGCTGTATTCAAATTAATTCATGGAAAAAATGTTACTTAGGTCTTTTTGAAAAGTTAAGCGAGATTTATTCAATGAGATGGAGATAAAACAGTTCTATGAGAAACAATGAGCTTCAATGAAATTTCAGCGTTATTCAAATTTTAAATCGTGCTCATGTTCAGACTTCCGGAGATAGATACATCTATCGGGAATCATTATAAATATTCCGGAATTGCATATATAAAAAATAATGTAAAAAGTCAATTTTCTTCAGGCACATCCTATTTAGCCCTGTACATGTACACAAACATCTCGTCAGACTTCCTTTCAAAATCGCACACAACCAATTCCTGGCTGCGCCTGACAGCCCGTTTGACGACACTCTCTCGACTCGATCGTATGTAGCTATGGAGGACTCCGAGCAGCAGCAACGGCAGTAAACAGTTCAGAAATTGTGGGATCTGATCGGTCGTAGATCACCCTCCCCCAATATATGTACCGACAGCAGCGTCGACAGCACGGCGATCGATGCGAGACGGCCGGCAGGAGCTGTCGTGGAAAAGCAAATAATATTCATCGATTTTCCTTTGCCATCATCATCTTCCACCCGATCTGCACGTCCGCCGATCATTGTCTTGCCGATCTCCGGAGGTGGATCGTGACCGCAAACCAACTTCCAATAAATAATGCTGTAAATAAATTATTTAATTAACTATCACTTGGGCCGGCTCAAAACTAGACACCCGGGACCCCCGTGAGTTGTAAATAATTGGAAGACACGTTTGCTCGCCGAACCGTTACCGATTGATCTCTTCGAGCTTTGAACGATTTACTCGACTATATGTTTTCGAATCACAAATTTATGAGTTGGGCATAGAATATAATCCCAGTAGAAGATGAACAAGCGTTAAAAAATAACGAAGATGGTTTTTTAATTCAATTGCAATCGTTCTGTTCTATCCATCTTACAGGTTACCGAGAGAGTGCGTTCGCGTACGCAGTAGCTGCCGCCGGAGTGACGCACAGTGTGGCACGCGCCTGCGCCCAAGGCCGGCTGATATCATGCGGGTGTGATCCCTCGGTGAATCGGAAAGGAATGACCAAATCGTTGCGGGAAAGCTTGGAGAAGGAGAAGCTGCGCTTCCTGGATGCCATAAACGAGAACAGCATCCTGGTGGACGACAGTTTGAAAAAGCTGAAAACCAAACAAGCCAGCCGGTGGAAATGGGGCGGATGTTCGCATAACATGGCATTCGGGGTGGAGTTTTCCGAGCTGTTCTTGGACACCCGGGAAAAGGGCGGCGATATCCAGTCGCAGATCAATCTCCACAACAATCACGCTGGCAGGAAGGTCAGTTTTAAAATTTAGCTTGTCTTACAAAAAAAAAAACACAAAAATTGAATTGCACTTTCTTCCACTTTTTTGCAGGCCGTCTCCAACAACATGCAAGTTCGCTGCAAGTGCCACGGCATGTCCGGCAGTTGTCAGTTGAAAACTTGCTGGAAATCGGCACCGGACTTCCGAGTCGTCGGCAAGGTACTCAAGCAGCAGTATCGCCGGGCGGTACTCGTCGATCAGTCCAATCTCGGCAACGGGCCACCGATGATTGTGTATCATAAACCAAAGAAACGGAAGCATGTCAAGAATGTTCGTCCTCCTCGCCGAACGAAGGACAAGGGACACCAACTACAGCAGCAACAGCGCCAGCCGCAGCGGCAGATGATTCCGCTGGGTGGCAGCAGTCGCAAGATGGAGAACGCTCTGTTCTACTACCAAAGATCGCCCAATTTTTGCGAACGGGATCAGATGTCCGATATACCAGGTATGGTGAGACCAAGTCTTCTAATGCTTATCTTTTCTGATGATAAGCAAATCGTTTTTTGACAAACACGATAAGTAATCGGCCTGCCGTATTGTAGGGGAACGGCTCGGCACTTCATCTCATAGCTCCTATTTTCCTCCCATCAAAAACAAAGCAATGAAAAGAAATTTGACTTGTTTTTTATTTTGGTATTTTTTTTTCAGCAGTGAGCCACGCATGTTAGCAATAAGAAGCGGCAAGACTGGTGTTGTGTTTCTTTGTTTTGCGATGAGATGAATATAATATGTTCAGTGGGATGGACAATGGAACAGTTCTCCTATATACTGTTCGTTATGTTCTCAATATCAGTCAACTTTTCTAATACGTTGCTACTAGTAGTTTTTTGTGCTGATTTATCAGATTTCGAATGTTAAAGGAGATTTTTTACCGTTGAATTCTTCAATGATTATTTTACTGTGGGTTCCCTGTCCCTCAATTGGATTTTTGTGTCTTTCAAAGACTATCAAGTAGTGTGATTTTTGATCGTTGTTTATAACAGTATTGTCGAAACTCATGAGAATCTCAATTATAACGTCAGGAGCAGTGTTTTTCTATCAGAGATACAATCTAATTTCTAAAATCAAATTTAAGGACAAAAAAGCGGCAAGGTCAACAACTATACAACAAATTTTCACCTCCGAATAAATTTTCAACTTACTCACCTCATGAATTCTATTCGTAGGAACCGTGGGCCGCCGATGCAACCGAACCAGTGTCGGCAGCGATGGATGCGCGTCGATGTGCTGCGGCCGGGGCTACAATCTGATCCGCGAAAAGCGGGTGGACCGATGCAACTGCAAATTCCACTGGTGCTGCTACGTCGAGTGCGACGATTGCGAAATCGAAGAATGGATTAGTGTTTGCAACTGAGCTTAGGGGCAGAAGTGATCCGAACGCGATATCACCAGGCTCACATTCCGCTCCGGTGCCGAATGCAACAAGCTGCATACATCGGCTTTTCCAAGTTGCGAGATAATTGTTGGAATTGCCATGGGAGACATAGATATGAGCTGATAGCGAAGTGCGCGAGAAAAAAATATATATTGACTCTAATTGCAACCGCGTGCGTCGAATGTCGAAGATTGAGGACTTGAAAGTGATCGGTTCGAAGAAGGATAAAAGTGATTGTATACGATGGGGGCGCTAAAGGCTAAGTTACGACTGAAACCCCAAGTGGAACGTGTGGCTCAAGTCTAATAATCTAATCGCAGTAGAAAGCAATCAATGTGACACTAATTAATGCTTGAATAAAATATTTCAAACAAGCACAAACAAGAAATTAAGCCAACCATGCGTGTTCTATCGAACAGTATTATAGACCTTAGAATGCGGGGACAGAATAATGAGGATCCCAAGCCAACTACTAATCGCGTAGCTAATCGTAATTATTGTACATTTATTAGTGAAACCGTGTATCGCATTCAACTGACCTCTTATTTAAGTTAATTAGTTTTATTTATTTGTTCCGCCTGTACCTGTACATAATTTGAATTGGCGATTTGCTATCTTGGACTCGAAAGACGATGTTTTTTTTGCGAGTAGCTGCTCTCGATTTTCTCGAATAATGTCAATAAATAGTGTTACATAAATGGGAATAATGAATTTCAAGGAAATTATCAATCTTGCAAACATCTGTGAGCAAGCCGAGAGGGAATTACGAAATGTTTCTTCGAATAAATTTCAGTTATAGTGCTGAGTTAACGAGCTATATTGACTTCTTGGTTGAGAAAGAAATCCTATGTTTAATTACATTACGAAAGAGACTGTTATATATTCTTCTTCTTCTTCTTCTTATTGGCATTACATCCCCACACTGGGTCAGAGCCGCCTCGCAGCTTAGTGTTCATTAAGCACTTACACAGTTATTAACTGCGAGGTTTCTAAGCCAAGTTACAATGTTTGCATTCGTATATCATGAGGCTAACACGATGGTACTTTTATGCCCAGGAAAGTCGAGACAATTTCCAATCCGGAAATTTTCCAGACCAGCACCGGGAATCGAACAAAGCCACCCTCACCATGGTCTTGCTTTGTAGCCGCGCGTCTTACCGAACGGCTAAGGAGCGCCCCCTGTTTTATATATTACTAGGCTTAAATCGCACTACACAGCCAGTACATACAAATCCTTTCCAATCAGCACAATCCATAGCTTCATGAGGCTTTATCGGTTCATATATCAGTAATATTTATAATCTTGTTTCAGAAAGAGTTAAGTGTCAGTATATTTTTTTTTTCTTGAGCAAGGGTAAACGGAAATCTGCAACCAGACACCTGAGGAGGTACTCAGGTAGTGTGGGGATGGGTATGTCATGTAACTCTTACCCGACCCACTAAAACCAAAACCCTTTCGCCAGTCCGTACCCCCGGCCCGCAATTAAGCAATACATCAGGGGGGGACTATCAATACACACAACATCGACTTCAAGGGTGGCTACCTCACCACCCGTCGATCGCAAGCTATGATAGTAACCTAACGGTCCGTATCATAATCTCACGTTGGAGACGAGCACCCCGACAACAACCACCGCGCGTGAACCGCAATGACCTCTATATCTACATACTGAGGTCCCCGCAGCCCACCCGCGACATGTTGGTTGTCGGGGTGAGCAAAGTGTTCACTGCATCACAGGTGCCCTTACTGCACACGTTGGTTTTGTTCAAGACGCCACCACCGCTGCAGTTTCGACATAATCTGTTGAGATGCTGTGTTCACCGCATTCCATATAGCTTCCTCCCGGCACATCCTCTCGACGAGGTTGTCCGGGGTTGTATCCATACCACTAATAAGCAGCATGGCATTGCGTTCTATCTCGAATCGCGGGCATGCGAACATCACATGCTCTGCCGATTCTACCTCACCTACACATTCAGGACACTCCGCAGAATCTGCGAAGCCAAACCTGTGTAGAAATTTCTTAAAGCAGCCATGTTCAGACAACACCTGTGTTAGGTGGAAGTTGACTTGACCATGCTTCCTATCAACCCAGTTGGACACATCTGGAATCAGTCTGTGGGTCCAACGACCTTTGACTGCGGTGTCCCATGCTCTTTGCCATTTAACCAACGAAGCTGCTCTCTTGACACGTCGCACTTGCACCGAGTCCCTTTCGTTGTAACACTCCACATCCTCCTCTAAGAGTATGTCGATCGGCATCATTCCAGCTATAACGCACACCGCCTCATATGATATGGTGCGATATGCGCTCGCGACACGTAAACACATCAGCCGGTGTACTCTGATCAGTTTCTTTACATTGTACTCGGCCTATAGTGCTACAGCCCATGCCGGTACGCCATAGCTGATGATAGACAATGCTACACCCGCTATCAGCCTACGCACTTGACTATGCACCGCCGATCTGTTGGACATCATTCGTGATAAAGATTTTATCGCCAATGAAGCCCGCTGACATGCATAATCGACGTGGCTCGTAAAATTGAGCTTATCATCGATCATCACGCCCAGATGCTTGAGAGACCTCACGGAGTTAACTGTGCAGGTCCCTACTCTTATCCTCGCCTGTTGCAGCCCATGACGGTTATGCACTACCACGACTTCCGTCTTGTGATGTGCAAGGGACAACCGCCTCGAGTTGAGCCATTCCTCCACTCTGCCAATCGCGTATGAAGCCTTCAGTTCGACTTCGTCGAGAGTGTCACCTGCTACTTCTAGCATTACGTCATCCGCGAAGCCTTCTATCTTAACTCCGGCCGGGAGACTTAAGCGCAATACTCCGTCGTACATAATATTCCACAGAACCGGTCCGAGGATCGATCCCTGTGGAACACCCGCGGACACTACGATCGACTTTTGACCAGCATCAGTGTCGTATAACAGCACCCTATTCTGAAAATAGCTTTTCAGTATCCTGCACAGGTAATCCGGAACTTTCAATCGGTGCAGGGAGTCAGCAATTGCTGCCCAGCTAGCATTGTTAAACGCGTTTTTTACATCAAGTGTAATCAACGCGCAGTACCTAATACCTCTTCTGTTTAAACCTCTCGCTATCTTGGCCGTATCCGTTACCGCTCGAATTGCTTCGATGGTAGAACGGCCCTTACGGAAGCCATACTGGTTGCTAGATAAGCCACCAGCACACTCTGTATAAGCCGAATGACCCTCTTTCAGAATGACCCTCTCTAGCAGCTTTCCAGCTGTGTCGAGTAGGCAAATTGGTCTGTATGCCGAAGGATCCCCCGGCTGTTTGCCAGGCTTCGGTAACAGCACCAATTTCTGCCGATTCCATCGATCTGGGAAGTTTCCTTCGTCCATGCATCTCTGGAGGCAGCTCCTGAACATATCTGGATTGGCAAGAATGGCGTGTTTAAGGGCCAGGTTTGGAATACCATCCGGGCCTGGCGCCTTATTGAGCTTAAGTTTTCTTGCGGCTACGATAAGCTCTTTGTTAGTCACTAGCGGTACCACGTCAACTGACTCGTACGGAGTAGCAGGCCAGTTCGATGATTCATGCCTCGAAACAACCCGTCGACTATTTTGGCCAACATCCCGGAGATTTCTCAGGTGGCGTGGTATTGGTCCTAGCCATCACCATCCTGTATGCATCTCCCCATGGATTGTCGTTTGCCATCCTGCACAGCCGCTCGAAGCAGGCTCTCTTACTACATTTGATCTCGTAGTTCAGAGCTCTGCTCGCTGTCTGGAACACCCTGCGTCTCTCGACCTTATCAGCGTCTGTTCTGGCACGTCGCAGCCTTCTCTTTGCTCGAAGACAGGTTCTACGAAGGTCTGCAATTGTGTCAGTCCACCAGTACACAGGTTGCCGGTTTCCGGGAGGTTTGGTCCTCCTAGGCATCGTCACATCGCATGCACGGGTTAGTACATCGATTAACTCGTCGCCACTTAATCCCGTTGTTCGCGTCTCCCATCGTAGTGATTCCTCCAAGAGTTCTGGGTTGAACTGCGAGGTGCGCCATCCTAGATCCTTATGGTTGTGACGGGGGTATACCGGAGCATAAAACGAATTTCCTGATGGTCATTGGAGGTATGCCCTCATGAACCTTCCTTTCTGGCTCCATCGTCCATCCCGCGCTGCAGAAGGTCACATCGATGCATGAATCACCGTTCGGTCCCCTGAACGTTGGCACTTGGCCTTCATTCAGCAGGACTACGTTCAATACCGCTAGCGACTCTAGCAGGGTATGACCTCTGGCGTTTGTGGACCGGGATCCCCAGTCCACTGCCCACGCATTGAAGTCGCCTGCTACAACTAACGGTTTTAAGCCAGTTAGTTTTGCTGCAAGAATATCCACTACCCTAGTAAACTGCACTATACTCCACCTGGGAGGACAGTAGCAGCTACAAAAGTAAACACCGTTTACCTTTGCTATAACGAAACCCTCATCATCAGGTGATGATACTATCTCGCCCGCAAGTCCAGATGGCCACCATCTGAGACTTATCCGCAATCCAACTACCGTTACCGGCAGGGATGCGGTATGGATCGGACAGCAAAGCTACATCAGCTTTACACTCAGTAACCGACTGTTGTAGCAGCAATTGAGCCGCCTTGCAGTGGTTCAGGCGTCAGTATATGTCTGAGTTGAAGCTATACTTATCTTGTTTTAGGGATGTCCGTAACTATTTCACGTTAGAATCCAATTTGTAAACTACTAAACTATCTGTTCAACTTCCGCTAACGAGTTGACAGCTTTTATACTTTTTTTCTGTGTGTGTTCCCGATTGCTGTGATTGCGTTTCTGTGTTTCCTGTCATGGCAACGTTGCGAGTGATACTACCACCTTTATAAAAACGAATCGGCGTGCGGCATATCCGCATGCGAAGCGGTAGAAGAATTGATTCATTGGACTGCGTGAAGTCGCGAAGTGAAGACAACTTATATTTTTGTTGTAGTTTTAATAAAAAATGAGTAAAAGTAATTTGAAATGTGTTTTCTTTTCAACGGAATAAGTGAAGAAATCTCCAGTGCTTACCGGAAAATTACAGTCCGCCAGTATAAGTGTCCGCCCCGAAAAATGAGTGTTGGATAAGTAACATTTTGGTCCCATCGAGCCGGATCGTCGGCCATTTTGAAAATGTGCTTTGAAAAAATGAACAATTGCCGTGCCCATGGAAAAGAAAACACAGATTCCTGTAGAGAATAGTAATAATGAGAAGAATATAAAAAATAGATCTTTTACTTGAGTGCATTATTACTTGAAACTTGCCTGTTTGATTGGAGCGTGTAAAAGTTTGACAGTTCATTCAGAAGGGTGCTTTCGAATGTCGAGTGTATTTGTCAGTCTCATAATTGATGTGTAAGAGTAAAGTTCATGTTTTCCGTCGCGCTCACTTTATACGAAATCGGATGAAACAGTATCCGAAACGGAATTCACGACAATTCCGAATAAAAAAAAACAATAAAGTGAGACAGTTCCAAAGTGATAAAGCAGGTAGACTTCGACCGTGAAGCTGCCAATTGACAATCCGCGTAGTGTTTCCTGGTAGACTTCGACCGTGAAGTTACCATTCCCGAACGCGCTTTGCGAGTATTCCGTTCGACTCGTCGCGTCGTTTCCGCCGGTAAAATTCCACCGGGAATCTACCGTTTCCGAAGTATCAAAAGCCGATCCCGTCGGTATCGTTTGCTAGTACCACATGTGTTATGTGGCGTAAACTGCTGTATCCAGAAGAAGGTGTTTATCGAAGCCCAGTGAAAAATCCAGAAGCCATAATGTCCGAAGAAGACGTGAAATTGCTTGTGCATAAACGCGGGCAAGTGAAAGCGAAAGTGACCCGTATCAGAAACACATTAAGAGCTTCCGAAGAAAACCCCACAACGATAACTTTGCCTCAACTCCGAGTATTTGCGAAGAATCTTGACAACCACTATCGGGAGTTCAATGACGTCCACGATGCCATCATTGGTGCCTGTGCTGCCAACCAGAGGGATTCTCAGGAGAAGAGGTACGAAGAGTTCGAAGCGTTATACAACGAGACAAGTCTGGTGATTGAATCTCTAAAAGATGTCAAAGCACCCGAAGCAGTCGCCCTTGTTCCCCAGGTGGCGGCAATGCAACCACAAGTCATCCAACAACAAGCTATCCGAGCCCCTCTACCTACTTTCGATGGAAAGTATGAGCATTGGCCTAAAGCGATTAAGGCAATGTTCCAGGATATCATGGGTCGATCACCTGACTGCGACGCAATCAAGCTTTACCATCTGGAAAAGTCCTTAATCGGAGCTGCTGCTGGAGTAATTGATTCCCAAACAATACAAGATAACAATTATGCCCAGGCGTGGGCGATCCTGGAAGAGAGGTACGAAAACAAGCGCCTCATAGTCGACCTACACATCCGCGGTCTTCTCAATCTCAAACGCATGAACAGAAAATCATCAAAGGAACTTCGTCAACTACTGGATGAATGCTGCCGGCACGTCGAGAACCTGAAGTTTCTGGGCCAGGAGCTTGAAGGAGTATCGGAATTGTTCGTCGTCAATGTTCTAACTGCCGCCCTGGATAAGGAGACGCGCGAGTATTGGGAATCTAAGCTTGATCACGGAGACCTCCCGACGTATGATGATACCATCGAGTGTTTAAAAAATCGTTGTCTTGTTCTCGAGAGATGTGAGACCGCCAATCCTCCAACGGTGACAATGAAGTCTACCCCAAACTTCCAGAAGTCATCCATCCAGAAGGTAGCCAACGCTGTCACCTCGTCGTCCGCAGTACTCTGTGAAATATGTAGTGGGCAACATCCAAACTTCAAGTGTTCTATTTTCCGCAACATGACGGTAGCCCAGCGGATAACGAAGGTGAAAGAAGTGAGGCTCTGTTTCAATTGTCTCCGCAAGGGGCATCGAAGCAGTACTTGTTCGTCCGATAAAACGTGTGCTAAATGTTCCCAAAAACATAACACCTTGTTACATCTTGAGGATTCAGGTGTACCTATTGTGCCTGGACCACCGAAGCCAAATCAAGCAACTTCTCAAGCCAGCATCAATGTGGCCAACATCTCAGAGGAAGCCGAGCCGGTACCAGCAACAAGCGCGTTGGTAAGTCACATATCCAGCACCCGAAAATCTCGTTCGTCGTCGAAGGAAGTGTTGCTGCTAACAGCCTTGGTCAAACTGATTGATGATAACGGTCATCCTCATGCTTGCCGTGCACTACTAGATTGCGCATCCCAGGTATGCCTCATTTCCAGCGATATGGTCCAGAAACTTGGAAAGCATCCGTGGCCAACAAACACCGAGGTTGTGGGAGTAACAGGTAGAAAAAGCGCAAACGAAGGTGTAGTTGTTTCCGTCGCTTCCAGCTACAGTAAGTACAAGGTCGAAATTCCATGCCTTGTTATGCCTAAGGTGAGTGGAACCATCCCTACAAGAAGAATCGAGATTAGAAAGTGGCAATTACCGGTCAACGTCACGTTGGCGGATCCTGAGTTTTATTCTCCCAATTCAGTAGATCTTCTGATAGGTAACGAGTTTTTCTTCTCCCTGGGCCAAATAAAAATTTCCGATGATTTGCCCCTGCTCCAAGAAACCGTCTTTGGGTGGGTTGTTGCTGGTCCCGTTGATGTTCCAGAACAAGGTGTAGTGTTTTCCCACGTTGTTACCGAAAAGCAACTATCCGATCAGATCGAAAGGTTCTGGACTATTGAAGATGTTGCCGAATCATCGTTGGCTACGAGTGAAGAACAGAAAATCGAAGACCACTTCATAGGTAGCCATTACCGGGACGAGACGGGTCGGTTCGTAGTCAGGCTACCCTTTCGTGAGTTAGTCACTGAACTTGGTGACAATCGAGCGCTGGCGTTAAAACGTTTCTTCTTGCTTGAACGACGACTACAACGCCAACCTGAGATGAAGCAACAGTATGATGATTTCATCGCTGAGTATGAGCAGCTTGGTCATTGTCACGAAGTGTTTGAAGCAGCTGATCCACCAGGATTACAGCGATATTACCTACCGCATCATGCGGTTATGAAGTTATCCAGTTCAAGTACCAAACTGCGTGTGGTATTTGATGCCACAGCACGATCATCCGGGCCATCCTTGAATGATGCCCTACTAGTGGGACCAACCATCCAAAATGATTTGTTCTCAATCCTCTTGTCATTCCGTCGTCATCGTTATGCTATTTCTGCCGACATTACGAAAATGTATAGGCAAGTCATTGTGGACCAGCGTGATACGCCTTTTCAACGCATCTTTTGGAGGAAGCAGTTAACGGATACATTGCGCGTACTGGAGCTCAATACCGTTACCTACGGTACATCTTCGGCCCCATTTTTAGCGACAAGGTGCCTTGTACAGCTTGCGAAAGATGAACAGTCAAATTTCCCAGCTGCATCCGAGGTGGTCTGCGAGAATTTCTACATCGACGATGCGCTGACCGGTGCGTGTACAGAAGCAGAAGCAATTCGTCTGAGAACAGATTTGAAGCAAATGTTAGCCAGAGGAGGCTTCGACATCAGGAAGTGGTGCTCAAACTCCGATGGGGTTCTAGCTGACGTACCTGAAGAAGAAAGAGAGAAACTAGTGAAAATAGATGATTCCGAAAATACCGTTCGCACACTGGGCTTGCTTTGGGATCCTCGCAATGATCAATTCCGATATGAAGTTCCAACTACTGAGGAAGATATGTTGCAACCCGTCACCAAAAGATTTGTGTTATCTCGAATTTCAAGACTTTTTGATCCTCTTGGATTTATCTCGCCAGTAGTCGTTTTGGCCAAGTTACTGATGCAGTCCTTGTGGGTTCGAAAATTGGAGTGGGATGAACAGATTCCAGAAGATCTGCTTGCTCAGTGGTTAAAACTGAGCAGCACCTTGTCTTTTCTGAATCAAATTAAGATTCCTCGGTGTGTCATTCCTGAAGGCCAAGTTTTTCTCGAGATCCACGGATTCGCCGATGCTTCAGCATTAGCTTATGGAGCATGCCTTTATCTTCGTGCTGTAGGAGAAAGTGGGGCTGTAAGTTGCAATCTTTTGACCAGCAAGTCGAAGGTGGCCCCACTCACGGATATGACCATTCCACGCAAAGAGTTATGTGCTGCGCTCTTGCTATCGCGTTTGTTGGCGAAGGTCCTGTCCACTTTCAAAGTTTCCATTTCCAACGTAGTGTTGTGGTCCGATAGCCAGATTGTGCTATGCTGGTTGAAGAAACCTCCTACGCGTCTGGAGGTGTTTGTACGCAACCGTGTATCAGAAATCAACCGAAGCACACAGCAGTTTTCTTGGCAATATGTTCGATCTGCCACTAATCCGGCAGACATAGTTTCACGTGGGCAGTTAGCAGAAGCATTAAGCAGCAATACCATGTGGTGGAATGGACCGGAATTCTTGCATCAATCTAACTACGAACCAGACACGCTACAAGAGATTCCCGGATATGATTTGCCCGAAATGAAAACTGAAGTAATTGTCAACCTGGCTATAATTGAGCTTTTGCCAGTTTTGACGTAAACTACGTCTAAGGGGAAGACTCGGATACAGGGTGTCAAATGAGAATTTCAAAACTGGAGACCGTCACGAAATCATGTAAGATTTGTAACATTAATAGGTCCTTTATCTTTCAATGGATTTTATTTATTTATATATCAATCGATTCGTAAACTTTCCACCAATTTGCCAGTAGTATTGAAACTATTGATTATCAACGCTAAACTATTGAAAATTTTAGTTCTTTCATGCATCATGCATCCCCTATACAGCACGTTCCAATCCTTGATAATTGCCTACTTTTAGGGTATTATCTATTATTGAACTGGGTTGTATGAATGGGTTGGCTCAGCCGCTAGACAGTGGAGTCCCTACTCCAGTGGGAGATGCTGCTAAAGCTGGGTAGTATTGTCGTGGGATGGTTCCTTCTCTTCTATATAGAGCGGAATAGTCAGTTCAGTGTACTATATTTGGTTTTACGTAGTTTACGTCGAGCGGTCGTGTCTTGTATACAACCCCACTTTTTTACATCGTATAGCTCTTTCCGAAAACTTCAACGAGTCGTAGCTTTAGTATTGCGATTCATCAGAAATTCCAGAATGAAGATTTCGAGTGCTAGACAGCTGTCACGGTTGATTTCAGTTTCTGAAATGAGAGCATCGTTAATTGTCATCGTACGTGTTATCCAGCATACCGAGTTGCCTGATGAGGTACACAGTCAATCTGCTGCCACATCTTCTAAAAAACTTGCTCGTCTTAATCCGATTCTGGATGAATCCGAGGGTGTATTGCGAGTTGGAGGACGTCTGGAGAAATCGACTCTCCCATTCGATGCAAAGCACCAATTAATTCTTCCTGATCATCATCCTGTCACGAAAATACTGATCCGAACACTGCATGAGGAGAATTTACATGCTGGTCCATCCAATCTTCTGGCAATTCTCCGTCAACAATTTTGGCTTTTGAGAGCACGGTCAACAATTCGAGGTGTTATAAGATCTTGCGTTTCATGCTTCCGAACAAGTCCTACGAGAGTGAAGCAAATGATGGGAAATCTTCCTGATTTTCGCGTGAATCCTGCTATGCCTTTCGAATACACCGGAGTCGACTACGCGGGACCTGTAATGGTGAAAGAGGGAAAATACCGAACGAAAAATATTAATTAATTTCAGTATTTGTCTGCCTAGTCACAAAAAACGTTCACTTGGAGCTGGTATCCAGTCTCACTACGGAGGCCTTCCTTGCTGCTCTTGACCGGTTCGTCAATCATCATGGGTTGGTTAAAAGAATCCTGTCGGACAATGCGACTAACTTCACCGGGGCGTCTAACGAGCTTCACGCCCTGTATCAACAGTTTCAGGATGAAATCGCGGTATCCAAAATCAACGACTTTTTACTGCCACGGGAAATTGAATGGCGGTTCATACCACCGCGTGCTCCTAATTTTGCGGGATTGATGGAAGCCGGTGTCAAAAGCGTGAAGACGCACCTTAAGCGAACTTTGCAGAATGCTTCATTGAATTTTGAAGAATTTGCCACCATCCTGACGCATGTACAGGCTGTTTTGAATTCTCGGCCTCTGTATGCGTTGTCTGAGGATCCAAACGAACCGATGCCGATAACCCCGGCACATCTTCAGATAGGCAGACCGATGAATCCAGTTCCTAAGCCTTCCTATTGGAATATCAAGGAGTATAAACTGTCTCGGTGGGAATATTTGACGCTGCTTCGGGACCACTTCTGGAAAAGGTGGTCCAGAGAATATCTCGCTACCCTGCAGAATAGGGGAAAATGGACCAAACCATCTGCCAACATTGTACCTGGAATGATAGTTCTGGTCATCGAAGATAACTTACCTCCCCTTGCCTGGAAATACGCCAAAGTGGTGAAAACTTACCCTGGAGAGGATTCCTTGGTTCGAGTTGTGGATATAAAAACAGCTTCCGGAACCTTCAAGCGAGCCATAAGTAAATTGGCCCCTCTACCAATCCAAGATAACGAGAATCTTCAGCGACAAGAACTTCCATTTTCAGTTCTTGATGGTCCCATTGCACGGGAAAAGGCTTCTGCTCCTTGAATTTTGAAGTCTTCCTGTCTTCAACCCCGGGGAGAATGTTCAACTTCCGCTAACGAGTTGACAGCTTTTATACTTTTTTTCTGTGTGTGTTCCCGATTGCTGTGATTGCGTTTCTGTGTTTCCTGTCATGGCAACGTTGCGAGTGATACACTCAAAAAAATCTGCACGTTCTTTCCACCTGAAAAAATACGTAGATTTTTTCCACCTGAAATTCACGTAACTTTTACCTGATTTTCCGATATAAATTTCATTCTACGTGAAAATCAGGTAAGTTCTACCTGAGTTTTGGATAGAATTCACCGGACACGTAAGTTTCACCTGAATTTTCTGAAGCATTTGCAGCTACGTGTGCATGTAAAATGTACCTGAAAATTCAGGTGGAAACAACGTTTAGATTATTTGGAGTGTACTACCACATTTATAAAAACGAATCGGCGTGCGGCATATCCGCATGCGAAGCGGTAGAAGAATTGATTCATTGGACTGCGTGAAGTCGCGAAGTGAAGACAACTTATATTTTTGTTGTAGTTTTAATAAAAAATGAGTAAAAGTAATTTGAAATGTGTTTTCTTTTCAACGGAATAAGTGAAGAAATCTCCAGTGCTTACCGAAAAATTACAGTCCGCCAGTATAAGTGTCCGCCCCGAAAAATGAGTGTTGGATAAGTAACACTATCGCTTTAAGAGCAAAAAGCAGTTTTTCATCTTTGCTCTGATGCAGTCCTCGTCCTCAAATATATATAGATATAAATTATGAAGTATTGCTGAAAACAAATCAAATTGAAACATGAATTAAATAAACAAGGTTACATTACTTGACTTAATCCCAAGCAATATGAATAACTATTTGACTAACATTGTCGTAATCAACACTGACGAAGGAAATAAAAACTCTAATCAATTGAACTAGCATTTAAAATGGCTCCGCGGTAAGACGCGCGGCTACAAAGCAAGACCATGCTGAGGGGGTTCGATTCCCGGTGCCGGTCTAGGCAATTTTCGGATTGGAAATTGTCTCGACTTCCCTGGGCATAAAAGTATCATCATGATATACGAATGCAAAAATGGTAACTTGGCTTAGAAACCTCGCAGTTCACAACTGTGGAAGTGCTTAATGAACACTAAGCTGCGAGACGTCTCTGTCCCAGTGTGGGGATGTAATGCCAATAAGAAGAAGAAGAAGATATAAGAAAAAATAAGATATATATGATAGGAGTATTACGAACAAGTGACTAGTAAGGCACAGGAAAAAAATGGAGCAGAACGATATGCGCAGGTTTTACGAAACTGTCAATGGCGTGCAGAGGAAGACAGCGCCATATCTCGTCATGAGCAACGACCAAGAAGGGAATTTGCTGACAGATAATACTAAAGTGGCTGCCAGGTGGACTCAACATTTCGAGACTTTGTTGAACATAATAAACATTGGTGACGATGGACAACCAGACGAAAAAGGCAATACATTCAATGAAGTAAATTATTCAGGATATAAAAGCATTTTTTTTAAACACACTTGATCATGTGCGATTCCTTCTTCAAAGGATGCATTTTCCCAGCATATGGCAAAGGAAAATATCTCGCGTAACATTTGAAAAGGGCCTACAGCCAAAACGTAAACATTGAGAAAATGCCGATCGAAAAAATGCATAACAATTTCTATTCCTATTTCCCAGGTTTATGATATTGTATGCAGCAAAAACTCCTAAAAGCACATAACCAACACTATCTATGCATCCACAATCTAAATTGCATCGAAAACATGCAAAAAATTGTCGAAATCGTTAAAATAAAATTTTAAGTCTATTTTCATTTTTTCCCTGGAATAGGTTTTCTTGATAAATCATTCTGCGTTTGCTTGTTTGCTCATACACCATTTTTTTAAATTCATATATTTATTTGGTAGGCACTCTGTGTTCTTGATCGCTACTGTGCCGTGATCTACTATGGTATTCTGCTGTACAGAATCCACACAGAATCTATTTTTAGATATTCATTATTCGTTATTGTTGTCGTTGCCAGTTCATCTTGTCGTGAGTCCATTGTGTCCGTTGGTCCATGTCGTATATCCAATGATCGTTGCATTGCTCGATTGCCATTTATCCGGGTAACGTTGGAGGAATGCCTCCGAGAAGAACAAGTTGTCAGTCGCCATCAGGCAGCCGCGACGGTAAGGCGCGTACCCCAAAACGTCACCGTATGGGCTGCGGATCAAGCGACTGACGGGGGTTTGATGGAGGAGCTGGGAATCGAACCCATGACCATTCGCTTATAAGACGAACGTGTAGCCAACTACGCTACGGGGCCCCCTTCTTATTCATAGACCCTTTGCTTGTTGCATTTTTCGAAAGTAAACACGGGATTAGGCTTTCCGGTAGGGGAATTTTTTTCTCTCCGAGGTCGGGCCGATAACGGTTCGGAAAAAAAAATCCCGTTATCGGCTCGACGTTGGAAAAGGCTTATCCCTGACAGAAAAAAAACGAGTCGCTTGGGCGTTTTTTAGAGTGGACCTACAAGTATTTTGAAAATAACACGTTATAGGCCCAATCGAAAATAGTTTTTTTTCTAATTAAATTAATCGAATATACGGAATATTTTTATACGATTGGTAGCTATTAGAGGATGCTATCGAATGGTGTTAAAATTGATTTTGTTTACTTTTCAATTGTTAAGCGAGATATGACCCTTTTTTCAAATACACTAACAAAGTTTTTTAGACTAGAATTAAAGCTCATCCCTTTGATTCCTTCTTTAAATTGATTCTTTCTTTTAATCAATGCATTCGCCCGGCAGAAGAAAAGAGATTATATGATTCCTTCTTTCAGCTCATGTAGTTTCCCGTTTCAAGGCGAGGAAAGATATGATTCTTTCTTTCAACGAATGCATTTTCCGGCAAAAATCAGAAAGCAATATGGTTCCTTCAATCAATTCAGACATTTGCTCTGTTTAAGGCAAGAGAATGCATTTCCCCGACAGAAGGTAAGAAAGAATATGAGTCCTTCTTTCAAAACAGGCGTTTGCTTGGGTTAAGACAAGTGGGCATATGATCCCTTTTTTGAGAGATGCATTTGCGCGGCAGAAGGCAAAAGAAGATGTGACTTCTCTTTTCAATTCAGTCATTTGCTCGGCTTAAGGCAAGGGGAGATATGATTGCTTCTTTAGAAGGATTCACTTGCCTGGCAGAAGGCGAAGAGGATATGATTCCTTCTTTCAATTCAGACATTAGCCGTTTTAAGGGGCGATTTAAATATGACGTCCACTACTTTTTTGGTTTTCTAGACCCCCTTCCCCCCTCTGTCACGCTTTTTTGTATACCTAGTACATGTACTGTCTCAAAATCTTAGACCCCCTCCCCCCTAAAACTTGTGACATCATTTTTGAATGACCCCTAAGGTAATGGGGGTTATAAATTAAACTATTTAGATTGGATCTTTTCAATTCTAAATGAACTTCATGGGGTTTCTAAAAAATCAATAATGAGCGAGGAACTGTTAAAATACTTATTAATACGTATTAAAACAACATGTTTTGCCCTTTCAAAGTGACAAATATGTTTCATCCTCTAATAGCATTTGTTCATATTCTTTTTTGTATGAAGTAAAAGAAAATATAAGACTTTTTCTCCTAATGACATGCGCTCAGATTAGAAATTGATAAGTTTTCAAAATATTTTCTGATGATTTAACTAAACTTTGAAGATACCAATCAAATAAATTCGTAAATTTTAAATTTGAATTACCATTTGGAATTCTAGCTGATTGGTGTGGAACGAAACGCGGAATATGGGCAAAAACACGTGAAAACATTCGCGTAAAAGCGATTTCCAGGGTAGTTCAAAACTAAATTTCGCTTAATAAAAAAAAATTATACTAGATAACCAGAGATTGCAGAAATCGCTCTCAATAGAAAACGAACAACGATAAAAGAGAGGCAAAAACCTTTTCAAATCATAATAAGTGAAAGCCATGAAAACAAAACTATGTATACAAGTTGAAAAAAAAAACTGATTCGAATAGGCGGCCCCCACCGATGGGGTTTGATAAAACGCGTTGTTCTCGCTCATTTCATGTTGGGGACCATATTTTTTTCGCACAGCTGTGTAAAACAAGTTGAAATGCATCATCAGAACCGGTGCCTCCGCAATCGGGGCTTATTGAAAACAAAATATAGTGGGTTCTAGCCCCGCGAATCAGTTTATTATCGTAACAGCTACCGAAAAACGTCTCTTACGGTATGCTATTTATCGAGAGTGTATACAGACATGATAAGTGGGAGATTTTCTCATTCTCCTTTGGATTCAAACCCTGATTTTCTGTTATTTAGGAATTGCCTGGTATTTAAATATTTAATTTAATTTGATTTCAATAATTCCTGGATTTCTCATATAGCATGAATGAACATGACAATAATATATTTTATGAATTCATAATACGATGCAGATAATATTGGCAAGCATCACTCAAAACTTTCAGAACACAGTATTCTTTTACGAAATTCCGTATATTTTTTCAACTTTTTTAAAGGTTGTTCAATCAACGGCTCCACCCCACTACCCCGAATGACAGTGCCCCGAACGCCATTACCCCGAATGGGACAGTACCCCGAAAACCATCATCCTGAATGGGACACTATCACGAAAAAATTTTACCCGAAAGGCAATTACCCCGAAAACATTTCGTATCTGTAGTATTCTATTATTGTGTTTAACATCAACAGATATCGATGAATCGCAAAATGACAATCTGTGCAAAGAATAAAAAAAGAAATACTTAGATAAATGCATTACAGATTCTGTTTAAGATGATTATACAATGGCTTGATTGTTTTTTTTAAATTCACCACACGGTTTTCTACTCCTATGATCAAAATTTCAAATCTAGCGTAATAATTTTCGTAGAATGCTGAAATTAAAGTCGATTGTTTAGCATGAGTAAGCAAACGATCTACGGATGTTTCATCCCCATGGGCGTTGTGGATCTCTCAATTCGTGCTCTTGAAAAATCACTAGAAAAAGCACGTGGTTTCCAAGATGGCCGAATTGTGGCTTTGTTGTATAACCACCTTAACCAACAGTTTAGATTTTTTTTAAATTAACTTTAACTGTCATTCCTGTCATTATAACCTGGAAAAATACTATTCAACGAAATGGAGTGAGAGAGCCTTGAGCCTTTTACACACTAGCTCACTCACTTTTACTCACTCATTCACCTACATGCTTCATCCAGAATCCGTTGCTTTTACTACAGCGACCAGAATACTTAGTTCTATACTGCATTGAAAGAGTCTTTTATTGAGTAACATTTTTTCATTGAAATGAAGTATAAACTTAAAATAATGACTAATTCGGGTGTTCGGGGTAGCGGAGGGTAATAGAATTATGGGTAGTGGCGTAGAGTCCAATCAACAGAGCAACCTACTGTAGATTAGCGATATGAGTCAAAGTAATCGACGACTAGGAATTATTATTTTTTAAATCTATCATTCAACGTGACATTTTTACATACAGAGCCTTGGGGAAAAACTCAAAGTTGCAGCCCAATCGGGTTGTACGCTAAAGTGACGTAAAGCCAAGTAGCCATACAAAATGGATGGTATTTGTCATAATTTGTGTCTCTTTATTAACATTAAAGGTAGCCTCACACCTCGGGAATTTGGTCCGCCAATTTTTTCCTCATGTAATTTTGCATAAGCGATGTTTTCAGAATTTGGACACGGAAAATAAAAATCCCGGCCCCCTTTGAAATACACGTGGACCAAATTCCGGCGGAAAATTTTCCCGAGGTGTAAGGCAGCCTTAAGCAAACAGCTCGGAGGTCAACTGAATCAAGAAGCCGAGATTATGTTCTCCAGCCGTGTAGCAGGGATTAACACGACTCATCAGCCGAATCGCCCCTGAAGCCTCTCGCCTGGCTTTCAGTGCAGGACATCACACTACTAAAAGACACCATCCTCAAAAATTGTCTGAAATAAAGAAAAAATAAGTAGAATTGGAAGTGGCGTGAAACCAAAAGTAGGGTAAGACGGTACAATGCGCCCCACCTGGCCAAAACGCCCCCTTTGATTTCGAGAAAACTATACCTAACTATGGGTAAAAATCAGTTGGTACCTATAAATATTTGTAAAACCATGATACTATGTGAATGTGGAAGTATTTTTACACAATGAAATATACAAATACAAAAAGTTACAGTTTTGATGTAACTTTTCATGTTTGTTTGCTCAACATTCTAGAGCGACTGTAGCATACTGTCCGCAAAACTTGCACTGGAACACTCAGTTAGGCAACAAATTAACTTTTCGCAGTGGTTAATATGATATAAAATTGCTTCCATCTTTAAAAATGTAACGATTTTCGAAAATATGTTTACCTGGCCAAAACGCCCCAGTGTACGCAGGACAATATGCCCTTACCAAGTGGACACAAGCGCAGCGAGCTGGCAGAAGTTGCTTCCAAATTGTATGGAGAATAATGTAATGTAATTCACACCTGCTTAAATGGACCTATGTTGGTTTTTTAATATCAAGCACATAAGGATTTGCAACTTTTTTATTATGGGATAGATAAAATACTAATGAAGGGCTATTAAACGTCTTTGGTTACGGTGGGGCGTATAGCCCAGGCACTTTTTGAAATCCATTTTTTCATTCAATTCATTCATTCACATCAAAAATGCTTTATTGCTCGTTCTTAGAAATATTTTTATAAGACTACTTAAACGCAATGCATTTGCGACTTTTTGGACTACCAAATAAGACAAAGTTTGCATAAATTGCGATGAAAACTAAGAAGTTTTCATAGGTATTGCCTTAAGGGGGGCATATTATACCGTCTTACCCTGAATATATTTATTTGCAACGCTCGGTTTCCGCTTGCGATGGAAGCGTATGTGTATCGTTTCTATGGAGCTAATTCCACATAGTCCTTTTGAGAACTAAAATTATTTATCCACGAAGAGGTATTGACAGTTGGGAAAAATCTTTACCTGTACAAACAGGCTATTCGGGTTAAGTTTTCGAATTTATCCGTCTAAGCGACAATGACAATTCTGGGAAAATCCTTTATTTTTAATAATGTGCAATTTCAAACACTCAAGCAGCTAAATAAAATTTTCCACTGAGATAGCGATTTCATCAAATAGGCTGTCGTCTGCGGAAAGTAAAATTTTCTGGCAAGATTCTTTGGTTTCGTGTCTGTTTTGTTCCATTGGAAATGAAATCGATTTTTTCCGGGCCATCATTTTATACAAATGAAGACTAATCCGAGATTTATTTTCTCCAAAGTGCAAATATAAATTTGTTCGAATGGATGACATCACTATCAGCAAATAAGCTATCTCGGTGATGCAATCATCCCTTTCTGACCAGAAAATGTTGGTCCTGAGAAGGACCAATTTTCTTTCCCTTATACGTCTTTCCAATAACTAAATGCAACCAAACGCAAATCGGAATCTTGCTTTGGAATTTCACTTCGTGCTGTTCTTGTCCGACTGCCACACGATGAGTTTTCATTAAGACGCCGCCATTTGGAATAAATTTTCAGCATCGCCACTGGTGAAATCTTGTTCCACCGATAATAAAAAATCACGATAAAAAGGATTACAAAAATCTTGTTCCACCGCTCTCTGCGGAATACCGATCAAGGCAGAAAGCAGCTTTCTTGAAATCAATAAAGTTAGCACGTTGGCTCCGCCCCTTTGTGATCTGTTAAGGCCTTTATATGCTGTTATGTTATATGATGTGCACTCATAACAATTAACGAAGGAGCGGAGCTAATGATATTTCATTAGATACTCGAAAGATACTTTCCAGCGCGCGCGCTTTTTCGATCGTAACTCTACAGAGAGTGGCTCCGAAGCATGGGACTGGGAATTCAAAGCATCATATGAAATTTTCTCGCAAGATTCTGAATTCGGCTTGACCCGTGGTTGCTGTAGAAATTTTCTTCTAAAGTTCGTCTTTATCAATTTGGCTGTAGTCGGCAGAAAGTGAACTTTTCTGGCGAACTTTTCTTTGGTTTTGTTTCTGTGTAATTTTTAAATGAAATCAATTTTTCCCGGACTATCATTTCGTACAGAAGAAGGTTGATCCGAGATGAATTTTCTTCAAAGTGCAAAACTTAATCGTTTGGCGATGGGCTACGAAATAGTGAGTTGACATCCGGGAAGGAGCGCCTAACATAGCTCTGGTCCTCACAAGTTCCAATACTCACGCTTTCACGGGTGTTCCGATGACAACTGACCGCCTACTGACATCAGCTAGAGAGAGAACCAATTTTCTTTTCCCTGTGCGCTTTTCCAATAACTAACTGCAACCAAACGCTCGTCGGAACCTTGCATTTGAATTTCACTTCGCGCTTGTATTGTCCGACGGCCACTCGATGAGTTTTCGCTAAGACGCTACTATTTGGAATACATTTTTAGCATCGCGCGGGATCGCAACAGACGCCATTTTTGTAATCAACCCTTTTTCACATAAAATGCTAATTCGTTGAGGTTGAATGACGACTACCGACGTCGACGATTACCACCAATGCGATGAAAAGCAAAGAACCCTTAAAATGATGTTGTACTTTTAATTTTGAACATCATTTCATGTAACAGCTTGTAACTCACTGACTTATTATGAACTTTAAATAGAAGTCCATTTTTGTTTCTTTTTACAACTGAAAGCAATGTAGCGGGCTTGGTAGTCATATAGCTACTGCTTCTGCCTCATACGCAGGAGGTCGTGGGTTCAATCCCAGGTCCGTTCCGTTCTCCTACTTTGTATCTTTCTCTTTATTTCTCATGTTCTGGCAATCGCTAGAACTGGAAATGGACTTCCATACCGTTTCCATTACTATTCCTATATCTTCAACTTGAGTATTCTATCAGTAATCTGCTAGAATTGGATATGAACTATAGAGCTCGTTTCCTACATCCAATTAGAAATTCCATCAGTTACCTTCTCCTATCTATCACATTGGCAGCTCGTTAACCAAGACGGACCTCTGTCTCTCCAACCTAACCCAAAATTCCAACAAATTCCGCATGAACTCGTGGCAAGTGCAGAGGTATATTCGGCTTGCAGTGGGCGAGTGATTGCATCATCATTTCCTCCCCTTCCCTACATTGACTTGCATTCTGACGTGGCAGGCGCCAGTATGACCTAACAAATGAGATCACCAGTACTTGTACATTGAAGATGTGTGCTAGTCCCAAGCAAACATCTGTTGGTTCCCTGTGCAAGAACAGCTGATCTGATCATAATGGAGTGCAACTACGAGCAGTCAATCAAGCTCAAGCTCAAGCTTTTTACAACTGAAAGCAATGTTGATGGTAAAGGTAAAATCAGCAAACCGAGCAAATTTTTTTGTGATTTTTAAAGAAAGCATCACAGTTGAGTGTTTTTTATGCAAATTCACCTGGTTTCATTAATTTATGAATTTTGAATTTTGAGAAAGTTTTGCCTGTCCCGATCATTCTGTCCAACCCTTGTATCTAGGTACTTGCTGCACAGAATATGATCGAACGCAAACTCCCGATTCACTGATGTAAAGCAGCACAGATTTTAAATTAGAATTAAAAATTCGTGCGTTAAAATATCCGCAACCATTACATTTGATTTTGATGTGTTCAGTGCTTCAATGATCAGTCGTAGTTTCGCCATTCGCCGTTTCGCCGTTTCATTTTTACAGAGCACTGTTTTGAAATCAATAAGCAGATGATTTGTCTGCAAGTTGTACTCCTAGAATTAATCGAGGATTTGTCTCAGTTAATGATAAACTTACTATAATATAAAAAATCACTTAAATGAAATTTATAAAAATTGTCTCTGTTTGACGTTTGATCCGTCGTTAATCGGTTCTCAAGAAAACCAAGTAAGCCTGTAACGCGTTTATTTTACCACTTTCTCCACACAATCCACTTTCCACAATCCATTTAAAGTTTATTTGGGAACAGTATGGTAAATGCAACTTTCAGTAGATCAATTCTGCTCACACGAATAACTAAAGGTATGCTTGTTTTCTGATATAGCTTCAAGCAATATTCCTCATCGAAAATTGCGTATCGATTGATCATCTCAATAACAGATAGGGGAATGACGGCTTTGGCAGGTTTTGTTCTATTATTGGCAGGGGTTTTTTTTATGTCTGACTATGCTCAAATTTGGCCTAAAAATTCTTTGCATATCAAAGAACATTGTGGCCATATTTCATAAAATTTGGTCGACAAAAAACCCCCTGCCAATAATAGAACAAACCCTGCCAAAGCCGTCTTTCCCCCTAGCTTACTTTATTTCAAACCAAAAATACTGCTGGTTATGAAAAGGAAGATTTCGAACGAGATTTCAACTACTATTAATTTAATAAGAATGCTTCTAATAGAGAACATTGGTAAAGAGGAAAAAAGACCATGGAACCATGACACATTTATTGCCAAATTCGTAACATGTTCATAACAAGTACTTCATTTTTCCTCCCTGTTCCGTTTACTCTGCCCAATAGAAAAAAGTATTTGAAAAAAAATCATTCAATGATAATAATCAATGCACGGACAAATCACAGCTTTACCCGCCTTTGAAGAAACCCGACGATGGAGGCGAAAATAGGATTACTACTGCAGCACAACACAAAAGAACATTTATCCAAACAAAATAATCTGCTCATCGAATTACTCGCTCGAGTGCTACCGTTTGGGCAAGTATTTTCATCGATCATCTACATTCCGCTGTCCTGTCTTACACTCGAGCCGTCAGCTGAACCGTGAAGGCGATTTGTATCTCTTTGGTACATTTCCTGGGCATTTGGAGGACTTTGGGACTGGTATCCTTTTTGTCCTTTTCAGTGCTAGAGCACCGTTTGATGGGAGATAATGTTTCAATTATGTGATGGGCAGTCCCAAAGAACTAGATCAAGCAGGAAGGAATTTCACGCAGTTCGACTTTCGGGCGCTTATTTGTTCTGTAAGCGCAGCTGACGGATGAGTTTGAAGATATGTCACCCTGATCGGATTGGGCTCCTATCGAGTCGTTCCCTTTGATCACGACGGATTCTTTAAATATACAAACGCCCAATTATTGCATTGATATTTTCAAATATATTGAATTACGGGAAATCAATTGCATTGCATAATAAGTCTGAGGTGCCATTCACACGATTGAAATGAAGCGTTGCTGTTAGATAATTACATTTGGCTTCACATGGTTCCCACGGTGTGAAAAGCACGTTGCTACAAACGCATCGGATTAGAATCAACTCTTGCCCCAATTATCGCTGCATTTGTTTACTAACTCTACTTATGCCGAGTACCACACCGTTTACTAGCCAGCTGGACTACCTGTAGTCAATAGTTATTTAAGCCTAACGAAGCATATGCGAGGAAACGTTTTTCCAGCATGGATCGAACGGGACAAACTTTCGTTCAGGTGGAAGGCTCCAGCACGACCAACCGGACTCAATTTAATTAGGAACAGCCGATGGCTGTTGAAAGGATTCCCCATTCGGGTGGCATAGTTTTCCTGGTGAACAACAATTGGGGGGAACTTTCAGTTGCGGTTTTCTAGTTGAGCGGTACGGTCGGGAAAGCAAAGAAATTGTCTACGGTAGGCATCGGTGAAAATTAATTAGAAGTAGAAAACGGATAACAGTTTTAGAATAGTGACAACTTTTACAAAATGCCAAATAATATTCATCATTCGGGAAATGTTGAATAAGATGATGTGATGTTGTGGACATCTGCTTCGAATAGATTAACTTTACTTCATAATTTGATTTGAGTTTTCAACTTATTGGGGTGAAAAAATCGCATGAAAAATATCTTGCGGTAATTAAATTAACAAGTTTTTTTTTGCTTGTGTACCAAGAAGATGAACAAGATTATGTGAAATCGTTTCCAATAAATAAAATACTTGAAAAAGAGAAGCGTAAATAAAAAATATTTTTAGTGATTTATACGCAACAATAGTATATGCTCGAAATTCTAGTCTAACGTAGTATAAGTACACCGGCGGAATATTTAAAAAAAAACTTACAAAATCTGTATACAATTTTTGCATTTACAAATTTGGAAGATTTGAATACAAGCAATGTATTAATATCTCACAGTTTTGTATTATTTCAATACAGTATTTGTATAAAAAAAACTTACGCTTTCGTATTAAAACCTTGCAGAATCTTTATACGCCCAGAATTTATACAGAATTGTAATATTTGTTTTTGTGTGTAAAATTGCAAAGCAAAAATCCTCAATTTGTACGGGTTAAGTGCAACGAAAAGTAACCACACAGTATTGAAATGGAAATTTAGCAAATTCTTATTAAATCAACTAAGGTGAAAGTGGCGCTACAACAGCAGTGAACTATGCCCTGGAAAATCGATAGTCATAACAGGATTAAAAGCCACGAAGCCACCAAAATCCAATCATAAGTGGCGGATGCAGTCACGATAACTAAATCAATATTCCATGGCAACTGTTCTTGAACTCAATTAAAACGTCGGTAACTTAGTGATTCAGTGCAGTGCAAAAGAGAGTTGGTTTGGTGTTAAAGTGAAGATATAATTTGAACTCTTATGATGAGTATAGTGAAAAATTCACTACCGAGAAACAATCAATTTGAATGTGTATCACGCCGAGGATTACATACCGTCGTTCGGGGTGACATTGTGCCTAGGGGGTAAGATTGGGCCAAAACCGAAAAATGTTTTAACTCCTAATATCTCAGAAACTGTTACGAATTTTGATCAAAACTTCAAACAGTTCAAAATTATAGTAAAATTCACGTCTAGGAAATTACAAAGCAAATTCCAAGAACTAATTGTGCTCGTACCATAATGCTTGGAATTTGAATGAAAAATATTGATCGAATGAACCCGTGTTAAAATAGTATCAGTAATGCCCCACATATCTATTACATAACTAGTTTTTAGATCGATGGATACCTGGTTATCATGTTACGATAATCTGTTGTTGTTTTATCGAATTTTATGGATATAGCGGTTCTGGTTTTTCGTATCAACGAGCAATGCACGCTAAAAAGGGGTGAGATTGGGCCAAGCCTTTGGTTGATTTACCATAAATAGTTGGTAAGAGCCGTAATGTAGGAAATTATTTTCAATTAACGATTGAATCGTTGCATCGTCACCGTTGAACTTTATTGTACTTGGCCCAATGAGGGGTGAGGGATGAGAATGGGCCAATTTTAAACAACATTTAACTTTGAAGAATTTCCCTCATTTATTATTTTTTCCCCACACAGTGATAAATTCATTGTTCAAGCTTGTACCAAACTAATTAAAACTTGATTCCAATGTTAAGTACTAGAGCTTAGTAACATTTATTTGAAGCATACCACATTTTGGCCCAATGACACCTCCGTTGGCGGTACTTGAACTCCATACTAATGCAGTCGTAAAGACGTTGTCGGATCTTCAATTTCGCGGTTTTGAAATATGTGCTAGTCTAGTTAGGCTCCCATTTATAGAAGACTATAGAAGACAAATCTCAACGGCTAAGTGGCTACTAGCGCCGTAGATATGTGCAATGGAACATGGGTTTCAACCCCCAGTAAGCGAACATCTCTTGGTACTGTAAAATCTATTTAACGTTCAAAATTGAGGAGTGTAGGGAAAAAGTGTTTTACTGATCCATTGGGTGTGGATTGCCTGCCGGTGTTCAATATTAGGTGATAAGTGTCCATTCTTACGACCGCAAACAGTGACCCTGTTATTTTATTTCACTGCAGGTGTTTTTCCAAACGTTCTACAGTTTTGAATGTCCCTAAAATTATAGTTCCATTACAAGAGAACAATTTTGACATATCAGGCATATCAGCTTGTTCGTCGCCTTCAATGTGACAATGACCAGAAAAAATACAGGTTAACTCAATGCTGATTTATGTTCGACTGTCAGGCATTAAGACTAATCATGAAAGAATACAAAAATTGCAAACACCTTGACCGACCTAGCTTTCATTTCCACCAGGCCATAAGATCATTTCTCGCGCTTAGTTTCATAGGGGCGTAACTGTATTGATCGATTTCTTTTCGTCGATGTTTTCTTTTTATTATTGTGGCGAATTGTGCTAGTTTGTCGATGATTTAATGGTTTGGTGCGATAAAGGATAAATGTATCTTGCACCAGAATTGATAATCACGGTTGTAGCTTTTGAAACAATTGAGTTATAACCAAAATATAAAATCGATTAAGAAAAATCGATCAATACAGTTACGCCCCTATGAAACTAAGCGCGAGATTTGTTTTATTTCTCTGGCGTGCAGCAACGCAGCAATAAACCTATTCTTCGCTGTTCCCTAATCGTCAGAGGAAGGTTCGTCAGTTGGCCACTTTAACCTAGATACCTGGTTGGCTACAACGAGGATGCACATAAATATGCCTGGCATATTGTAGAGCTCCATAATCGTCGGTCTTGGGCGAGATAACTCCAGTTTTCCCGAACATTGAAGCTCCCCTCCCCAGGTTCGATTCCACCGCATGTAGCCAGCGTGTTCGTTGCCTTCCACGAAGTCGAAGCCTCTGTCTGGTTCTTTGTTCAATATTGTTTTCGCTATTCTTTCTTCCGACATTTGCGCTAAGTGACCAGCCCACTGAAGTCTGCCGTATTTTATACGCCACTTTTGTATGGACAAAAATTGTACACGGATATCGTGCATGAACTACTTTATTGCTTTTTTTTCTTAAAAATGTGCCACATATTATTTTAGGGGTGACGAAAATGAATGCGACTTATATTTCTACAGATATCCTAGATTCTCCAAATAATTCTGCATTTGAAAGCCTTTGTCTACCAGGTCAACACATGGGGTCCATACATGCCCTTATTGGCCATGCGCATGCTTTGCGATTCAAATATGTCCAAACCAGATGTTTTAAGTTCACCGAATCTGCTGGTGTTCAGATGGAATGGTCTACCAAGTCAACTGTTCTCAACACAAAGCCGATTGTAACACATGGTGTGCATCCATGCTCTTATTGGCCATGTGCATGCTTTACGATCAAGATATGTCTAAAAAACAGCAAAAAAATCGTTCATGCCCTATATTCGTTTTAAATTTTCGTCCATTTAAAAGTGGCCACTGGCTAACTGTTATTCCTTCATCCGACGATTACAGAATGTAGGTGTGGCTGATCAATAATCTGCGGTCACTTTCGGAAAATGTATGAGCTGACGATTATTTTGGTTATATAAACATGTGAGTTTGGCTGAGAAATATCAAATCCGGGTCAATATGACTCGAACACCGTAAGAGTGAGTTTTACAATTTGCAAGTGCGATTCGGGTCATATTGACCCGAACACGTTAGGAAGGTTAAGCAAACATTTGAATGCCTGTAATTTCGGCGCAAACATGAATAAGAGCGTTCCAGAATAGCCTGAACTTCAGCTTGGAAAAAAGTTGCCCACTTGCCCGTAGACATCGAAATATGTATTCCCAGGTCACGGCTGCTCCAGCATGGTTGTTCACTTATGAAACATCCGGTGTGAAATACAATTGATCCTGAGCCAAGATTTGTTACACCATTTGTTGATATATCTACTTCGCAAAAGAATAAAAACACCAGAACAGCGAGAAAAGTTGATAAGAAAATTATTTTGAGCTTTTTAGTGGAATGTCTTCACTTGTCATAAGACGAGTTTATACCATCCCATTGAATTCCACCACTTAAGTGTACTTAAGCACTTAAGTGGTGGAATTCAATGGGATGGTATAAACTCGTCTTATGACAAGTGAAGAAAAGTTGTATTCTCACCTCATCCAGTCATCATTGTTTGTGGTCAGTGTGTTAATACTTATTTTGTTTAGAATGAAGTCCTTTTATGTTACTCTTCTTCTTATTGATGTACTGATGCACCAGCAATTAAAAGTGAAGCAATTTTTTGAAGTTTTTCCTGGCTAACATTTTTTTTCGTTTCTGGCCACCATACTCATTCTGGGATTCACAATCGACGTATAAATAAATTGAATTTTTTTGGCTTCAATACTCGTCACCCGGGGGCCCTTCCTAGCCGTGCGGTAAGACGCGCGGCTACAAAGCAAGACCATGCCCGGTGCCGGTCTAGGCAATTTTCGGATTGGAAATTGTCTCGACTTCCCTGGGCATAAAAGTATCATCGTGCTGGCCTCATGATATACGAATGCAAAAATGGTAACTTGGCATAGAAACCTCGCAGTTAATAACTGTGGAAGTGCTTAATGAACACTGCGAGGCGGCTCTGTCCCAGTGTGGGAGAATAAGAATAAAAAGAAGACTCGACATTCCGGCGTGACGTTACAACGTTTTGACGTACTTTTAAATAGTTTTTTAAAGACACAAACATCAGTAAACATATGCATTTTATTACATATTCTGAGCCTTATAAAATTTTGGATCGAAGAGATACATAAATACCGAATATGAGTGGGAAAATGACGTTCTGCGATGCAATTTGTTGAGTGACGTTACAACGCTCGTGAATTCGTAATTTTGTACCTCGACTTAAACATGGTTAATTCTCTGCTCTGGTCGTTATTTTTTTTCTCCAAAAAATAATGAACACCCTTCAAATATATGGGGATAAAGGATGACCCTATGGGGAAATGTGCCTGAAATACGGACTAAGTTCGTTTACAATACAAAGCGAGGTGCTCTAAAAAATGGTTTTTAATGCGTTATAATGTCATGAGAAAGTACACCACTTTGAAATCAATTTTAACATGAGTTTATGATAGTATGGTACTGTACTAAAAAGAAAAAGATATATGATGTTCGATAATGTACTAGATGAAATCCGGGTTTATGATCAATGGCACCGAGCCTTAATTCCAATGCCCAAATTTGCAAATTGAAACACATATTGTGCCTTCTTCGTAAAATTCCACCGAGTAGAAACAAAAAGCTGATCGTTCGAGCATAATACACAGTGTTTGGTTTTATATTAAAATTGCGGCACAACTGAAATTGAAAATGTTATTAGAAAATACATTTAAAATCTAATTAATTTTATTATCATAGTAGAAGGAAGTGTGTACAATTAGACTTCATATCCCGAAAGCTCACTTTGATACTTGGGTTTTCAAACGCCAAATTATTTGAAGGTAACTGCAATAGTAGAACTAGTTCTGAAAAATTGTATTGTGAAATACACGATACTTCAAGTAATCTAACATTAATTATCTGATAAGTACATCGTCTATCAACACCATCGTTGAAGAAATTTTATATTTTATTCTCTGTGGGAATCAGACGCATGGAAGCACATACCCAACAAACATTTTTTGCTGAATAGGCTATTTTTTAGTAGAAGAAGACTTTTTTTGGGTGTACAAACGGATTTTTTGGAGCAACAAAACGCTTTATGTTTGTTGGATAGTCACTCTCAATACGGCTTGAGGTTCCTGCGCCCCGGAAGGCTATGGATACAGCCGCAACGACTTAGTAACGCCTAGACTTCAACACCGAGAAATATCACATTGATGGTTGCACAGTAATCTTCCTAACTAAACTGGCACCTATGGTCCTCTGCGGGCGATTCTCGACCAGTCTTCCCACGAACATGTGTGATGTTCAACACAAGTACATTTCCATCAACTCGTGTTGAACACTGAACATGGATTATTGACGTACTCGAGTACAAAGGGATACCCAGTACCTACCTAAACGAACTTGTACTTAAGTACATGTACATGTACAAACTTGCTTTCAGGTCCGAGAGTCGACCGGCAAGAGACAAAGAGAATGAACAAAATGGAATTCGAAAACTGTGCACGCTGAAATGAAGATGCACAGTGATGGGTGGATCTGGAAGACTTTTTTTTCGAATAAAAATGTTGCAAAACTTTTTCACGACGTTGGTAACCAACTGACATTGAGGTCTCCAAGCAGATTTTACCAACACTATCACAGAGTGAATTTTTTTTTGCTGCACACTGAATCAAAATGAAAATTATCATTTTCACCTGATGTCTAGTTCAAATTTGCGATATTTTTCTTAGTGTTTTCACGCATTGTTTGTTGTTTTCTAACAGCAAACAAGAAAAATATGACAGTTCTAACAGCAAACAAAGGAAAATTTTGTAAACACAGCACCAACACCAATGGGGATGGAGAGGGCTATGGGCTTTCAACATCACGTAAACAATAATTAAGTTTACAGAAGATGTTGATAAATTTGACTTCGATTCACATACCGCTATATAACTTTTGTTGAGCGTGTACATTCAACAGGGAAGGAATAGAAAGCGCATAATTATAAATACTATGCATACTCATAGATCAGTGGAACAATTTATCGACTCTGTTAATGTATTCCTAATAAATAAAACTAAATTGTGTATTGTCACGCTTTTAGAAATGCTCCATCGGGAGAGAGCCTTTCGTGTTGCACTACGGGACCGCTCACAAATTACCTAACATAAAATTGGGCGAATCCAGTCCTCTTCTTTGGAGCACATTATGTATTGACAAATTAATTCTTTTTTTTTAAACGTAACCCCTTAGGCCCTTCCTTTCTATATAACGTTACGTAATTTATCCACAACCCCCATGGATGCACAGCCTTTTTTGTCAAAAACCGGCTTCGTGTTGGAAAATGCCATACATAACATATCACGCAATATCCTCCACAGACTACCAACTCTTTGACTTAATGATATCAAAGATCACACACCTCATTTTATTTTAAAATGATATCAAATGACTATACTCGTAATCTGTACAGACTACAGTCGTCGGTTGACGAAATAAATAAATAAACTATAACCTAGGAATGTAGAACTGAACCATTCCGAATGACAACAACATTGTCCTCTCAGAAATGTCCTCAGAATTAACTAAACATGCAACAAGCGATTGACTCTGACTTTGCAACAAAATAGGGGCATAACAATTGGAAGATATAAACTTAATTTTTGCGTGAACACTTTTGGTGGCCATTCCCGAATAAAAAATATTATAGAAAAACAATACAATACAATACAAAACACAATAAATTTACAATAGATTTTATTGAAGATGAAATAATAGAAACAAACAATACAATACAAAACACAATAAATTCACAATAGATTTTATTGAAGATGAAATAATAGAAATACATTAGAATGTATTGTTATGAACCATTTGTTAAATTGTAAATGAAGTTTTCGCATTAAAACGTACGGGTTGTTAAGTATCGTAACTATACAAAATCTGAGATTTTTTCATACACTTTTTTTTGTAAAACAATAGAGTGTATCGTAAATATATTGTTGAAATATCCGAAGAAAACCGTTCAAATTACATTACATTGAATTGTATTTTTATAGTAAAACAATACAATATTGGATTTCTTAATTATGACGGCTCTACCGTTCAACAATGAAATTTAAAAAAAAACAATGCATATTTGCGGCAATGGGATAAATATTGTTAAATGCTTATATGCAATATGAACAACATTTTCAGAAGTTATCATTGATTAAAATTTATACAGTATATGTTCTAAAAACAATTGGAAGTATTGTTACATTAGAGAACTATGTTGACGTATTATATCCACGATGTTGATACAATATGGACAACCATCAAGAAACAATATATCTTATTGTATACCGTAGAGCATATGGTAATTCAATCGTTTACACTGTTGAGTATGAGCCTTTTATCCGGGTTTTACTGAGCCTTCTAAAGTACAAAACCTCATGAAAATATTGATAAGGTACCTCGGGACAAGTGGGACCCAAAAAAACGCTAGTTCAGCAAAATTATTAACGCATACTTAGAAAACAGGTTATTTCAGTACATTAACCACTGATACATCATTATACGCTTCCATTGTTGAAGTGTAGAGGTGTTGAAAGCCATTTATTCAATTACAAAAATATTGGTAGTGCAATAAATAAATTTTCCTTCAGGACCCACTTACCCCTTCAAACGGGGCAAGTGGGACCTAATCTGCATTATACTGTCGAACGACACTAATTTGAAGAATGTAGATATAATGTTCATGTTATTTCTGAGTCTTAGTATTTCAGATCATGGATGGTGGTTTATTGCTTGTCAGACTTTTGTTTTTTGCAAAAAGAAAGGGGTTACAATGTTAGCAGACATACAAACAAGACAACAGCCGGTTTACTGTTTAATTGGCCGTTGCCTGGCTTACCATTAGCTTACTTTCTTACCAAATGTGTTAGATGGAAAGGATAAGCAAATTTTTGTTCGAATGAATGTTTCTCTGTTTAGAACACAAAGTATTACATAAATCAGAACATTAAAAGGAACTTTTTTATTCAGGCGATGCGCAGTGTTGTAAATTTGCAATAGAACGAAATGGTCAATTTATTTCTTAAGCACTTTATTTATCTGAAAATCTGTAAATTTGATGCGAAGTTGAAAAATAACAAAACACAAGACAAAACCTATTGATCTATTGTAGAAAATGTAGATTATTTGTACTGTAAACGGAAAATTTCGCATTAGTTATAACCATTACTATTTTCCATGCGAGAGATAATTTTCAGAAAGTAAAATACACATATCGTAAATCAACTTTACAACTTAAACCAACGTTTCTTAACAACGAAACCAACGATATCAACTGCATTTGATTCAGATCCATATGATATATGATTGTCGAAATTATTTTTCACTAGACAACCATCTAAAAACTGGTAAAATGGCTCTATCGAAAATGTTGTTCAAATATGTCCCACTTGCCCCATTTATGTCTAAACTCAAGGGCAAGTGAAAATGGCAGATTTTGGCTTTAATCAAAGCTTTTAAATAGTTTTCGAAGTCACACAATTATTTAATTGCTCAAAATATTCACTTTCCACATCAATGATGAATTTAGAAACGAGTATTTTGTTGGAAATCTATTGAATTAAAATAAAAGTAATAGCTTTTGCCGGTAGTTAAAAGTCATGATTAAGCAATACCATTGGTATGGTGCCGCAAATGATTTTGATTCCAAATATTTTTGTGTCAGGCGTATTCGTGGATAGTTCTGCTTCATCTTCCTAGAACATTGTTACCATTAAAAACACTCATCGATTAATCGGCAGCCATAGTACCCACTTACCCCGTATTTTCACTTGCCCCGGGGTACCTTATATAATAAATTTGCTTATATCCGCACATCTATGAATTTGTTCACTGTCTACATTTGCTTTGTTTGAGAAGCTTCTGGAACGCTATTCAACTGCAAATTTTACAGCCAGAGTGTACATGTGTACTGTACAGATGTACAGTACATCGGTACAAAATGAAACTCGAACGCAAGTTCGGGTACAAGTATACATTTCGTGCGTATACGTATAAACACGAAGCAAGGGTACAGATGCAGTATTCGGACAGCTGTACTCAGCGTGTTTGATGTTCGTTTGGGAAGACTGCTCTCGACTCTCGACTTTCTACATATCGAGGTTCTATATCTCGATATCTCTCCCTATGTCGATGGTTTCTTCAGTCTCTTCAATCTACATACGTTTGGGCTTTCTACATCTCAATAACCTCCCTATCTCGATATCTCTCTAGCTCGATGGGTTCTGATCATATTTTGCTCATGATTCACTCTCTTTATGTCGATATGTTCAAATTTTTAGGCTACTAGACCATCTTTGGATAATAACAAATACATCAACAACAGGAAACGACTTTACTTTACTTACTTATGGATCCTGTACACCTCCGGTGGTGCAAAGGGCCGACTTGAAAGATCTTCATCCTGAGCGTTGCCCGGCTATCGCTTTAACCTGTTTCCAGGTTAGATTTCGGTCGACTTCTTTTATTTCTTTATTGAGACTTGAGCCTCTGGGTCTGCCTCTGCTGCGATGTCCCGCTGGGTTCCAGTCTAATGCTTGTTCATAGATTTCGTTTCCACCCCTACGTAGAGTGTGGCCAACCCAGCCCCACTGCCCATCCCGAATTTCTGTTGCTATCGGCCTCTTTTGACAACGACGATGGAGCTCGTTGTTTGAGATCAAGTTGTGAGGCCACCAGGCCCGAATTATATACCGCAGACATCTGTTAATGAACACCTGCAGCCGTTGAGAGTTCTCCACTGATACACACCATGTTTCACTAGCGTGTAACAGCACAGATTTCACGTTAGAGTTGAAAATTCGTATCTTGGTGCGTTCACTTATCTGCCTGTTTTTCCAGATATTTCTTAAACTCTCAAAGGCAGCCCTTGCTTTCTTGATCCGTGCGCCTATGTCGATCTTGGTACCGCCGTCTGACGCCATTTGGCTACCAAGATATTGGAAGCTTTCAACATTCTCCACTGGTTGCCCGGCTACTGTGAAACTGGAAGGAGTCACCGTGTTTACATCCAACGATTTGGTTTTGTTGACGTTGATGACTAAACCTGCCGAAGTGGAGCGCTCGGCAAGGTTGTTGAGCTTAATCTGCATAGCAAAGCGCGGTTGAGCGAGAAGTGCAACGTCATCAGCCAATTCAAAGTCGTTTTGGTGCTCCCTGGTTATAGGCTGCCATATCAGTCCGCGGTTTGGTTCACGGTCAATCGCATCTACCAGAATCTCATCGACAACAATGAGGAACAGTAACGATGATAGAATACACCCTTGCCTCACACCAGCTACGACCCGGATAGGGTCGAACAGGACCCCATTGTGCAGCACTCTACACGAAAAGGCCTCGTACTGTGCTTCGATGAGTCCGATGATTTTCTCAGTAACCCCCTTGCGTCTCAGGGCGCCCCACATATTCTCGTGATTGAGACGGTCGAAAGCTTTTTCGTAGTCAATGAATACCAAGTAAAGGGACTCTTGGAATTCGTTGACCTGCTCCAGAGTGATGCGGTCCATACAGGATCTTCCGGTACGGAATCCGGCCTGCTGCCGACGGAGAGTCGCATCGATCTTCTCCTGAATCCGGGCTAGGATAATTTTGCACAGAACTTTGAGAACGGTACACAGCAACATAATGCCTCGCCAGTTATCGCATACAGTCAGGTCACCTTTTGGGCACCTTCACGAAGATACCTTACATCCATTCGACCGGGAAAGTTGCGGTGTCCCAGATATTACGAAATAAACGATGCAGTAGTTGAGCGGATGTCATGGGGTCAGCTTTGAGCATCTCGGCTGATATGCAATTGACCCCTAGGGCTTTATTCGATTTTATGCTTTGGATGGCTGTTTGAATCTCTAGCAGTGATGGAGCTTCGGTATTGACGCGTGTTATTAGTCGGATCCTAGGCAGATCATGCTGAGGTGGTGATGGCCTGGCTGGCACTTGAAAAAGTTGTACGAAGTGCTCGAACCAGCGTTTCAGCTGGTCAGTTGGGTCGGTCAATAACTGATCATTCGCGTCTTTCACAGGCATCGTTGCATTCATCTTCGCCCCACTTAAGGTCACTCCTGACGGAATCCAAGTTTCAAAGTGCTCGCGTTTTCGGGGGCACACCACTCGATACGGAGGCGATGCACAACTGTAATTGTTGTTGATTTAGCTTTGCTGCGTCGCAGCATGCGTGAAAAAATAAAAATGACAGTTGTGCGTTGCTTCCGTATCGAGTGGTGTGCCCCCGAAAACGCGAGCACTTTGAAACCTGGATTCCGTCAGGAGTGACCTTAAGCGTCGTGAGATATTGTAGAGATGGCGAATGTCCCCGGTTGCGGCGGCTCTCTCTCCTTCGTCCGCCAGAGAGTCTGCCCACGCTCGCTGGTTCCGTCGACATGAGCGTTTTACTTCCTTTTCAAGAGCCGCGTATCGTTGACGGGCTAAGACTTTGGCTCCTCTGGTTTTCGATCGCTCTATCGCGGCTTTGGCTTCTCTTCGCTCCTCTAACTTCCTCCAGGTCTCATTGGTGATCCATTGTTTTCTCTGGGTGCGCAGTTCACCCAGATTTTTCTCGCTGGTGGTGATGAAGGCATTCTTGATGCGGTCCATTGGTCTTCTACGCTGCCACCTTCCAGAATATCTGCAACACGCGTCTTCAGTTCTTCAACGAAGGACCGTTTCATCGTGGCATCTTCCAGTCGGCGTGTGTTGAACCGTCGTCCAACTCTTTCCTCCTGCCGACGAATCCGCGCAATACGCAGGCGTATTTCGCCGATGAGGAGGTGATGATTGGACGCGATATCGGCACTACGTTTATTCCGTACATCAAGAAGGCTCTGTTTCCATTTTCGGTTGATGCAGATGCGGTCGGTTTGATTTTCTGTAAAGCCGTCACGGGAGACCCACGTGACCTTGTGAACCGGTCGATGAGGAAAGAGCTATCCCCCGACCGCCATGTCGTTATTACCACAAAATTCTGCGAACAGCTCTCCGTTTTCGCTCATTTCTCCGATACCGGAATTCTATCTACGACGGCATTGAGTTGACTGTAGAAGTTCTCTTTGTCTTGCAGATCGGCAGCATCGGTTGGCGCATAACATTGGATTATAGTAAGGTTTCGGACCCGTGTTCTAAATCTGGCAACGACTATCCTTTCACTTATAGGTTCCCACTTCATAAGCGCAGAGTGTGCCTGAGCGCTTAGTAGGAAGCCAACTCCGCGATGCCGGGAGCGTGTTCACCTCGTAAACCAGAGTATAGCAGAACTTGTCCCGACGGCGTTCTGTGTTCTCCAAAGTTTGGCCAACGGACTTCACTCAGTCACAGGATCTCAAGCTTCATGCGGCGTGCCTCATTGGCAAGTTGTGCAAATTTACCCTGCTGGGCTAGGGTTAAAACGTTCCATGTTCCTATTCGTGTCCGTTGTTTCGCGCTAAGAGTCGTCGCCGTAAAATCAGTCCGTATTCTTTCATTATCGGATTCTCGAACAAATTGATGTTTCGGGAACAGTAGGTTGTTGGCCCAAGGTTCCCTATCCTCCGGGATGGGGCTGCCATCTCAGGTATAGCTTCCGGGGAATAGCATTTCATACTCAGCCGCTGGATGCCAGAACAGACACTGTTGGAGCCGCACCTCCTTGGTGGACAGACGCTCGATCAGTCGGGTCAAATTTGTTTAAAGTCCCACCCAACACCAGGACTAGGCTAGTGCGCTTTGAGCGGCACACGGTCGCTTTGATAGGGCCTGCTTGGGGATAAATATGAGTATTGTGTTGTGTATTCCTGTTAGTACCTGCTTTATTTACTTTACAGAGAAACAGATTTTCACATGTCCTGCATGATACGGTGAATTCGTTCCATGATTGTGTTATATAAAACTATTTTCACTAAATATGCTCCAGTATCATAAATGTATATTACTGATATGAATTTTATATCCATGAAGTGTGAATACATTACATGTATTCATTTTATATCTGAGTGTATTTATGCGGGGCTTATTGTGCTGAAAACTATCTCAAGTTGTAGTTTGTAGATTCTTGTTATAGGTTTGTGGATGCACAGTAGAGCTATCACCTTCTATCTCCAGGACTAAAAGATGTTTTCATCTATGAATATTGAAATATTAACAAATATATGAAGACATTTTTCTTCCATAAAAGCATTGCCGGACTGTGCGAGATAGAATGGAAACACACACACACACACACACACACACACACACACACACACACACACACACACACACACACACACACACACACACACACACACACACACACACACACACACACACACACACACACACACACACACACACAGAGATTTTTCACTTGTCCTGCATATACTGACGGAAATTGATGACATCGCTGAGATACTTCTTCACCCTATGTCATATCGATCGAAAATTTGCTTTCTGTATTTATATTGATATGTTCAACCTGTAGCTAAACATAAATTGAGCAAATTTGTCCGGATATCTTACAGGCTTTGTAGGCTTTATGAGGAACGTTTTTCCGTGACGTTACAACTCAAATTTCAGCTAGGCGAAACTCAAGCTATTTACCCCCGATTTAATTTTTATTCTTAAGATGATTGTAGACCTCTCGCCCTCTGGAAAGGGGAGCTCCCCTACAAATGAAATACCAATTTCTACATAACTCAGGAAATACTCAAGCAAATGGAACCAAATTTGGCATGTGGAGGCTTTTATAGACACAAATATTTCTACGACGGTTCGAGCCCCCCCCCCCTCTGGAAAGTGGAGGTCCCATACAAATAGAACGATCAATAAAAAATGTGAATTCAAAACAAATGTGTGTGCTAACTAATTAATTTTGGAAACCAACTTTTTAGCGTGGCAATGAAATAGGTCTCAAAATATTGTTCAGAAGATTTTCTTCATCAAATGCTCACGGTAGGTAATACGCACAATGTTTATGAAAAATCCATAGAAGAACCATTGTTGTTTTTGGATTTTGTTCGTTTTGTACTGCGCCGTCTATTCAACCCTTCGGGGCAAAAAGAAATGCGTGAAGCGAGCCAAGTTGAAACAACGATTCAAAACGTCACCATCACAATTAAAAATAATATATTTTTTCCAGGATTTTAACATGGTCTATAAATTTATTTAAAGATCCACATTTCTGAGAATAATTTTAATAAATTTCCGTCGATCTCTTCATGAATGCAACCCTACTGCAATCTACACTAAAGAATAGAATGAAATGAGATCATGTTTAAACTGATCTGCTTGTCGTAAGACGAGTTTGTACAATCCCATTTTATTCCACCACTTAACTTAAGTGGTGGAATTAAATGGGATTGTACAAACTCGTCTTACGACAAGTAAAGCTCAAAATAATTTGCTTACCAAAATGCATGATCTGGTTTTCAGATTCTTAATCTACTTTTCCTCGTAGTGAGCACTTGCCAGAACCGAATTTTGGGGGGGGTGGGGTGGTTCTAATGTACCAAAACCAATCTTTTTTAGTACATTTTGGGGCTACTCCTTCCAAAGCGATGTAGAATAGCAGGCACGAAGGACCATCAACTTGCCGTAACCATCTGCGCGTTTGGAAGGGACACGAGAATGCCCCTAAAACTCGAACTACCCACATCACTCGATACATCGTTGCCTTTACCAACCGCATCAGTTTCTCCGGAAATCCGTGTACGTGAATTAGTTATCAACTATGGCAATCTCGATTGAATGTATCGTATGCGGAACTTAGATATGTGCGATATTTAATTTCAAGCTTAGACATATGTATGCTGTTGCGATTTAAATTTTCTGTGCAATATCGCGGAATTTTGTTTGCGGAAGGGAGCGGCAATATGCCCTAGCTAAGCAAATACTGGTTTAATGTCTTAGCTGTAACGATTTTTGCCTCATGCAACGGTTGAGTAATATAGCTAGCCGATGTTCAAAATTGTAGAAAATCACAACTTTATTGGTAGTCTAAACATTTTAAAAATGTGGTGATATTTCGTTACCGGAAAACTCATGAGATAAAACGCCCTTTAGCTGGCAGGCTCTTAGGGAACAACCCACCACAAGTCAGTGAATCAGATTTCTGGTATGGAAAGTGCGTGGAGACACGTTGTACATTTTAGATTAGTCCCACTAGGACGTTGTGTAGCCTCTTCCCCCTCAGTTTGTTGAAAGATTTTTTTTTCTTCTTTATTAAAGAGGCTTTCAGGCTGGTTCACCTCTGGATCTTGTTGAAAGATATTTTTCGGGCTTTTTTTCGGAATTTTACGAAACGAAACAACACACACAAATTAAGATTTTAAATGTTTTTAATGCATATATTTGGAGCATGCAAATACACGCAGAATTCAATCAATATTACTGTTCTCATAAATCAAAGTTAATTTAAACTGTGCTTGCTTGTAAAGTTCAATCGAATTTAATTGAATATCGATTGTATAGAATTGTTGGGATCAGCTGCAGTTTTACACGTCATTGAATTTTCAAAACTATTTGCTGTGAATCGAATTAGAAGTGACGTAATGACTAGGAACGAGCAAACCAATGATGTCGAGTCGGGATGCACAATAAGCCACCAGTTTTTGTCAGTTCCAAACTCTGGGAAATCTGCGACATTTTTGTAACCCAGACCAACAACAACGTGTTGTTGAGACAGTTGACACACGCTTGAACGATATCCGCAAATTCCGATGTAGCTTTAACTCACCATTGAATACAAAATACCACACGCACACATCATTCCTGCCCACCAACTGGTTGCCCAGCAGCACACTTCTGATTGGTCATCAGCTGGTCCTTCGTATGCAGTTTACCGCGCGGCTCGCAAGAACAAATCCCGACATATCTGGAACGCATCTCAAATTACGCGCACACGTGACGAATGCTCACGCGGAATTGCGTGCAACGAACAACCAATTAGTTTTGATCGACCGCAACACCTCGAATGTTGAGCGGTTCAAAAATGGCAATCGCACGAATCGATTAAAATGTAAATTGATAGCTGCGAGATGCATTCCTTTGTTTTTATTCTGCGTTATTCCTACTCGGCTACTATCCGCGGGGATGGTATCTCAGCCGCACACATAGAATGTATGTCATTTCAATGATTAGTGTCAATGTCTTGGGGGAACGCAGTCGCGAGAGGAACGTGATCCCCAGTCACGACCTTTCGCATGAACGAACATTAATGACGCGTGAAAATTTGTACACTCCGGGCACAGTGTGGCAATATGATTAACTTAATTGATTGAGGAAACCACGCTGCAAGCCCATAATTGACTGATCGGTTTTGTTTGCCTTCTTCATGGTGCAGCTCGCAACTTGTTTGACTGTGAGTGCAATTAGCAATTGCATGGAACGATCGGAAGCGACAAGACCCGCCAATTAAGATGTCCCACCTGAAAATCGACACGCTGCCAGATCCGGGCACTCGCTACCGGCTTGGAGAGGTTATCGGAACTGGTGTTTGTGCCAAGGTGTACAAAGCGGTCGATACCAAGGCGAGCAACAAGAACGTGGCCGTCAAGATTCAGAAGTATGAGGCGGAGCTGAAGATGGCCATCCAGGAGGAGTATCGCATTCTGCGTGATTTCTCCAATCATGGCAACCTGCTGGACTTCTACGGAGTGTATCGGAAGCGAATTAATGGGCAGGCGGACGAAATTTGGTTTGTTCTGGAGGTAAGTAGGTGAGGAAATTCTTCGAAACAATTTGTGCAAAACGTATTTTTTAGTACTGCGATCATGGACCTGTGATTGATGTGATCAAAAAGATCCATGTGTCTAATCGTCGTGTATCCGAGGAACAAATAGCTTACATTTTGCGTGAAACTGCTAAAGCATTAATCTTTCTTCATGAGCACCACGTTATTCACCGAGACGTTCGTGGAAGCAATATACTTCTAAACAAGGAAGGAGAGGTGAAATTGTGTGATTTTGGACTATCACGAGACAGCAAGTCTACGTTAGGGAAACGAGGGACATGCATTGGATCACCGAACTGGATGGCACCAGAGGTTATCAGTAGTTCTAAGAATGGTAAAATGAAAATAATTTTACTATAATCCAGAACTTGTGAAGATTTATTCTCTTCTTTCTAGATGAAGAGGCCTACGACAACCGGTCAGACGTTTGGGCCTTAGGTGTCACGGCAATCGAACTAGGTGATGGCAAGCCCCCGTTCGGAGATATGCATCCCACAAGAACGATGTTTCAAATTGTTCGCAACCCACCACCCACCTTATACAGACCAGCGAATTGGACCCAGAACTACAATGACTTCATCACGGAGTGCTTGGAGAAAAATCCAGATCATCGTCCATTCATGATGGAGATTATGGAGCATCCATTCCTTACGCAACTGCCGGAGAATGACTACCATGTAAAGTTTCCGTGGCCCTTGATGAAGTTTCAATGATATTAATTTATTTTATTTCATTAACAGTTGAGCCAAGAGCTAAAAATGTTGGCCGAATCCATCAAAGACATCCAAATCCCCCAGAAGGAAGAATTCAAACTGATCAAGGGGGCACTGAAGGCGGCCGACAATAAGACCGAGAAGATGTTCGTAGAAGACTTGGCGGCCCTGGAAACCGTGACGGAGGAATCGATTTTGGACGAAATGATACAACGCTATCAGGACGGGTCCACATACACCTTCGTGGGAGATGTACTGATTTCGATGAACGCCAACCAACCGCCTTCGGAGTATGTTCGAGGGGTAAGTGTTCACTTTTGGTCTTCGCATGATAGTTCCATTATTTCATTATTTCTGTAAATAAATCAAATCTTTATTAAAATTATATTTTGGGAAGTATATAAATTCGTCACTAGGAAACTCAAATAAAAGCATTTATTTTAGAGCTTTTTGGAATATCATAATTTAGGCTCTCTCTCAAAGAAGGAAAAATCAGCACATTTTGACAGTTGAGTACTTAACATGTTTGGGAACGAGAACAAAAGGAACCGCAGCGACAATTGTCCTCTATAGTTTATTGTCTCTATTTTTAAAATAATGGCTTACAATGATCAATTAAACCGAATTAACTTGAGCGATATTTTGAGGAACAGAAAAATCTTGTACCGTTTTTGTCTGGAAGTCGCAACGCAACGCTAGATTTCGCTCAGGTTTTTTTTTTAAAGTTTGTTTATTTGGCAAGGTCAGGCGCAAGGATGTTATCGATCATTTAGTAATTTACGTTCGATCATTTAGTAGTTTGTCAATAACTCATTTTAGAAGCTGAATTTCTAAAAGTGCTGTATGGTAGACTTCTAGTGCGAAGGTTTTTCTACAACTCTGCCTAATGGTTCGTTGTTAGAATTCAACTAATAACGGAGTTATAGCGCTAGTTGCAGTAACTCAAACTAAATGATTGGAATTTTGTTATCATTTAGTCTAAGTTACTGAAACTATAGCTATAACTCCGTTACTAGTGAAATTCAAACAACGAACCATTAGGAAGAGTTAAGCAAGCAAGCAGCAATGAGCATGATGACCGTGCATTTCGTAGTTGCTACTCCGTGATCGACCAGAACAATCGCAATTGCACAGGAAACTAATGGATGGAAGCATGGGATTTGCACTCCAACCTCAATGTCCATAGTCCGAGAGCTCTAGTATTTTGGAAGGTCGATAACGGCGCTGGCCACGTTCTCGCGGTCATCGGGGATGGGAAGGAATTGATGATGCAGTCACTCGCCCACTGCAAGCCGAGAACACCTCTGCATTCGCCACGAGTTCCTGCGGAATTTTATTGGAAGCAGGGGGTTAGGTTTTTTTATAACAGAGGTTCGTCTTGGTTAACGGGTTGCCAATGAAAGGGTGGTGTGTAATATTCTAATTCAATGCCGAAACGAACTTTTTAGCTCATTTCGAATTCTAACAGCTAGAACAAAATCAAGTTTTAGTTATAGGTATAGAAGATAGTAATGGTATGAAAGTTTCTTTCCAGTTCTAGCGATTGCTAGAACATGAGAAATATATGAAAAGATACAAAGTAGGAGAATGGAATGGGCCTGGGATTGAACCAATGACCTCCCGCGTATGAGGCAGAAGCGATAGCCATATGACCACCAAGCCCGTTACAACGAACCATTAGGCAGAGTTGTAGAAAAACTTTTGCAAAAGAAGTCCACCATACAACACATTTTGAAATTCAGCTTTTGGAATGACTTGTCATAAGACGAGTTTGTACAATCCCATTGAATTCCCCCACTTAATTGTATCTTGACAGATACGTATTTCGACCTCAACAGTAAGGCCGTCTTCAGTGTCTCGTACTTGATTCGACTTCGAGTCAGTTGAGTTGAGGTCGAAATACGTATCTGTCAAGATACAATTGAGTGGTGGAATTCAATGGGATTGTACAAACTCGTCTTATGACAAGTGAAGACATTCCACTAAAAAGCTCAAAATAATTTTTCTTAACAATTTTTGAATGTGTTATTGACAAACTACTAAATGATCGAACGCAAATTACTAAATGATCGATAACATCCTTGGTCAGGCGTGCATAACACTTTACAGAGCCACGGTTATTTTTCACATGTATAATCGATATCTTAGTATTATTGAATTGGTAAGAGAGGGCTATAAATTAACGTATTCGTGATGACTTAAGGTTAGGTTTACAATGTTTAAGGATGGAGGGAGCTAAGGATTCAGGATCATGGAATTTTGGCTGCACATACGGGCAAAAACTATAAATTTAAGACACAGGAATCTTTTCAATGATGAACGCCAATCGAAATATAAGGCGATGATTCGACTCAATTGACCAGTGTAAATTGAAATATCGGCATTAAACAGACTGATTGGGAGGTGTTCAAAATATGTAGGGGAGAACAGTACAAAATGCGCCCCTTAAATGTTTTCATCAATTTAAACCATTTCAACAAAGCCATTTAAACGTGTAGATGCAAAATATACAAAATCAACTAAATTTCAGAATTATCTCCTCTTCAATGCAGCAAGGTTTTTATGACTTTGTAACGAATTTAAAAAACGTTTCAAATATAGGCCTGGGGTAAAGCGTCTGAAAAGTGCATGTAAAATAATGGTGAGCGCATAAGAATGAAAAACGGACCTGAAAACTTACGAGATGTATGGCACTCCAAAAAGATGTCTTGAATTTTCGCTGTTCCGTGAAGCTTTCCAATTCAAATTAAGTTTATCCAGCTTTCCACGCTCGGTAATGGCGGCTAGTCGCTGTGTAAAAATCAATCGGTCACTGTACTTTTTGACACTAGCTGGAGGAAAACTCACTGGCGAAATGGCCTTTTTTCTTTTCCCCTCGCCCAGGAACGCCAGTGAGCTTTCCTCCAGCTAGTATCAAACAGTACAGTGACCGATTGACTTTTACACAGCGACAAGCCGCCATTACCGAGCGTGGAAAGCTGGATACATATTTTGAGAACTATTGGAGGCTTCCGAACCTCTTGAAAGGAGGCTTCCGAGCCTCTTGAAAGGAGGCTTCCGAGCCTCTTGAAAGGAGGCTTCCGAGCCTCTTGAAAGGAGGCTTCCGAGCCTCTTGAAAGGAGGCTTCCGAGCCTCTTGAAAGGAGGCTTCAGGCCTCTTGAAAGGAGGCTTCTGAGCCTCTTGAATGGAGGCTTGAGGCCTCTTGAATGGAGGCTTCCAGGCCTCTTGAAAGGAGGCTTCAGGCCTCTTGAAGGAGGCTTCCAGCCTCTTGAAAGGAGGCTTCCAGGCCTCTTGAAAGGAGGCTTCAGGCCTCTTGAAGGAGGCTTGAGCCTCTTGAAAGGAGGCTTCCGAGCCTCTTGAAAGGAGGCTTCCGAGGCCTCTTGAAAGGAGGCTTGAGGCCTCTTGAAAGGAGGCTTCCAGGCCTCTTGAATGGAGGCTTCCGAGCCTCTTGAATGGAGGCTTCCAGGCCTCTTGAATGGAGGCTTCAGGCCTCTTGAAAGGAGGCTTCCAGGCCTCTTGAAAGGAGGCTTCTGAGCCTCTTGAAAGGAGGCTTCCGAGCCTCTTGAAAGGAGGCTTCCAGGCCTCTTGAAAGGAGGCTTCTGAGCCTCTTGAAAGGAGGCTTCTGAGCCTCTTGAAAGGAGGCTTCCAGGCCTCTTGAAGGAGGCTTCCAGGCCTCTTGAAAGGAGGCTTCGAGCCTCTTGAAAGGAGGCTTCCGAGCCTCTTGAAGGGCTTCCTGAGCCTCTTGAAAGAAGGCTTCTGAGCTCTTGAAAGAAGGCTTGAGCCTCTTGAAAGGAGGCTTCCAGGCCTCTTGAAAGGAGGCTTGAGGCCTCTTGAAAGGAGGCTTCCTGAGCCTCTTGAAAGGAGGCTTCCTGAGCCTCTTGAAAGGAGGCTTCCAGCCTCTTGAAAGGAGGCTTCCAGGCCTCTTGAAAGGAGGCTTCCAGGCCTCTTGAAAGGAGGCTTCTGAGCCTCTTGAAAGGAGGCTTCTGAGCCTCTTGAAAGGAGGCTCTGAGCCTCTTGAAAGGAGGCTTCCGGGCCTCTTGAAAGGAGGCTTCTGAGCCTCTTGAAAGGAGGCTTCCGAGCCTCTTGAAAGGAGGCCTGAGCCTCTTGAAAGGAGGCTTCCAGGCCTCTTGAAAGGAGGCTTCTGAGCCTCTTGAAGGAGGCTTTCCAGGCCTCTTGAAAGGAGGCTTGAGCCTCTTGAAAGGAGGCTTCCAGGCCTCTTGAAGGAGGCTTCCGAGCCTCTTGAAGGAGGCTTCCGAGCCTCTTGAAAGGAGGCTTCTGAGCCTCTTGAAAGGAGGCTGAGCCTCTTGAAAGGAGGCTCTGAGCTCTTGAAAGGAGGCTTCCGGGCCTCTTGAAAGGAGGCTTCTGAGCCTCTTGAAAGGAGGCTTCCAGGCCTCTTGAAAGGATGCTTCTGAGCCTCTTGAAAGGAGGCTTCCTGAGCCTCTTGAAGGAGGCTTCCAGGCCTCTTGAAAGGAGGCTTCCAGGCCTCTTGAAAGGAGGCTTCCAGCCTCTTGAAAGGAGGCTTCCGAGCCTCTTGAAAGGAGGCTTCCGAGCCTCTTGAAAGGAGGCTTCTGAGCCTCTTGAAAGGAGGCTTCCAGGCCTCTTGAAGGAGGCTGGGCTTCCAGGCCTCTTGAAAGGAGGCTTCCGAGCCTCTTGAAAGGAGGCTTCTGAGCCTCTTGAAAGGAGGCTTCTGAGCCTCTTGAAAGGAGGCTTCTGAGGCCTCTTGAAGGAGGCTTGAGCCTCTTGAAAGGAGGCTTCCAGGCCTCTTGAAAGGAGGCTTTGAGCCTCTTGAAAGGAGGCTTCCAGGCCTCTTGAAAGGAGGCTTGAGCCTCTTGAAAGGAGGCTTCCTGAGCCTCTTGAAAGGAGGCTTCTGAGCTCTTGAAAGGAGGCTTCTGAGCCTCTTGAAAGGAGGCTTCCAGCCTCTTGAAGGAGGCTTCTGAGCCTCTTGAAAGGAGGCTTCTGGGCCTCTTGAAAGGAGGCTTCCAGGCCTCTTGAAAGGAGGCTTCCAGGCCTCTTGAAAGGAGGCTTGCAGGCCTCTTGAAAGATGGCTTCCAGGCGTCTTGAAAGGAGGCTTCCGAGCCTCTTGAAAGGAGGCTTCCGAGCCTCTTGAAAGGAGGCTTCCGAGCCTCTTGAAAGGAGGCTTCCAAGCCTCTTGAAGGAGGCTTCCTGAGCCTCTTGAAAGGAGGCTTGAGCCTCTTGAAGGAGGCTTCCAGGCCTCTTGAAAGGAGGCTTCCGAGCCTCTTGAAAGGAGGCTTCCGAGCCTCTTGAAAGGAGGCTTCCGAGCCTCTTGAAAGGAGGCTTCCAAGCCTCTTGAAAGGAGGCTTCCAAGCCTCTTGAAAGGAGGCTTCCAAGCCTCTTGAAAGGAGGCTTCCAAGCCTCTTGAAAGGAGGCTTCCAAGCTTCTTGAAAGGAGGCTTCCAAGCCTCTTGAAAGGAGGCTTCCAAGCCTCCTGAAAGGAGGCTTCCGATTTTAAAGAGTTCATATATGAGTGAGTCCATTTTTACCCATGCACAGTGGTCGAAATCCCGAAAGTCTTGATCATCAGCCTATCGGTATGAAATAATATAGAAATAGCATAGTCTTCTCAACAAGTTTGTTGCATACATCAAGGAGTATCGTTTGAGAAAATTATATTTTTATTAATTCACCTAAAAGTGAAATGGATTTTTTTTTTTCAAGAATGGTTGAAACAAAATGGCGTTTTTGGGAAAGTCGCCAGAAATAATGTACAAAAAAAACTTTGTTGAAGACGCTACGGATCTATTCAAACGAACAAGTGATACTTTGTCAATTTTGGATAATAGAAATAATTTCAATTTTTAGACGGAAACTCGGGACTCACGAACAAAATTACACCCAGGTTTTTTTACACGGTTTGGTTTTGGTCGTTTAAGACCTTTAGCGTCAATGAAGCAAAGAAATAATCCCACGAAAAAATTCACAAAAAATAAAAATAAAAATCAGGGGGTATTTAAAAAACTGTGTAAGTTCAGGTTAACCGAGAAATTAATGAAATCCAACCGTGTAAAAAAAAAACCTGGGTGTATATTTTTATCCCTACATAACATCTCGCAAGGTTGCAAAAAGGGGCAGCCAAATCAATACATATTCAAAAGATAAGTTTCGAAGCTTTCTATTCTGGTTTTATCTGTATCTCGTATCCTCGTCAATTTTTTAAAATAATTTTAGGCTTCAAAAATATGAATTCGCTAGTAAACTTGACCAAATAATAAAACGAGCTATACAAGCACGTTCTATTTGTACCGACTATGATCAAAAGAAAATGGGGCCTTCCTAAGCCGTGACGTGATATAGGGGCACTGCAGAGCATGAAATATTCACTTTCATGAAGCACATTCGCTCCGAGTTTTGACCATCGTGTTTTGATTATTCAAAACATAGAATAACTTACTCAGTTTACTTCTTCATGGATTCATTCAATAGATTACCACTGAGTATGGTAACTGTGCGCAAAAAACATAACTAGCCATAACATGCCCCTCAATTGAACGTCGGGATTAGATCTATGCGTCTATTTATTTAAATCATTAAACATGTGTTCAGTTTTACGATCATTTAGTAATTTGTAAAATTCAAGTAAATACTCACTAACCCATATAAATTCCGAAAATTTGAGGGTACAAAGCCGAATATGAATATGTTTAGAAGTGAAGTGACAAAGAAGACCGATGGGCTTCATAAACAAAATATTCGAATATTTAAAGCTCTGGGCAGTAGGGGCAATATGAGCCACCCTCAATTTGAGCTTATTGACAAGTGTTATCATGTTAAAGTTCTATGTTCTTTAAGAGAATGCTCCACAGGTGCTTCACAGTGAAGAACGCAGCCCATTCTGCCCCAAATTCCTTGTATTATATATTGCCCCGTATAGTCGGGAACACACATTGAAAACAATACATTTTGAAAAGTGCATTTCCAAACGCATTTTCATCATTCATCGTCGTAATATGAAAGGTAACACTCCCTAGTATAAATCAACTACATTTGAATGATAATTTTTTGAGCTTTTCATGGCTTTTCGGAACGATTTCCTTGGGCGGCCCATATTGCCCCGATCACCCCTAAATATGCGAAAATGGTAACAAGACTTGGAAACCTCGCAGTTGATAATTGTGGAAATGCTAAATGAGCACTAAGCTGCGAGGCGGGAATGTCGAATGTCCTAGTAAAGCGTTGCAAAAAATCGTTAATGATTGTCTTATGGTTTATTCGATTTTGCTCCGGACAACACGGAGTGCACGATCATCATAGTTGATTCTGATGATGGTACTTTCCATGAACATCGGCGACGATGAGATGTTTTATAAGATTACCTTTTCTTAAAATTTCAGGGTGTTTGCCGAACATTTTTAGGATCTCAAGATCCCTAACGTGTTATTTGCTATTTCATTTTTTAGGTTCAAAAATTTATAGAACACTTCACCAGACGAATTTGCATATAAACTGACTTCAGAACGTTTAGATTCGATACAGGCATACGATACATTGCACTTGGCTTTCCAAACTTGCATTCTAAAACCTTTAAGAAATTCCATGCATGAAATAAATATACATGCAGAAATGTAACACGTTCATGAAAGCGTAGTTACTAAGAAAAAAAATCCGTTTTGGAAAAAAACCTTGATCTCATGTGTGAGTTGTTCGTGAAGAAAATTTCAATTTATTCCACCTTTGAAATATCAAATGTGCAATTACTAAAACTATTCATTTATTTCTATCCATTTCCATACTTTCAGTTTCATACCAAATATATGTGCAAATCACGCTCCGACAACGCACCACACATCTTTGCCATCGCCGACAGTGCCTTCCAGGATATGCTGCACCACGAAGAACCACAGCACGTGATCATGTCGGGCGAAAGTTACTCCGGCAAAACCACCAACGTCAAATACTGCATGAAGCACCTCGCTATTTTGGGTGAAGGCAATCCCGGAGTGTACCAGCGAATCGAGTCCGGCTACAGGGTGCTATCGGCTATGATCAACGCCGGTACACCGCTCAATCCGGACTCAACTCGCAGTATTGTGCAAACACAAATGACTTTCGGACCGACCGGCAAACTGTCCGGTGCAATTTTCTGGATGTACTTGCTGGAGAAGCTCCGCATATCGTCCACCAATATGTAAGTACTAGAATTGGTGTACTAGAGGCAAGCTCGGTACGATTCGAGTCCGTACTAACTTATCGATTCCACCGATTTTACCTATTCTTCCATTCCATTCGAGACAGGAACCAATCGAACTTTCACATATTCTACTACTTCTACGACACGATGGATGCGGAGGGACGGCTGCGTGATTTCTCGCTGGAACACGGCCGCCACTATCGCTACCTTCGCATACCGGAACCAAACGGTGGAAGCAAGCTTCGTTACTGCCGTGATGATGTCACGGGGAACATCCAGGCGTTCAAAGAGTACGAGCAGTTGCTGCGCGAGCTTGAGCTTACACCGCAGCTGCTCGAAACGGTTTATCGAACGTTGGCGGCCATTCTGCTGCTGGGGGAGGTACGCTTCAGGGATAATGCCGGGGTGACCGAGCTGGAGGACACGGAAGTTGCTAGCAAAGTGGCGGCCTTGCTCAAACTGGACGCGAAGAAGTTTCAGTGGGCGCTGTTGAATTATTGTGTGATAATTCGCGGCTCGGCAGAGCGTAGGCGGCATACGGCGGATGAGGCACGCGATGCGAGGGATGTACTGGCGGCGACCATATACTCTCGTTTGGTGGACTGGATGATCAATACGATTAATCATAAGATGTCGTTCGGGCGCGCTATTTAGTAGGAATCGTACACCGTTGGGAGCCATGTAGAACAGTATAATAATTTTATTTCTATTTGCAGTGGAGACCAACATTCCATCACCATAACGGATCATTTTGGGTTTGAATGTTTCCATCGCAATCACCTCGACCAGCTTATTGTAAATTCTTTGAATGAACAAATGCAGTATTTATATAATCAACGTACTTTCGTGTACGAGATGATTGAACAGGTAATTCAATTTATGACATAATCACTGATGTACAAGCTTGGATGAGGAAAAGCACAATGTAAGAAACAAAAATAAAAATTAAACGGAATGAAAAATAGTCTACAGAATTACATTCCTGCTGCAATTTTAATACAAGTCAGTGGCGTAGCCAGACAATTGGTCGGAGGGGCGGTTTTCTGAACACTTTTTTTTCGAAAAAAAAAATGTCTACGCCACTGATACAAGTAATATTTATTATGTATTTGTGGTAAGGATAACAGTAAATATGTTTCACTGGCTTAGCGCATTTTCCATCAATTAAGTCAAAAATAGAAAGAAGGTGAAAATAGACATGTGTATTATTTTGACACAATTCAGTTTTCTTCAAGAAATTTCATGAGGAACATGTAAAATATCTGGAGGAGTATCCAGGGAAATTTGTCTGGGAAATTCAGGGAAAGTAGACATAAAAATGTATAAAGTAATCCCCAGATGAATTTCAGAAGGAAATTCCGAGGTGTATTTTAGAGATAATTCCCGAAAAATTCTTGAAGAAAATTTGAAATTCGAAAATTTCTAAAGGAACTTCTAGAAGAATATCTGGATTGAAGATAAATAGTTAAAGGAATTTCCGAGGGTCTTAAAAAAAATGTAGATGAACTTTCGGAGGAATTCCTGGAGGAACTTCCGGAGGAATTTCTGGAGGAACTTCCGGAGGAATTCCTGAAGGAACTTTCGGAGGAATTCCTGGAGGAACTTCCGGAAGAATTCCTGGAGGAACTTCCGGAGGAATTCCTGGAGGAACTTCAGGAGGAATTCCTGGAGGAACTTCCGGAGGAATTCCTGGAGGAACTTCCGGAGGAATTCCTGGAGGAACTTCCGGAGGAATTCCTGGAGGAACTTCCGGAGGAATTCCTGGAGGAACTTCCGGAGGAATTCCTGGAGGAACTTCCGGAGGAATTCCTGGAGGAACTTCCGGAAGAATTCCTGTAGGAACTTCCGGAGGAATTCCTGGAGGAACTTCCGGAGGAATTCCTGGAGGAACTTCCGGAGGAATTCCTGGAGGAACTTCCGGAGGAATTCCTGGAGGAACTTCCGGAGGAATTCCTGGAGGAACTTCCGGAGGAATTCCTGGAGGAACTTCCGGAGGAATTCCTGGAGGAACTTCCGGAGGAATTCCTGGAGGAACTTCCGGAGGAATTCCTGGAGGAACTTCCGGAGGAATTCCTGGAGGAACTTCCGGAGGAATTCCTGGAGGAACTTCCGGAGGAATTCCTGGAGGAACTTCCGGAGGAATTCCTGGAGGAACTTCCGGAGGAATTCCTGGAGGAACTTCCGGAGGAATTCCTGGAGGAACTTCCGGAGGAATTCCTGGAGGAACTTCCGGAGGAATTCCTGGAGGAATGTCCGGAGGAATTCCTAGCAGAACTTCCGGAGGAATTCCTGGCGGAACTTCCGGAGGAATTCCTGGCGGAACTTCCGGAGGAATTCCTGGCGGAACTTCCGGAGGAATTCCTGGCGGAACTTCCGGAGGAATTCCTGGAGGAACTTCCGGAGGAATTCCTGGCGCAACTTCGGAGGAATTCTGGCGGAACTTCCGGAGGAATTCCTGGCGGAACTTCCGGAGGAATTCCTGGCGGAACTTCCGGAGGAATTCCTGGCGGAACTTCCGGAGGAATTCTTGGCGGAACTTCCGGAGGAATTCCTGGCGGAACTTGCGGAGGAATTCCTGGCGGAACTTCCGGAGGAATTCCTGGCGGAACTTCCGGAGGAATTCCTGGCGGAACTTCCGGAGGAACTCCTGGCGGAACTTCCGGAGGAATTCCTGGCGGAACTTCCGGAGGAATTCCTGGCGGAACTTCCGGAGGAATTCCTGGCGGAACTTCCGGAGGAATTCCTGGCGGAACTTCCGGAGGAATTCCTGGCGGAACTTCCGAAGGAATTCCTGGCGGAACTTCCGAAGAATTCCTGGTGGAACTTCCGAAGGAATTCCTGGCGGAACTTCCGGAGGAATTCCTGGCGGAGCTTCCGGAGGAATTCCTGGCGGAACTTCCGGAGGAATTCCTGGCGGAACTTCCGGAGGAATTCCTGGCGGAACTTCCGGAGGAATTCCTGGCGGAACTTCCGGAGGAATTCCTGGCGGAACTTCCGGAGGAATTCCTGGCGGAACTTCCGGGGGAATTCCTGGCGGAACTTCCGGAGGAATTCCTGGCGGAACTTCCGGAGGAATTCCTGGCGGAACTTCCGGAGGAATTCCTGGAGGAACTTCCGGAGGAATTCCTGGAGGAACTTCCGGAGGAATTCCTGGCGGAACTTCCGGAGGAATTCCTGGCGGAACTTCCGGAGGAATTCCTGGCGGAACTTCCGGAGGAATTCCTGGAGGAACTTCCGGAGGAATTCCTGGCGGAACTTCCGGAGGAATTCCTGGCGGAACTTCCGGAGGAATTCCTGGCGGAACTTCCGGAGGAATTCCTGGCGGAACTTCCGGAGGAATTCCTGGCGGAACTTCCGGAGGAATTCCTGGCGGAACTTCCGGAGGAATTCCTGGCGGAACTTCCGGAGGAATTCCTGGCGGAACTTCCGGAGGAATTCCTGGCGGAACTTCCGGAGGAATTCCTGGCGGAACTTCCGGAGGAATTCCTGGCGGAACTTCCGGAGGAATTCCTGGCGGAACTTCCGGAGGAATTCCTGGCGGAACTTCCGGAGGAATTCCTGGTGGAACTTCCGGAGGAATTCCTGGCGGAACTTCCGGAGGAATTCCTGGCGGAAATTCCCGAGGAATTCCTGGCGGAACTTCCCGAGGAATTCCTGGCGGAACTTCCGGAGGAATTCCTGAAGGAACTTCTGGAGGAATTCCTTGAGGAATCACTGGAGGAACTTCTTCAGGAATTCCTGGAGGAACTTCTGGAGGAATTCCTGGAGGAACTTCTGGAGGAATTAGTGGAGAAATTTCCGGAGGAATTCCTGGAGGAACTTACGGAGGAATTCCTGGAGAAACTTCCGGAGGAATTCCTGGAGGAACTTGCATTTTTTTTCATTGGGCCGTGTAAAAAATCGGTGTTTTATTTGGATTTCAGTTGGATGATAATTTTAATTTAGTTCCGGATCAGGATAAGGATATGGTTTTCAAATTGGATTTTGATATGAATTTAAATTGTACTTGGTCAGAAATTGATTCTGATTCGGATTGAGAATTATATTTTAACTTATATTCTCATTTAGATTGAGATTTTGTTGCATTTGTTTTGTATCTATGTCGATCCATTTTTTATTACTTATCTTTTATTCATAGGAAGAGGAGCAAGTCCCGGTCGTCCAGCTGCACTTTTACGACAACAAACTGGCGGTGGACCATTTGATGAACAAACCGAAAGGCATCTTCAGCTTCATAGACGACGCAAGTCGAGGTCGGCATGGCCAAAACTACATCATCGACTCCATCCACTCCAACAACAGTCCCTTCATCAAACGAGCTAGCGGGCACGAGTTCAGCATCGCCCACTACACGGGTCGCATCACCTACGATGCTCGCGATCTGGCCGACAAGAACCGGGACTTCATCCCACCGGAAATGATCGAGACTCTGCGGAACTCTACCGAGCCTATCGTTTCGATCATGTTCTCGAATCAGCTGTCACGGACCGGAAACTTAACCATGGCCGCCGATGAAGTCGAAGGCAAACAGACTCAGAAACCCACCAAAAAGAAACGCTGGGGTGCGGCGTTGGTCGCCGAAAAGGGTAAAGCCAAGAAAATGAACACCCTGTCTAAGGGTCAGTACTCGCAGGTTCACAAAATGCGTACGATATCGAATGTATTCCGTGCTACGTGTTTGGAGTTGATTCGGACATTGGCAATCGGCCCGAATAGTGGGGGTACGCATTTTGTCCGTTGCATTAGATCCGATCTGGAGTACCAACCGAACGGGTTGTCGAAGGAAATGATTCGTCAACAGGTGCGAGCGATGGCAATCTTGGATACGGTTAAAGCGCGGCAAAAGGGTTTCTCGCATAGGATACCGTTTCAGGAGTTTTTGCGGCGCTATCAATTTTTGGCGTTCGAGTTCGATGAAAATGTTGAAATGACGAGGGATAATTGTAGGCTGTTGCTGATTCGCTTAAAGCTAGAAGGTTGGGTCATTGGGAAAACCAAAGTGTTCCTTAAGTACTACAATGTGGAATATCTGTCGCACTTGTACGAAACCCAGGTGAAGAAGATTATTAAGGTTCAGGCGATGATGCGAGCATTTTTGGCAAAGAGGTGCATTGCTTCCAAATTGAAGAATCTGCACAGAGCGTCGGGTAGGTTTCAGATCTTGAAGGCTGTAGTGTAGAATCACTGATTTAAACGTTTATATTTGCATTTATAGTTAAAAAACGTCAAGCCGCTGAAAATCCAGATCAAGCAGCCGTGAGAATTCAAACAGCTTTCCGGGGGCATATGGCTAGGAAAAAGTTCTGTCCATTGATCAACGAGCGTACAGGAAAACTGGATAACGAAACGGCGGAGTTTCTGAAACCTTTTGCCATACGTTGGAGGACGAAATCTATGTATCAGGTCCTGTTGCAGTACCGTGCTGCTCGTTATCAAGATCTTGTTAACTTTTCGCAACAGGTACTATTGATTTTGTTCGTAATTTTTATTCGATCTAATTTTCATTTAATTCTTAGGTACACATCTACAATCAACGATTCGTAACTGGTGCTACACTTTGTAGCAACTGTATCCTACTGGAAAAAATAGATTCATCTCAGCGAAGCAAGGCTCTACTTGGACCTACACGTCCAGCCGTTTGGAAACTACGTTTCAGATGGGACGAAATTCCATTCTTCGATACGACATACATGTGCGATCCCTCGGCCGCCACATTTATGTACACCGGAAACGATTCCGACACCGAAGACTGGGATGCTCCGCTGCGACGAAGAAGCAACTTATCATCGGATATCACTAAATCTGCGCAACGGGGCAACCCAAACGACCCTTTGGATTATGGAATGGCCAATGAACCATTCCATCGAGATCCTAGCTTACCCATTCGGAAGTAATAATTATCGAGCTTAAATGTAAATGTCATGACTGTAAAATATTACCACACAGATTATCGCCTCGCCATCACGTTGACTACTCGGCGCGGAAGTCTCCGGTCCATGTTCCGGTCAACATGTCCTCAGTTTATGCCCCTGTACCATATGCACGGCAGAGCGTCGACGACATTCGTAGCAAATTTAATGGGCCCTATGCAGACGATCCAATGTCGAAGCCAGCCGTCTATAAAAAACGCCCAGCACCGAAGGCTCCGGAAATGATGGAAAAGGAACGATCGCCACCGATCGAAAGCAGAAACCACAAGAAACGACCAGCTCCGCAGCCCGTCAAACAGTGGGAACCCAAATCTGGCCCTGAGTACAGCTACGAGCCGATTATCAGCCCGACCCGGGTCAACCCCATCAAGGAAATGGAGATGATTGGCAAGAAAAACTTCAGCGACGAGGTAAGGGTGGTTCTTATTCTAACTACATTGTATGGTGGTGGTGGACGTTTTCTTCGCTTTTATTTCGTAGGGCGTTATACAATTAGGCCGATACAAATATTAAATTTATTTTATGTCCGACAGCTCTTGGAAGGTACGAGGGGGGGGGGGGAATAAAAAAAATAACAAGGAAACGAAAAAAAGTCCAAAATGCAATTATTCCATGGAAAATTTTAAATTTTAGTGGAAAATGATAGCAAAGAATGCTTAGAGAAAGCAAAGAATATGAATATTTGTAACATATTTATCCAGTAGTGAATTTGGTACAAACTTTATATAATTGAAAAAAATACTGGAACTTGTTTCCGTAGATTTTTTTTGGGTGGGTGCTGTTTTTGCTGATGGACTCTTAACTGTGGAGTCAATAACACCATGAAACTTAAACTGATTGAATCGATAGGGCCAATGGTCAGATGTACTTTAAAAATTTCAGATGTATTGTCTGAATATGGCTGTTTTATTAAGTTTTTGCATAGGTTCGGAATTGCAGACCTCCCGTGCTATACGCAATACATAAGTGAAGTCTGAAGTAGAACCGATGTAGCACGTGATATGACGTGATATAACATGCCCACGTTCCCAAAATTATTGAAATGCTACGCTTCTTATTCGCGTCATAGATACGACCTCGGATGAACCCTTAGAGAGGATGCATTGGACGCTAAACTCACCCATGCAAGAAACATGCGCGGAGAGCTGCGGGTGTTTATGGATAGTCGTAAGGAGGTAATTTTGGCTTAAGTACGGTAAAAGCTGCCTGGGCGCTAAGCTGCCATAGTTTTATGAAAAATAAAACATTCTTTCAAGCAAGTTCTGAAATAAATCTGTAATATAACTTTGTAAAAATAGTTAATCAAAGTTACACAATACATAGGCTATACGACACTGGGATTGGTTTCCTTCTCAGCACGCACGTACATGTACATTAAGTGGGATCCAATTCTCATACACTCGCCTTCCTTACATGTCCCCAAGTCTGATTTCTGTCAACTTTGTTCATTTCTCTGAGAGTTTCGTGGCCAGGAGATCCTAGGTCTGCCTCTGCTGTGATGTTCTGCCGGATTCCTGTCCAGCGCTTGCCTGTAGATTTCGTGTCCGCTCTTACGTGGTGTGCATCCGGACTACGTTCATTCACACTGTGGAGTTGATGTTGATGTCAGATTTCGATGGCATCGTCGATGGGACTCAGCATTCGGGATCCAGTTGTCAGGCCACCTGATCCGAGTTGTAAAACGTAGACATCGGTTGATGAATACAAATCTATGTGTAATCTGTTATTATACGCACCAAGTTTCACTGGCATATTACATCACAGATTTCACGTTAGAGTTGAGTATTGGAGGTTTGAGGCGTTGCCTGAACCGATTGGATCTCCATGTTCTATGCAGATCTTAGCCCGCAGTTGACTGGTTTTGGTTTTCGGTTTTGTTTGCCCGGTTACCGTAGAGCTGAACTTGTTAACATCCAACAATTTGGTGTTGTTGACGTTGATCAGTGGGAGCGTACGACCAGGTCATTCAGTTCACTCTAGATGGTAGAGCGCTGTTGCGTTGTTAAAGCAGTATCACCATCTGGGTCAAGATCGTTCCATTGCTCTATGGTGGTGGGTTGCTTAAGCGGTCCATGATTTCGTTAATTAAGATGGGCAACAGTAACAGAGATATAATACATCCATCTTGCCTCACTCTAGCGATTCCATTGTGCAGAACTATGGATTTTGTTTAAACCTCTCTTGCTTCTAGGGACGCCCCACAGTTTTCATGATTCAGACGATTGAAGGCTTTTCCTTGGTCAATCAGCACAAGATAGAGGGACTCTTGAAATTCATTGACCTGCTTCTGGATGATGCAAAGCATAACAGCATGGTTGGTTCTCACATGATCATCCGGGGTGGTATCATGTGTAAAATTGTCAACCATTCCGTATATTCGAGTTAGGATAACTCATCAAAACTTCAAGAAGTTGTTCTAAGTGATTCTAAGAGTAAACGTTTCAGCTGATCAGTTAGATCGGGAGTGACTGACATGTCGCGTCTTTCTCTGGCACCCACGAATTTGCCCTTGCTCCAATCAGGCGTCGTCGTGAAATATCGTAGAGGAGGCGATATCACCGGTTGATGCGGCTTTCCTCCCTTCGTCGGCCGTGGAATCCACCCACTCCCGATTCTTTTGTATGCAGCCTGCGGCGTTAGACTTCTTTCTCTAGAGCCGCTTTCAGTTTGCAAGACTAGTATTTGGCTCCTCTGGAAATGGATCAGTCAAAAATGGAGACGATGCCCTCATGAGTCCGCAGCGCTGACATCGCGATTGACTGTCATCTTCTAATTCTCGAGATCCGATAACGCATTTCTCCGATTCAGCGGCGGGAGAAGAGGCTCGGGCGTCGAATCAACATACAGCGACTAGAAGATCCAGCCGTGAAGAGATCGTTCGTTGAATAACTTGGAACTCGGGTAGTGAATGTTCTGGAAGGTGACAGAGAGAAGTGGGCGACGAGGAATGCTTGGGTGAGCTGCACACTCAGCAAAAAGTATGGATTACAGATATAACACGATGGAAGATTGAGGAGCGAGCGTAGAGAAGCAAAGGCAAAGGAATGGGAAGAATCAGAGGAGTAAATGACGAGTCTCGTCAATGGTATGTATCTAGTATCTCTGTAAATGGGAGTCGGGCGCTGCTGCAGACAGGATAGGCGGGTTTTGGTCGATTCCTAAGGTATACTCCTAATGGCTGCAGCAACTGGAGATTATTGCCTCTATTACTCACTGACAGCTGAAACGTTGGCCAGTGCACTTCGTACAGCTTCTTCAAGTCTCAGCCAGTGTTCTTCAAAAAGCAGCAATCTGAAGCATGAAATCTAAAGGGTCCCTCAAGGTCGATCGGGTGACGGCGAAAGAGTTCAGGGCTGACCCCATGCTGTATGTGCGAATGTTGTATTAAATGCTTTGCAATATTTTGCCCCGCTCCGCATAGTTTTGGAGCAGGCCAACAAGTTGGAACTGCCCCTTTATTTGCTATTCATTGATTACGGAAGGCGGAAACTTACCAGCTGATCAAAGCAACGGTGGATGGTGTGCAAAACTGTGTGAAGATTTCGAGCGAACACTCCAGTTCGTTCGAATTGCGCCGGGGACTAAGACAAGGTGATGGACTTTCGTGCCTGTTGTTCAACATTGCGCTAGAAGGTGTCATGCGGAGAGCCGGGTGTAACAGCCGGGGTACGATTTTCTACTGAGCTCCTATGTATACAAAGGTGATTGCAAGGCATGAAGCAACTCATAAGCAGGATCAGAAGCAGCATTCCGAACATCGATGTAGCAGATCCGTACAGCGGGCATGTCATGCCAGCAAGACTAAGCTGCGCCGCACGGCGAATCACGGACCATATGCTAATATTCATTAGTCTAAGTTTGAATACTAAGGACAACTCTTTGTATAACATACATCAGATTAAACTGTACTTCTTTGTAGTTCTTTTTCCCGAGCCACTCTTTTCATTCAAGTTTTTTTGTTGCCACCCGTTACAAGTGTCAACCGATGTTGGTGATGAAACCAAACATGCTTTACAACATGATAGGGGGAATGACGGCTTTGGCAGGTTTTGTTCTATTATTGGCAGAGGGGTTTTTTATGACTGACTAGTCTCAAATTTGGCCTAAACATTCTTTGCATATCAAAGAATATTGTGGCCAAATTTCATAAAATTTGGTCGTCAAAAACCCCCTGCCAATAATAGAACAAAACCTGCCAAAGCCGCATTTCCCCCTATATAAAAACCAGGCCAATTGAAGCATGTTGAAGCATAATTTTGCACAATAGATTAATAGGCCTTTTCACGCGACGTTTAAAAACAGCTGATTTCATCGTTAATTGACAGTTCTTCTATAAAATTGACAGCTTCGGACTTGCGGGCCTGTTCAGCGGTTGTGAACAAGTACAGTCTCGGCAGTGTCACATGAAAAGGCCTATTGACTACAATCATACAAGAAACCAGAGTTGGTTAGCCGAATTTTGCTTTCGGTATGTCTGTACTAATTCTGGTTAGACTTTTGAAAAAGTTTGCTGTCATGAATATGCATGTCTTGAGTACATTTTAGAGTTTTTTCTTCTATGAAAAAAATAAACTGGAAAAAAGTTATGAACAAACAAATGTGGCAGGAAAAATCGGTCAACCAACTTCAGGGCTAGGGTAGGTAGGCCAATTTTGATAAAATAAGTGAAACATATCAAATAAAGGGTGTACGGATTCAAATTGCATCACTTTGAACTAGTTATTTAGCGAAAGGGTCATTTGGTCGAATGGGTCGTTTGGCCGAAAAAGTTGTTTGGCCGAAAAGGTCGTCTGGCCGAAAAGATCATTTGGTCGAAAGAGTAATTATGCCGAAAGGGTCATTAGGCCCAAAGGGTCATTAGGCCGAAAGGGTCAATAGGCCGAAAGGGTAATTTGGCCGAAAGGGTCATTTGGCAAAAGGGTCATTTGGCCGAAAGAGTCATTTGGTTAAAACGGTCGTTTGGTCGAATGGGTCATTTGGCCCAAAGGCCATTCAGCCGAAAGGGTCATTTGACCGACAGGGTCGTTTGGCCGAAAGGTCGTTTGGCCGAAAGGATCATTTGAACGAAAGGGTCGTTTGGCCGAAAGGGTCGTTTGGACTAATGGGTCATTTAGCCGAATTGGACAAAGTGATAAATTGGGAATGAGAAGAGAGAAGTCTCACTACTCACTTTGCGCTTCTCACTTTCAACAGCGAGAAGTGAAAAATTAGGAGTGAAAAGTGAGACGTCTCATTTCTCTTTCCTCATTTCTCACTTCTCCCTGTGAAAGTGAATAGTGCGACGACTCACAACTCACTTCTCGCTTTTCACTTTTGACAGCGTCTCACTTCTCACTACTCATTTATCATTTCTCGCTGCAAAAAGTGAGAAGCGTGAAGTGTCATTTCTTTTTCCTAATTTCTCACTTCTCACTGTGAAAAGTGAGTAGTGCGCTCTTCTCACTTTTGACAGCGAGAAGTGAGAAATTAGAAGTGAGACGTCTCACTTCTTATTCCTCATTTCTCACTGTGAAAAGTGAGTAGTGCGAAGTGGGGAGTGAGACGTCTCTTTTCTCATTCCTAATTTATTGCTTTTCAAAAAAACTATTCGGCCAAATGTCCTATTTGGATAAATGACCAGGGCTTGTAAAAAGTGCAGATTTGTGAATATACTCTATGATAATTTGTTGCATGGAAATTCTCAGATTCATCGAGAGAGAGGAGATACACATATTCGATGTACTGTGTTTGTCGCACAAATACTGCACGAGAGAGTTGTCGTGCTTCATTTTTGCGTTTGAAGCATTGTTGCTCTGTGTTGCAACCTACTCACAACATCATTTAGCAACAAAACTTCTCTCTCGCTTTGCTTGTGTTGCTGGCATAATTTACTGGTTTGTTTTGCTCGGAAGTTCCATTTCTACGGGTCGGAACCGAGAAGGATTGCTTCATGCTACAACATGGCACTGAGGAGATACATGTTTAATTCGTTCAGTACTGTAGTAAGAGAGCGTATAGACACAATCAACATACGTTCACCATTCGCATGCTGGAAGCGTGCAATTAAAGAATGGTGTAGCATAGGGAATGCACCTAAATGTTGAAGCTTCTAAAAACGAAAATTTCAATAATTCAATTATTTTCTATGAGAACATTAATGCTTTCAGAGAAATAAAACCTTATGTGAAAAAATCCGTAGAATATTCAGAAAATTGTCGCCCACAGACTTTTACTCCAGCATGTTTAATTATTAAACATGTCATCAAAACAGGAAGTACTGTGGCGCGCATTATACAGTACTTTTAAGCGAACAAAAATTGAGGGAAAAGTACACGGTGGACAATATTAAGCGTGAAAATGTTTCGAAAACTGCTAAAGTATTTTTGGTCTACTGAGCTCCATTGTATACAAACGTGATTTGAAGGCCAAAGACACGAAGCAACTCATCAATAGGATAAGAAGCAGCATCCGGAAATGGCATCCGTTAAACTACGCCGCGGAGCGGACCACGAACCGTACACTATGATTCAATAATCTATGTTTAAATACTAAGGACTACTCTTTATAATAACGTAAATCAGACTGAGCTGCACTTCTTTGCAGTTTTCTTCCCGAGCCATTTTTTCCATTCCCGCTATTTAGTGGCCACCCATTAGATGTGTTATTTTCAGGGAATGTAAAACAACAACATTGCTAATGACAACAACATTTTTTTTTTGAAAATGTTAGGACAAACTCAACTCGCAATAAACGTTTGTCCCAAACTGCAACAGAATAGGACAATGATCACCTGCCGCGCATTTCGAGAATTAATCGATTTTCGACGATGTGTTAGGTTTAATAAGTATCAGTTATGGGCTGAAAGTCTCCTTAATAAAGACAAAAAAAAGTATCAGTTATCAATATTTAGACATAAACTTAACCATCTGTTAACATGATTTGTGTTTTACTTCTGAAATATACAAGTTATTGCAGTTTGGAAAGTTCCCAACATATACCTCTCCATGTTTGTTGCAAATGTTGCAAATAAACTGGAACTCAGCGTTGTCTTTATCCTCTGCAGATGAGGGCAAAGACAAAAGATATTTCAGTTACCAGATAAAGATTGTCGCTGTCCGGAACATCTTTTGCTGGCGAGGATAGGGGAACTAAATGTCAATGAAGGAATTTGATAGTTAGGTACCACACATGTTTCGGACAGCAGAACAAAAAGAACCGAAGCGACAATATTTATCTGGTAACTAAAATATCTTTTGCAAAGATTTATCGCTCTTCTCTTTTATAACATTGCTTTGTTTTTTGCAATAGAAAATTTTGTATATATTTGTTTAGTAGGCTTGTGAGACAACCAGTTGAATTAGATATCTCGGAATCTGTGAAATTGAGAAAGTTGTGACATTCTACAAAGTTGTTCGAAAGATCAAACCCATTGTGGACAACATCTAATTAGTTCGGAATATATCCACTTGGCGGCGCTAGCGTATATGACACTACCAGTTGAATAAGATATCTCGGAATTTGTGAAGTTTTGAGAGTTCGATTAAAAAAAACATGTGTTGATAAGTAGCCTAACATGTAGTTTTCCAAAATTCTAACCATACATTAGGGTGGCTCAAATTAGTATGAGAAAAACTTTTTTCAATTTTTTTGATAGGCCGCCCTCTTATTCGATTCTATTTGATGCCCTGATGCTCTAGACAAAATTTCAGCTCAATCGGTCCACGTTTGGGCGGTGCTAAACTTGTTGCAAGTTTATATGGAAAAATGTATGCAGAAATATCCAAAAACAGTAAATTGCAGCTGGACTACACAACTTACGATGAAGAACCATGATACTCATTCAGATTTTGGAGAATTTTATACAGAATGTTAAGCAGAAAACCGCGGGAAGATTAGAGTTTGCCCGGCTAAGTTATTAGCATTTCTCTGAAGTGGAGTTTGAGCAAATTTCGTTTCTTTTACCTTTGAAAAGAAATAAATTCACCCCTACAACACTCCAGTAAAATGCTAATATCTTTGCCTAATAAACTCTAATCTTCTCGCGGTTTTCAGCATAACATTCTGTATTCAATTCTACAAGAACTGAATGTGTTTCATGGTTCTTGATCGTAAATTGTGCCGTTCAACTGCAAATCATTGTTTATGGATGTTTCTGCATGCATTTTTCCATATAAGCTTCCAACGAGTTTAGCACCACCCAAACGTTGACCGATTTGGCTGAAATTTTGTCCAGAGCATCAGGGCATCAAATATAATAGAATAAGAGGGCGGCCCATCAAAAAATTTGAAAAAGTGTTTTTTGAGCCACCCTACCATACATATTCAAAAGATTTCAGTATAACTCTGTTAAACACATTTTAAAAGCTTTTACAAAAATAATTCCTATCTTCACCATGTCGAAATACAGTGATTTCACGCACACGTCCATCTCCGCGAGATGGCAGCAGCGCGGCTTCGTCAAGGCGAATTAATTCGGAATTCATCTGCTTGGCGGCACTAGCGCATATAAGTATACCAGAATTAGATATCTTAGAATCTTAAAAATTTAGAAAGTTGTGATATTGCATAAAGTTGTTCGAAAGATCAAAACCATTACGATGAACATCTCATTATTTCTAAATTCATCCGCCTTGCAGCGCTTGCGCATATGAGACTATCAATTGAATTAGAAATCTTGGAATCTGTAGAATTTAGAGAGTTGCGATATTTTACAAAGTTGTTAAAAAGATCAAACCCATTACGCAGAACATCTAATTAATTTGAAATTCATCCGCTTGGCAGCGCTAGCGTATATGAGATCACCAGTTGAATGAGACATCTTGCAATCTGTAGAATTTAGATAGTTGTGTTTTTTACAAAGTTTTTCGAAGGATCAAAACTATTACGGTGGACGTCTGATTAATTCAGAATTCATCTGCTTGGCGGAGCTAGCGTATATGAGAGAATTAGATATCTCGGAACTTATAAAAATAGATTTGTGATATTACACCAAGTTGTTATATATCAGAATCTGCTTAATTCTGAGAGCTGTGATGTTCCACAAAGTTAGAATGATCAAAACCTTACGGTGAATTAAGTCCATAACTCGGGATTGATTTTTTAGGTGGCGGAAACGCACATGAGGCTACCAATTGAATTAGATATCACAGAATATATATCATTTAGAGAGTTATGATTCTCTATGTTTGTTCGGAAGGTCAGAACCATTATACTTCAAATCTCATTATTATGCTATTCATCAGCTTGGTGGCGCTAGCGCACACAAAACTAGTGGTATATGCGAAATTTAAAGAGCTGTGATGTCTTCAATCACTATCAACAACCACCGCTGCTGCACCTCGATGATTGCCGTCAACGCCATCACTGCGGTAGCCGTTTTCGCAGACAAACAGAAATAACACTCGTCAAACCTCCATCGTTCACTGATATACTGGTCAATTCAAATAATCATTAGTTGGCCAATTGATTACTCGTGGCGTACGCATCGGATATGCTCTGGTTTGACATTTGCTCACTACCGCCATCTGGTTCGTGATTTGCCAAATTAACTGAAATCAACAGTTGTCGTTAGTGTTTGAACGAAGATGAATTTGATGAGTGAATGTTCAACATGTTATGTCTGTTTGTCTGTGCTTTAATGTAATGATTTCGACCTTTCGAACAAACTTTGTAGAAGACGGCTTCTTTCTAAATTGTATAGATGCCCAGATATCCTACCTTGCCTAAAGACACTAGCGCCGTTGGGTGGATGAATTCTGAACTAAACTAATCTTTAACGTGATGGTTTTGACCATTTGATCTTTCTAAATTGAATAGCTTCCGAGATATCCTACCACCCTGCCGAAAGTCTCTTGTACACTAGCGCTATTGAGTGGATGAATTCTGAGCTAAACTAATCTTCAACATGATGGTTTTGTCCTTCCGGCCAACTTTGTAGAAGACGGCTACTTTCTAAGTTGAATAACTTCCGAGATATCCTACCTTACCGAAGCGCCGTTCGGTGAATCAATTCTGAACTAAACTAATCTTCAATATAATGGTTTTAATCTTTCGAACAACTTTGTAGAAGACGGCTTTTTCTAGATTGAATAGCTTCCGAGATATCCTACCTTGCCGAAAATCTCTTGTACACTAGCACCATTGAGCGGATGAAGTCTGAACTAAACTAATCTTCAACAAAACAAAATGGTTTCGACGTTCCGAACAACTTTTTAGGAGACGGCTACTTTCTAAGTTGAATAGATTCCGAGATATCCTACCTTGCTGAAAGTCTCATGTACACTAGCGCCGTTCGATGGATCAATTCAGAACTAAACTAATCTTCAATATAATGGTTTTGACCTTTTGAACAGCTTTGTAGAAGACGGCTTCTTTCTAAATTGTATAGATTCCAAGATATCCTACCTTGCTGAAAGTCTTATGTACACTACCGCCTTTGGGTGGGCGAATTCCGAACTAAACTTATCTCCAACATAATGGTTTTGACTTTTCGATAAACTTTGTAGAAGACGATGAATTTCTAAGTTAAATAGATTCCGAGATATCCTACCTTACCGAAACTCTCACGTACATTAGCGCCGTTGGGTAGATGAATTCTGAACAAAACTAATCTTTAACATAATGGTTTTTACCATCCAAACAAATTTGAAGAATACAGCTACTTGCTAAATTGAATAGATTCTTAGATATCCTACTTTGCTGAAAATCTTATGTACACTAGCGCATAATTGCAGTAACTTAAACTAAATGATTGGAATTTTGTTATTATTTAGTCTAAGTTATATAGCTATAACTCCGTTACTAAAGGAATTTTAAACAACGAACCATTGAACAGAGTTGTAGAAAAGCCTTCGCACTAGAAGTCCACCATACAACACATTTTGAAACTCAGCTTTTGGGATGAGTAATTGACAAACTACAAAATGATTGATAACATCCTTGACTTTAGGTATAGATTCCGAGATATCTTATCTTATAAGTCTCATGAACAATGAATTCCAAAATAAACTAATTCTCAACAAAATAGTTTTGACCTTCCGAAGAACTTTGCAAAATACGACTACTTTCTAACCGCTTCCATAGTAGGCGAAAATGCGCGTTGTGAACTGCCCATGCGAAATATCCATATGAATCTTAATTTCAGTTTTTCACGATTTGATCATCCTTACCATTGACTTTCGCATGAGGAAATATCATATAAACCCGTCGGAAACGATAACGAATAGAGAAGAAGACTAGTCGACCCAGCAGACGTTCTCCTGCATAGTAGGCGAAAATGCGCGTTCTGAGCTGCCCATGCGAAATATCTTAATTTTTGTTTTTCATAATTTCTCCACCCTTACTCGTGATTTTCGCATGAGAAAATAAAAATCTATATACATAAAAATGAATTTCTGTCTGTCTGACCCTTAAAGACTCGGAAACTACTGAACCGATCGGCGTGAAAATTTGTATGCAGAGGTTTTTGGGCCGGGGAAGGTTCTTAACACGGTACGAGACCCCTCTTTTCTTTGGAAAGGGGGGCTCCCAATGAACCAGGAATGTTTGCATAACTCGAGAATTAATCAGACAATAAATCAATTTTAGACGAAACAAAGTTCGTCGGGTCTGCTAGTATCACATAAACCCGTTGCAAACGACAACAGATATAGGGGAACTGTTCCGTTTTCCATCTCACTGAACATATATTCATCTCATCGCAAAACAAAGAAATACAGCACCAATCTCGTGGCTTCTTTTTGCTAACACGCGTGCTCACTGCTGAAAATAATTACAAAAATAAGAAACAAACCATATTCCTTTTCATTGCTTTCTTTTTGATGGGATGGAAATAGGAGCTATGGAATGAAGTGCCAAACCGTTTCCCTATTTGCTGAAGGAATGTAGAAAATCTATCCAGCCGTTTTCGAGTTATGCGGATATGAACACAGACCATTTCATTTTTATTGGGGGTTTGGCAGGTTTTGTTCTATTATTGTCAGGGGCGTTTTTGTTGTCCAAATTTTATGAAATTCGGCCACAATATTCTTTGATATGCAAAGAATGTTTAGGCCAAATTTGAGCATAATTGGTTATAGAAAACCCCCTGACAGGGACAATAATAGAACAAAAACTGCAAAAGCCGTCATCTCCCCTATATAGAAGATAGATTATACCCAATTAGTCTCTAGCCCTTCGAAAAAACCGCATTTTTTTGTTGCGCGTGTGGATCAAAACTGCTTCGTAAAAACATGTATTCAGAGAGAAGCGCTACATTTGTCTCGTATATTGCAGCCTGAGAACAGTTGCAAAATTCAGAATTGTTTTGCTTTGTAATGTATCAACTTCTCTCGTAATACAACGCAGGAGTGACATCAACACAAGAGTTCGTTACAATCGCTTCCCTCGGTAGGCGATCAAACAACGAACATGTATGATTCAGTAGCTTATGTGTGACAAGAGCATCGAAGCTTCGTGTTGCTTGCCGAATTTGTTTCCTCATTACCACTGGCTGCTTGTGAAGCAAGCAAGAGAATGAGGCATGCGTGGTTTGCTCATCTTCATTGGATTGCAAGCCCTGTAAATGACCCATTCGTCCAAACGACCCTTTCGGCCAAACGATCCTTTCAGCCAAACGATCCTTTCAGCCAAACGACCTTTTCAGCCAAATGACCCAGTCGTCGAAATGACCCTTTCGTCCAAATGATTCTTTCGGCCAAACGACCCATTCGGCCAAACGACCCTTTCGGCCAAACGAACATTTCGGCCAAATGACCCTTTCGGCCAAATGACCCTTTCTGCCAAACGACCCTTTCGGCCAAATGCCCCTCTCGGCCAAACGACCTTTTCAGGCAAACGACCCTTTCGGACAAATAACCCTTTCGGCCAAATTACCTTTTCGGCCTAATGGTCTGTTCGGCCAAACAACTTTCGGCCTAGTGGCATTGGGCCACATGGCTTTCGGCCGAATCGGTTTCGGCCAAATGACCCTTCTCCTAAATTTACAACTCGGCGAACCAGCCCACACAAAATTCTGACTAAAATTAAAACTCATTTGTTAAGAAAATTATTTTGAGCTTTTTAGTGGAATGTCTTCACTTGTCATAAGACGAGTTTGTACAATCCCATTGAATTCCACCACTTAATTGTATCTTGACAGATACGTATTTCGACCTCAACAGTAAGGCCGTCTTCAGTGTCTCGTACTTGACTCGACTTCTGTCGAGTCGAGTCAAGTATGAGACACTGAAGACGGCTTTACTGTTGAGGTCGAAATACGTATCTGTCAAGATACAATTAAGTGGTGAAATTCAATGGGATTGTACAAACTCGTCTTATGACAAGTAAAACTCCCTTGCTTTTTTGCCTTTATCGTACAACAAAGTTGTACTGAAAGGCTATCATTTCACTCCCAAAACGAACTTTTCATAAAATGGGGGGGGAGTGTTTTGTTATTTTATTTCAATATAACTCCCACTGTCCGAAAGTGGCATAATGGATACAATATACGTGCAACCTGATTATTAATATAATTGCAAGAATCTTAGATCCGGGAGCTAGAAGGTGATAGATCTATTGTAACTCCTATAGTCCGTTTCAAGAACGTGTGCGTTCCGAAGCTGTTCTGCCGTTTTATGCATATTTGTCCCATGTTTGCTGGGATTCCCTTTGTACATGGGACAGTTAAGCGTATAACGGTAGTATAGTCGTATACAATAAGCCCCGCATGGTTGATACATATAATAAGAATATTTGAAGTGCACACTTCTTGAATCAGGATTGAATCCTTTTGATTTTGGCGCGAAATTTATAATAGAAATATAATTAATATTTTGCGGCTCTACTTTTTGTTCCAAACTGGTACGAAACACCGCCCAAAAAGGAGAGCCCAAAGGCCTACCGCGCTGGACGACGGAAGTAATGAAACTCACGTTGCGGACGGGAATAGGGGGTGCTGCCAAAATGGTCCGATACCCTAGTTTAACGTTGATAATCAGAAGATCCAATACAACTGGCAAATTGGTGGAGAGTTTCCGAGTCGATTGATATATAAATCTCAAAAATCCATCGAAAGATGAATGCGCTAGTAACGTTCAAAATCTTACATGATTTCGTGACGGTCCTCAATTTTGAAATTTTCATTTTACACCCTGTATCCAAGTCTTCCCCTTAGACGTAGTTTACGTCAAAATTGTGCTGTGTCTTGGCCAAATGTGAGTAAGGTAAAATTGGGTTTTATTGATTTATGAAAAATTTTATATTTTTTATAGCTCTTTATTGTGTTTTTTTTTTTTTTTTGAGACAGTTTTTATTTTTTCGTGTAAAAAAAATCTATGTAAAGTTTTATAATTGTTTATTTCTAATATTGATTTATCTTTGAAATATTATATATTTTTGATGGAAAATTTGATTTCTTTTTGGAAAATTCCTTTGGCCAACCAGCCAAGAAACCTTCTATGGATTAAATTTGATGACGTCAATATCAAATAGTATGCATTTATCTCATAAGCAAGATATGATCTTGAAAAGAATGCGAGTGCTAAAAAAAACCAAGGACTGCATTTGTGTGTAATATGTAAGTCAAGACGTAAGTGGATGTGAAGAATTCATTGAGGTTTTGTCTCATTTGCCAAATTAAACTTTATTTAGTTTAAAAAGCAGAAAAGGCAGCAGGGACTATGTCCAAGGGCTGGACGATCTCTTCCGAGGCCTAGACTGTGGTTTGTGATTTGTCATTGGGCTCTGTTGAACTACTGTAAAAGGCCGCATGTTTCCGCAAGCAGGCCTCACCAAGGCGACCGTGTGCCGCTCAAAGCGCACAAGCTCAAGTCTTGGTGGTGATGGGTGGGACTTTAAACAGGCCTGACGAGACGGCACTCCGGCGAGTCAGGAGGTGTGCGTAGGCTTAATAAGCCACATGTAAAACTAACAACTACTCTCCCAAATTGTATGCCGTCGACTACATTTTTTTCCTCAATTCGTCAAAAAAACACCAATTAAACAAATAAGTCTACCTGAAGCTTCTAAAAGTCATTGCAGTTCCTTGGGTTTTGGGAAAATGAATATAAGCTTCAGAACCATCGCATAGAGCTTAAAGGACGCTAAAACTTCATAACAGACTATTTAAGAGGTATTTAAACAAATAGTCTTTGACTACACCTATATAAGACTACATACATCATTGGATCATTTAAAAACTAGTCCAACCAAAAATGCTACATGCTGTGCCATATCTGTGGAGCAAGCAAGCGAGTATTGTTCTTGATTTTCATAAACGTTGAAGGCGTGTGTATCAGTAAAATCAGGGTATTTGGAAGCATCGATATAAGTGATACAATCTGTGGTAAGGTATTCACGTTGTCTTTGAATGTGTTGTAATTCAATAATAATTATAAAGTTATGACCAAAACAGCAAAGACGGATAAATTTTGCCCCACCCTGTAGGAGGGAGTCATGGACGAAAGTTGTTTGGCCGAATACACCATTTCGCCGAAAGTCAGTTGGCCGAAAGGGTCATACTTAACTTAGCTTTGACTGACTACACATATCTATTGTTGCTACTCCGTGTTTGGCAAGAATCAGTTAAATTGCATAAAGAATCAACAAGACCTCTTCACCTCACCTCTGCGTCTCTTAAAACCACAGGAAAGGTTATCAGTTAGTCGGTACCGTTGGGTCTGGATTCACTCTGATAAGCGTGCCATTTTTTTACACAATGATTTGAACTAACTATGATTCGGCTGCACAAAGCAGAACTAACTAACTATCTGCACACCGAGCAGGAACACGATCAAACGCGTATTAGTTGATTTACTTCTCGACCGCACAAAGCACAACGATAGCACATCGTTTGAAGTGTCTATGAGCCGAGCATGAACACTCTTCACCATGCCAACCGTTGAGGATCGCGTTTTGGACGATCGAAACGACGCGTAGCACTAACACTCGATCCTACAAACATTAATCAATTACCTTTGCTGTCCATCGACGAGAGAGCCTTGTGGGTGGTTAATCTGTCACCTGTGGTTGCTCCTCGGTAATTGCACAGAAAACCAACAGAAGATGTTTTTGACTAACTTCGTCTACAATACTCGTAATGATTAAAATATTAAACAACACCAGCACTGGTTGTATCTGAATGCAGTTCATGTCTAACTCATGATCAGGAATGACCAAGAGTCTTGAACCTTTTTAAAAAGAGTGAATAGATTCTCGTTTTCCACGAACAACTGTTGGCGGCATACCCAATTTGATTCTACTAGTTACGAAGGGCACGTACCATTTTCAAAAAGAGGCAGAAGAGCTGAGAAGAATAGATAAGTTTGCGTATGTTTTGACAGTTTTCACATGGAACAACTGTCAAAACTTACGCAAACGTTTCTATTCCGATTGGCTTTAGAGTCTTTTGGTTACGCGTCTAGACCTCAAGGCCTATCATTCTTTTTTATTTGCACGGTATACAGAAAAACTGAGCCTGCCTTATTTTTTGAATGCCGTGATTATTTGTTTAGACTAATGTCGGAGTACCGTGGGGCATTAATATCCGTACACTTAAGAACCTCAGTATATAAAAAAGGGTCTAGAAAATTGAAAACAAATGCTAATGAAACAAGGGGCATGTAACTCTAAACTTTGCGGTAATATCACTCATTGTCTCGCAATAGTATTTCATGATATTTCTAGAATCCACGATGTTCGTCAAACAATGAAACGGTTGCTAGTTCGGTTGTCAGTTAGTTGATGAAACACAATGCTCCCCCGTATAGGAAACAGCTGATTTCTACCTTCCACAGATTCTAGAAAACTTTCAAACCGCATTTTATGTTTCTAATACCATCAAACCAAAACGTAGGCCCCAAAGGTTGCTGAAAAAGTAACAGTAATAGAAATAGTTATTCAGTGATTTTTTAGGAATTTAAAGGAGACTGAAATTATGTGTTGCCTAAAACTGGTCGGACTGTATCGACTGGATGGTGTTGTGTTTCATACTTTCCCAACCAGGGCTCTTCGATCAATTTACCGTAGATACAACGTAGTTTTCTGCCAGTATTTGTCAGTATTTTTGGATACTGTCGAAAGTTTAGAGTTAGTTGCCCCTTGTAATGAAACGTTTATCGTTGAAAAAGGAGCACGAAGGCCTCTATTTGTGTTGCGCATTACAAATTACAAAAAATATGATAAAATAATGAATTAAAGCAACACTGTAAATACTACAACTGAGAATAGTTAAATACGAACCTAGAAAAGCGATACCTTTAATTTGTATTCCGCTTACCTTACTTTATTAATCGTAATTCACAATAAAGCCGCACGTAATTTTGATGTAATTATGTTCTACGCGCTTAAAAATGCCGCTAGAAACTGTGCGTTAGGTGGGTGGCAATTTGTTCTCGATTTATGTTGTTTTAACTTCAAAGCCTACTTTCCAGCTTACTGTCAAGTATATGAACAAGATAAGATACATTATTTTTAAATTAATTACTTTAAATCCGCTATAATTTATTAATATCTCGGATTTCGATGCTGTACGAATTTTGGTCCCTCACGATAGCGTTAGCACTTGATGAATTTCTGCAGTCAACTCGGTCCACAGCTACACGTCGCCAATAACTAGAGCCCGGCTCTCAACCTGCACCTCGTGCCTGTGGGGTCGCTATCGAGGACTACTTTCATCGGGTTATTGCCCGACCTTCTAGGTCTTCTGGTCCACTGCAGTCGTCTGAATGTCTGATTTTCGCAGTTTCGACGATGGACGATTCTCTCAACAGCTAAAACAACTCAATCACCTAATCCGTTTACAGTTTTTTATCTGTACTCCACCATAGATGGTACGCATTATATTTATTTCGAAGATTCCAAGTTGGTCGAAGGTGCGAAGGTTCTGTGGAATTTTCAAATGGAACACAAATATTTCATAAAGGGTGTTGTCGGAAGTTAAACAACGGCTTGATCATTCAAATCCCAAGCTCATGAAAAATGGTTTCTTATCTTCATAAATTCAGGGCAGCGTTTCGTATTTTTTGTTTAAGATTTTCTGATTTTGTATAACCATTTCAGAACGACAACGCAGAAGATGAACCACCGTTCAATTTCCAAGGAATGCTCCGTAAGACCAACTACAATCGAGCGTCGATGAAACGTTCCAATGAAAACCAAAGAATGTCCGTCGCCAGTTTTGACTTCGACGATGTTAACAACAACAACTCGTACATGGATAATTTCAACCGCTCGAATGCTAACGTTGTCTACCAGAGCAAGGTCGGAGAAAATCGCCCAAAGTCTTGCCAGGGATTGGACAACGATGACAACGAGGCAGCGTTCGCTTTGTCGCGAAAACTTTCGTTATCGCACGACACGATGATGTTTAACGAACCGAAAGCGGGACCATCCCGTAGCCGCTCGCCAACTCCATTAGATGAAAATAAGAACAACTACATTCAGGAGGAAATTGCGCCAGGAGTATTCATGCAAGGGTACGTTGAAGACATCTGAGTCCGAGTAGTAATTAGGTTTAATTACTATAAAACCTTTCGAAACCACAATGTTATTTGGATGGTTTAATGTTCCAAATGTTGTATGTCACATATTATAACTGTTGATTGATTGTATTCTGCAAGATTAAAGCTTCCCATTCGTTTCACCAAAGCTGAACTGTTTCTCAATGACTCAAAAAGAAATCCCTTTTACACTGTTAATATTCAAATTTTATTGCAACAATCTCAAGTGAATGACAATTGGAAATTTATGAAACTTCGTTTTTCATCAGAGCACTATTTACAGAGAAATCTTAATGTTAAAAATGTTCCACGATTCTAAAGCGAAAAATAGACACATTATTATAAATAGTAGGTAGCGGTAATCTTTGGCAACAGGATTTTCATTGGAGCAAGGATGATTTTTTAGGACAGCAACCGTTTCCCATCGTCGTATTTCAAGCTAGTTCCAATCAAAGGAATGTAATATTAATTGTCACGCATGTGACTACCCAAACGGAATAATAAATCTAATATCGGGAAACGATTGTTTACTGCGTGCTGAACGAGATCGGGACCTCATCTCCGCCCGACTTGTGGTTCTGTTTCTGCAGAAAGATCTCTCGGTTGGCTTCCTGGATGGCTTCCCACAGTTTTGCTTCGGACATGATTTGCCTCATGAGGTCCTCGACGGCGGGTTCCGTGTTCAGATCGATCAGGTTGGCCAACGAGTCCTCGTTGGGGTCGAATCCTTCCGTAACCTTGAGCCGGTTCTGTTCGGACGTGAGCGCGTGTCTAATCATGCTTACTGGCGTGACGGGAACTACGCTGGATCGTTTCTTGCCACATCCGGTGAATGCATTGCAGAACGGTCGCTTTGCTGGGGGAGGTTCGTTGCTGTACTGCTTGTAGGCACGTGGCTCCTGTCGTTGTGCAATTGAAAGAAGAAACATAAAAGAATTTATGAATGATTGTTGGATGAGGGTATGCGATCTGAATTCGTTTCAAAATATGTTATTAAATATCGAATAAAAAGTTCTTGCATATTTACTAAACAAAACGACAATACAAAAATGATATCTAGATTGGCAATTTTAATATTTTCGTTTCGAATCTTCAAATGTCATTGGTGTGGCGCATATTCTTAATTTCAATCAAATCGGAGAAAGCCATTATTGTTGAAATACCTACCCTATCCACAACGCCACAATCTATCACATGCGCCAGGCAGAGGATTGCCACAGCCAGGGCCAGCAGGATGGAGGCTGCGGTGGAATTCATCTTCATAGACGTTGTCGTTGTCTCCTTAGGTCTGGATCGGAAGCGCGACTGAAATCGGGAACATGCAAACAGAGAAGACACTCGTTAATTAATCGGTCGATAGCCATCCATCACGTGCATTAACACGCATTTTCCCACAAATGAAATTCAAGGTCCTGACCCGGAATCAAGAAAAATGAAAGGCTTCCCCGGGATCCAACAAGGGTGTCAATCTTACGAAACAAGGAAGAAACCAGGAAACGATTGTGTGCCGTCAGCATAATGGCTCGTGTCCATTCCGTAGTCTGGGTGGACTATGTGGTATCGTTGCTCGTGTGTGTATGGATATTCGATAATTGATAACAAGTGTCGTGACAAGGAATCCTGTCGTGAACATGGAAGTGAAATTGCATGTTTCGAAAAATGGGCTAGTGGAAACATGTGTGCCATTTATTAATATGTTTAACGGATAGGAAGCTGCTCTGTAGCTTTACGCATAACTTCAATCGGAAACAGTCAGACGAACCACCCTTGAGCTGAATCACTCATTGATGTCGACTATAATGATAATAATTCATTCGAAGCATGCATTAACCCCAATTTTTCAACGAAAAAGAACATATTCGAAAGTCTAATGAAACGTAAGTTGAGTATTCTTCTTATTATTCTTCATAAGAGCTACATTCCAATTGAACCGTTTGTTTGAGAAACTGCATATGTAACATTTTTGGCCAAAATGAGATTTTCATATAGGGGAACTGTTCCGATCTCAATCTCACTGTACATATATCCATCTCATCGCTAAATAAAGAAATACGGCACCAAATTCGTCGCTTCTTTTTGTCAACATGCTCACTGCTGAAAAAATCACAAAAATAATAAACAAACCAAATTCCTTTCCATTTCTTTGTTTTTGATGGGATGGAAATAGGAGCTATGAGATGAAGTGGCGAACCGTTCCCCTATTCTGAATCCTCGTCCAAAAATATGTATTCCGGCAAATACGATAAAAATATTTTTTCGGAAATGTATGAAGAATTTTTCGTTTGTGTCGTTTGCACTTTAAAGAACAATGAAGTACTGCTTGCAGTTTTCAAACCGCCCCAGGATGTGCCCCAGGATGTTGAGTTTTGCCAAAAACTATTTATCTGTATCGAAGAAATCACAAAATTCGGTGCCAATTTTTTCAAAAACCGTTTTTTGTTGTTTTCTCGGAATTGTGAATAATGGATGTATGCAGTTTCTCGAACAAATGATTCAATTATAAACTGGCCAGCTTTTTTACTTGTTAGATAATAATATTTTCGCAGTCGTTAATTGCATGTTTTTCTATGTACACCTTAAGCTTTTTTGATGTTTTCTCCGATATAAACAAGAATTCCGAACCAATTCAACGTGCAGATGCAAAAAATATAAAATCAGCTAAATTTCACAATGATCAGCTATTCAAAACAACAAGGTATTTGTAACTTTCTACCGCATGTTGGTTTGGTTTGTCTTAAACGGATTGAAATCCCGAAAATTTTACGGGTGAGGTGACAGAATTGCAAATTGATAAATTGAAGTGAAAATGAAGGGATTTTGCTCAATTTTTCCATTGCAGTTCAATAATAAATAACTAATATTGAGTTGTAATGATAATTTTCATTCAGATATCCTGTACTGTACCAGTGGATTTATGAGTCAGGCCAGTGATGCTCAACATTTTAGACATTTTTTTCTTAATTTGCTTCTCACACAGTAAAAATGAGCTTTGACCATACAAGTTAATATGAAAGCTTTTAAATATATCTATCAGCTAATGGTAATGAACCGGATGTTGGTATACGAAATAATCAAAGTAAAAAAAGGTTGCCCGCGGGTCGCGCTGTAATTTCACTTCATTTTATCTGAAGATGAAGAATTTTTTTCCAAATTTTCATTATTTTTAAATCATTAGAAACATAGAGCATGAAGAAATAAGTATTGAAAAAGAAGTTGTCTATCGCATTAGCATAATAATTTCAATGAAATTTTACATGCAGGAATCCAGCGATAGAGTCGCTGCAACAATAATCGCGCATTGATTTGTGAACAATGTACGGTTACAAGATCATCAATTTGGAGCAGTTCAAGACAGTAGTTTTAAAAATTTGGTACGAGTACCCATGCAGACCGTGCGTGTCGCTTGTTTGTGTATCGGAACATATTGAACACCCTAAGAGCTCCAATTCTTCATTCGCTCAGGTGGATGATTGTTGGGGCACAGTTGGTCCCAGTGCGTTTTTTGTGCACAGGGTTGTGCACGGGGAGTAATCGGAGAGTTAAGACGCATACGTATTATATTGTGTACGTCTTGTGGGAGCGTAATTGGGCCCTTCATATCTGTGCGGTAAGATGTGCGGCTACAAAGCATGAGCATGCTGAGAGTGGCTAGGTTCGATTCCCGGTCCGATCTAGGAAATTTACGGGTTAGAAATTGTTTCGATTTTCCTGGGCATAAAAATATCGTCGTGTTGGACTCATGATATTAGGGGTCGTACACATATTAAGTAACCAATTTTTCTGGAATTTGCCACCATGTAAAAGCCCCTTGGTGAAGAACATTTGTCTTGTTCGAAAAATTTCCGAAGAACGGCATAACAGATGCTCCGAATCTTCTTTTTCTATGTCACAGAAGCGACACAGATCATTTTGTAGTTTCCATATCAGCTTCAAATGATATCGACTCGGAAAATGACCTGTAATGAGCCATGAGTGTTAGTTAACAGTCACTTAAGTGAAATTTGAATGTCACTGCCACACGGCATAAACCGCTTTTCCGCTTTTCGATGTAATCACTCATGTAGTCTCGATGTAGTCATAAGCCCAAAGACAAAACTTTTAGAAGAAATTTTTGTTTCGAATCTTCTCGAATAAAAAAAAAGTTTTCGCTATCTATACACTACTGGTGGAAAAAAGTATAAAGACAAGCTCGGTTTCCATACAAAATGGCCATGTTGGGAGGTCAATATCTCGATTCTTAGCGATTCGAGTGGGCTGATTTTTTGCCAGCAGGCCAAAAATGACTTGAATTTTTATTGAATGAAAGTTACATTTATGCATATATTCTACTTATACGCGTTTCTGCTGGAAATAATTATAAGACCTGTTGTATGGAGCCCCATATAAAAAGTGGTGTCTTTATAATTATTTCCAGATTCGGAGGTCAAAATTATTAGAGATGTATACAATTCACTCAAAGATCGAAAGTTCTAGTGGAAAACAGGTGCCTAGTAAAATTTTAGCCAAATCGAATCGCTACGAGTCGAGATTTCGATTCTCAAACATGATGAAAATGTATGAAAAACATGCTTGTCTTTATACTTATTTCCGGCGGTATAGATTCTACTATCTATAATACGTATTGAACCTGCCTTGTTTTTAAAATTCTGTGAGAGGTCCATATCTGTCATTAATACATAATGGGTATGTACTACCCAATATGCAGTATATTACACCCTTACAAGTAGCAATCCTGAGGCGGTTCGAACGTTGGAATTCAAAGTCTGCAACATAGTTTTTGACGAGGTTATTACGGTGGGCGATACAGGTCAGCTCCAGGCCGTAGAATAGGTGGCTATCAATGGTGGCATCCCCGATCCTAAACCGGAGCCTCCTGTTGTTGATTCAATGAGGCTTAGATAGAGTCCTAACCAGGTTGGCTATGGTCTGACAACTTACTATAAAAGGATAGGCTCGGTCCGTTATTTTTTATTTTATTTATTTTCGATGTTTTCGCTCAATTCGAATTCTAGCATTTTTTTTGTTAGAATTAGATAGAACTTCATTCAAATACCACATCTACTATAACGTTGGTGACAGAGCAGAACGTGTGGTTGGACCCATGGTGATCCAGAAGCAGATGAAGCGTGAATGAAAGGCAAATTCTGCAACTACTACAACCTGACCAGCATCTATGTCCCATCGAACGATCCGCCTGATGGCGTGAAGGATGCGTCCTATGAGAGCCTTGAAAAGGCCTACGGAGAGTGCCCAAAACACGATGTGAAGATTGTCATCGGGAATGCAAACGCACAGATCGGAAGCGATAGCTCCTTTCGCCCTGTCATATTGGTACGGAAAGCCTTCATTCCACTATCAACCGTAATGGTCTGCGGCTTATGACTGCTACATGGATGGCAATCAGCAGTACCTATTTCTCAGTGAGAATATTCGCAAACATACCTGGCAACATCCGAGTGGCGACTCTTGCTCACAGATCGCTACCTTGTAGTTGCAAAGATTCGGGCGCGACTATCCAGTGTCACGAATTCACGAAAAAACAGAACGATCCGTTTCAATATTCAACGCTCATCAGTTGAAGGGGTTGCTGAACAGTACCAGCTGAAACTGGACGAGCGGATAGGGGATGCCAATGGTTCTGACGAAGTCAACAGATTGTGGGAACATATCCCTGAAGATGTGACTACAACAGCGCAGGAAGTGTTGGACCCTGCGCAGCGACGCAATTGAAATGGTTGGTTTGGTGCGGAGTGCCAGCTTGTGACGGACGAGAAAAATACTGCTAGGAGTCAAATGCTATTGATTCGTATCAGTTGCAATAGAGAGCGGTACAGTGTAGCAAAGGCAGAAGAGAACCGAATTTACCGCAGAAAAAAAGCAGCTCGAAGAGAGTGTGATAGTTCAAGCGCAAGAGAACATGAATAGAAACGATATGCGGAGGTTTAACGCAACTGTCAGTGGCGCGCGGCATAAGATTGCGTGAGTGCAGTTTCTGCCATGTGCAACGACCGAGAGGGGAATTTACTGACGGATAAGACTTTGATGGCAGCCATGAGGAAGGAGCACTCAGAAGATTTGTTGTTCGGTAAAAATTAAGGTATATTAAGGATCAGGATGGACATAGTCGACGACAGTAAACCAACTGGAAAGGACGAGATCCCGGTTGAACTGCTCAAACACGGAACTGAGCAGCTGCATCAATCGATCCACCACATGATCCAGAAAATATGGGAGGATAAAAACTGATTTGTTGGATGGCCTCATATGCCAAAGACCCTTTTGAACTTGGCATACAAAATTCTGTCGCGTATTTTATTTAACAGACTGAAACCGCAAGCAAGAAGCTGGCTACACGCGGTTGAATCGGATATGGGGACCCTGAACGTCCGGAGAAAATGAAGGAACTTCGCCCAAGACTGACGACTATGAAGCTCTACAATAGGCCAGCCATAGGTGTATCGACGCTGTAGCCAACTAGGTATCCGAGTAAGACACTGGTCTAGCATTGAACTTACGAACTCCTGCGTATGAGGCAGAAGTGGTAGGTATAGGTAAAGGCTATAGGATCACTACAAAACCGAACTTTTGATAGAAGGCGTGTGTGTGTACAAAAAAATGTTATACAGATTTTTTTTTGTACTTAGCCTAATCCGATTTGCTTGCATTCGACGCGGAATCTTTCCAAATTTATCACTATTGAAAATTGGCCTTTGCGTTCCGGAATTTAAAAAACCCAGATTAATCCACCTAGTGGTGATAGTGCCTTTCTCGCGCAAAAAGGTAATAAATGTAGTCTTTACGCTTACACCTCGATGATGTACAAGAAAGGCAAAACAGCTACACCGTCTAATATTATGATAGAAAATTTACACTAGTAGACGACAGATGGCGCTGCCAAAAGTTTCTCGAATTTCCTATGTTCGAATTTTGACTTTCGTACAATTTCATAGTACTATGAAACTGAACGAAGAGCATACTTACGCCTAAATGCGCACAACACGAGCATCTTTATAGTACGATGAAACTCGTATTGGGAGCAAGCCATGGATAAACATTAAAAATATTCATAGATGCAAGGCATTTTTCATAACACAATATTGTTCAATGTGATTATGTTTCATCACTATTTTAATATTATCTATTTTTTGCAATTCGCAATTATTATGAAATTCAATAGTGATCAACAGCGTTTTAATCTCTGTCGGATGCAACTTGTTGCAAGAAAATCGGTTAAGAGTTTCTATGTGAAAATTTGGCTAATGTTTTTTATGGCATTTTGTGCACACACACACACACACACACACACACACACACACACACACACACACACACACACACACACGCACACACGGACAGACAGACATTTATTCAGCTTTTCGAGCTGAGTCGAATGGTATATAACACTATGGGTCTCCGGGACTTCTATCAAAAGTTCGAATTTGGAGTGAAATGATAGCCTTTCGGTACAACTTAGTTGTACGAGAAAGGCAAAAAACCCAACTTAATTCACCGAGTGGTGACACTGCCTTTCTCGCATTTAGCCAAGACACCAACCTTTTATGGCGCTTGCAAAGTTCGATTCCATTTTCTTAATAACTTTTAAGCACAATGGTCGATCGTTATCAAATTCAATAGTGATCAACTAGGGTTTGTCCCCCGTCAAATGCAACTTGTTGCGAGAAAATCGGTTAAGAATTAGTATATGAAAAAGTGGCTAATGTTTTTCGGTTTTCGTGTCAGGGCTGGTAGCGATCGAAGCCACTCAAAATAGTGACTTTAGTGACCAAAGCTGACGAAAAAAGGGACCAAATAGTGACTTTCAGTTGCAGAAAAAGTGACCAAATAGTGACTTCCAATTTCAGTTTAAGTTCGATGAGACGAAATCGGGCGTTTTTGGGTCGAAGGAGAATAATTTTTCCGTAATTTGTGGAGGAAAACATCTTTCACTCACCACTCTTAGAACCTCTCCTAGAACATCTCTTATAACAAACTCAGAAGAGAAACGAAAATCGTACACGCTAACTTTTATCTACTCAGGGACTAAGTAAAATTTGATTGCCCTCTCTTTTAACTCCACGAAAATTTTACTCAATATCAGTCAAAAGCAGGACTACTCAAAACTATGAGTAGTCTTGCAAGCAAATCACATTTTCACGCCGCTGGAAGTGACCGAAATATGGTTATCAGATCGCACATAGTACCTGTTTTTCTTTCCCGAGAATGATTTCTCGGCGAAATAATTGGGTTAGCTAAACACCTACTTTAGAAAAAAGCAGAGAATTCTACGATTGGTCACTGGTACCACGTAAGTTTTTGGCATTCTAGTGCGACAGGAACAACAGTGCGGATCGTTTTGGAAGATAACGAAACAAAAATTATGAAGATTCATGTACAACGAGCCTGGGAGTGAACGCTCGTCCTCCTGCTTGTAATGACGACCATGTTCTCTGAATTTTTAAATATTATTCCTACAAAATACGCAGATTTTCCGACTTGCTGCGTATTCATGAACGATTTTTGCTATGGAATAGCGCATGCAATCTTCAAAATTGGGGAGACTTGAATTCCTTTCTATGATATCTAATCAATAAATATTTATTTAGAGCAAACCATTACATTACATTCATTACATCTGTCCAGTTACAAAAAAGAAAACAAATTATATTTTCTTGAATTTTTTAGACAAATTTTTATATAGATGACTAATGACGGATCAAGTCTCCTCAAATTGAGGCTTGACAAAATCCAAAAATCCTGAAATTGGGGATTTAATGTTGGCATTTTTATCAATGAAGATCATTCAGCATATTTATGGATTTGTGCTCTGACATAAATGATAGCATTTGATCATTATTGGGAGAAGTTATTCAAATTTTGCGTGGCCACTAAAAACATCTTGAGGAGGAACAAAACACAGTAAATAACAGAGTAAATGAGGTTGTCCTGTCAATAAAAAAAAATCGCCACATAACAATCATTTGTCTAGAGGATCTATTATAAACATACGGTATACCACTACTACTTTAGTTCTTGGTCAAACAGGGGAAAAGCATGTATCCCAAGGGTTCAAGTCTCCCCACCTTCCCCTACTGTATAAAGATTGAGTCTTACAATCTTGAAATCGAAAGGTCGCCTGCTTGAATGACTGTAAACCAATTTATCAAATTGTGACGTAAAGCACCTTCAACTAGCTACTGGTGGAATGCCAATAAGAGCAGCGAGTTAAATGGCTTAGAGCTTTCATTTTTCCAAGATCCGTAATTTCATTTCTTCCATGAACAAAGCATCATCCGATGGATACATAAAGCTTTATAAATCTTGGTCAATAGTTTCAAAATAGTTGAAAATAGTGACTTTTTGCGAGAAAAAGTGACTTTAGTGACTTGAGGTCGAAAAAAGAGACTTTTTAGTGACTAGGCCGAAAAAAGTGACCAAGTCACTAAAAAGTGACCCGCTACCAGGCCTGTCGTGTGCACACACACATCCACACACACACATCCACACACACACACACACAGACAGACATTTGTTCAGCTCGACGAGCTGAGTCGATTGGTATATAACATCATGGGTCTCCGAGACTTCTATAAAAAGTTCGATTTTGGAGTGAAATGATAGCCTTTCGGTACAACTTTGTTGTACGAGAAAGGCAAAACAGTGTTTTTTTCTCCATTTTTCCACCCTTAGGAAACCACCCCTTTCCCGTGGGAAAAAAAATCAAAATCGAAAAAACATTTTTTTTTGTAAACTGCTGCAATACATTCAAAGGAATGCAAATAAATGTGAACTGATTAAAATAGCTGAATCTTTCTCACTGTCACTAAAGTGCAATTTGGACCTCTTTTATGTGCTTTCATTGTTACTCTTATGTGTTTTCTTATTGTATAATACACCAGAAAGGCACCATCACTGCTAGGTGGATTGAACCCACGACCTTCTGCCTATGAAGCAGAAGCGGGAGCCATATGTCCAACAAGTCTGTTTAATATGATAAAAAAAGGATTGAATTAAAAAACAACGAGTTCCAGGGGGAATTTTTCAGTTTTAATGAAAAAAGATTCTGTGCGAAATTCTTGGAAGTTTTTGCTAATGTTTCAAATATTTTTGGAAGCGTACAGTAGTAGTGGGGAAAAAGTTTGCACTATTTATTTTTTTCGTCTAACATTATTAAAGAATATCTGTTCAGATCACAGTGTCATCTGTGGGGAAATATTATATTATTAGTTTACAAATATCAGTAGTTCTGAAATATCCACTACATGGAAATATGAACTCTTTTCCTTCATGGCATGGGTATATCAGAATGTTCTATCGGGGGATCTACAACAATTTTTACATTTTTCTATATTTTAGTGCAAATGCTACGTAATTCGCAAATGATTGCTATTTTGACGCCTCTACAAATGTATGTAAAAATGACCCCACAATAGAAAATTTTGGAAATGAATTTACATGAAAAAGGAAAGCCCTTACTTTTGTGTATTGTTGGTGTCTTATAAATACTGATTTTCTTTTTCTAAATGAGGTCCTTTGGCCAAAGACACCGTGAGATATTCGTTCTCCGACCTCAACAGTAAGGTCAAGAAGGGCATATCTGTCTAGGTACAAGATGCCAAGTTGTTTGGAAACGGGAAAACAGATTACTAGTCTTTTTGTACTTATGAAGACATTCAGTAAAAGCTTGAACAACTTATTTGGGCAACATCTTAATAATAATCAATTGCCTCGCTTTAAGAAGTTCTTCAGAGGCATTACATATTTATTGTTTAAGTTTTCATTTGCCGGATTTACGAACAAGTGAGTCTGAAGATAAGAATATGTGCAAACAGTTGTAGCCCATGATTATCGTTCACATGCTTTGTCGAAGCATTTTTTCAGTTTCTTTTAAATCCGACTGTAGGCTGGCAGCCTGAAAGAACATAAATAGAGGAACTGCTAGGCACTTCATCTCATAGCTCCCATTTTCATCCCATCAAATACTCAGCAATGAAAAGTAATTTGATTTGTATCATATTTTGGTGATTTTTTTCAGCAGTGAGCACGCATGTTAGCAAAAAGAAGCGACGAGATTGGTGCTGTATTTCTTTGTTTTGCGATGAGATGAATATATGTTCAATGAGATGGAAAATGGAACAGTTCCCCTATGTGCATAGTTTATAATCAATGTTTAATTATGTTTAAACCTGATGCAATATCAACCTTCGGGGACTCGCTTAGCCCTGTACCACTCATGCAGCCTCACCTCCGTTGAGTATAACGAGCGGGCTTTTTCGCTACTGTTGAACTGTTTACAACGGTGCGAGTCCTCGAGGTTGCAGAAAAAATACTTAACGTACCCATATGGAGCAAGAGTTTACACGTGAATATGTAGAATGTGTGGCAATGGAAATCTTAATAATCCAAAGAACACCAATATTTTTTTGGCACCGAGTTGAAAGTGGTATTAAACACAAAAATAAAGCAGATATTGCACACTTTTATGCCCTGTCACGGAACAAATATTTTTTTGAGATTTTTGTAGCATGCCATTCATTCTTCGCGTTTCTATAGATACTAAAAAAGCATTTTTGCAAACATCGCGTGACATCTCTCATCGAAAATGAGAAATTGCAGTACTGTCCATGGAGGTTTGAGTGTAGTACCCAAAAAAGGTTAAAGCTTAGTTTTCAAAACTGTTCAAACCACAGAAGGTATCACATTTACTGTAACGCAACATCCACGGTTTTTTAAAGAAAAATGCACTAAAATCATCCCAATCAGTACTTCCGAGATGATTCATTTTGTGGGGTTCTGGTGTATTGAAAAATGAGACATCCATCCGAAAGCGAGTTGGTGGAGTGGCCGACTAATGTCAATTCACCCCTATCACATGAATTCAAATCACTTTATGGTTTCATGAGCTCCAATCTAGTCCCATTATACCGCCCTGTGCCAAACATTCAATTAATTAACATGCCTCTTCCACCGATTATCTGCGGAATGTTCTACCAGGCACTCCGATCTATCTATCTGCATTCTCTATAGTTCTCGCATCCATAGGAAATAGCTCACTTGAATGAACCAGACTCTCACTTAACAATACAAAACATTCCAAGCACACGTGCATTCTAGCCGCCGATTCCCACCTTTAGCGCTAATTTCCTCCAAACAGTGCGTTGCAATTCAGCTTCTTCCCGATAATCGGCGATAATCTCACTCGTTAGTCGGAACAACTACCACACCGTATTCGAGCCCGGGCTAATGAACAATCGGAACTAAGAATCCATTGGCCCGAGCTGGGTGCTTTTATACAAGGATCTGAATCGGTGCCGAGAGCGAGGGTTGCGACCTCCTAGCGCGCATTTTTCCTGTCGATAATCGTGCGGTTGGCTGGTGGGTATTGGCTTTCCCGAGGAAAGTGCTTGTTATTATTATTATATAAAATGGATAAATGACTTTTTTGCATAAACGGGGACGATTTTTCTGGGAGGATTGTGCCTCCCTTTGTTTGCTTTGTCGCAGCAAGAGCAAGTGGGTGCTGATTCGGGGCAGGGTGCCGTATCTCATCCCTCCGAAGTCGCGAACATGTCGACTGCCACGAGATGCAACTGACTGTTGCACAAATGTCATTGCACATGGTTCGCGCAATTGCACGCCAAATGCAATGTGTTTCTTGCAGTTTGAACAGCTGAGACCATTCAAGTTCACGTCAGGATACATGTGGCTGATCGCGAAGACATTCACTGATTATGTCAAATGTGGCGAAGCATATGCTAATTTATTTCTCTGCTAACTTTGCGACTATTGAATGGAATAGATACCTCTGGGCGGCATCATATGGTCCTTAGGCAAGAGCTGCCCTAAGTATTTGAAGTAAGACACACTGGTTTTGTCGTCATCATCATAGTCACATTAGCCATCAAACTGGGGTGGGTTATTTGGTGATAATTGGAAAGAAATTACGTCATATGGAGAGTTAATTTATGACGATGCCGCGAGTGTACTTTCTGGATGCCTTTACTGCATAAGCAATGTATTATTGTAATATGCAGATTTTCTCCAAAGGTAATCCAAATTAAATAGCGTAAGTGGTCCCTCCTTAGCCGTGCGGTAAGATGCGCGGCTACAAAGCAAGACAATGCTGAGGGTGGCTGGGTTCGATTCCCGTTGCCGGTCTAGACAATTGTCGGTTTGGAATTATTTCTGATTAATAATCTGCTCATTATCCTAGACTAGCGGAACTCACGTTTCTGAGTGTGAACCGCGAAGCCTTAATAAATAATTCCTAATAGAATTTTTCTACTTTTGTATGTAACTTTAGATCTGGATAAATGAGAAGTACACTTCTACGTGACGTTACAACGTACGTGAATCTATTACTATGCGCTTTATTCCAATTACACATTCAATTATAATTAATTTTCTGCTGTGATCTTAACATACACCTTCAATATTGTTTACGAACCGTGATGAACTTATGTCAAACCTTAAAAAATCACGTTAATAAAGAAATTAAAAAAAAAATATATTGTTTACGATTCAAATATATGAAGATCTCACGGGCTTAACTCAATTTACTCAACTTCAACATATGCGCTTGTTGTTATAGCTAAGCTATAGGTATCTAAAGATAATCAAAAATCAAAGTTTTTGAGTTGTAACGTCACGAAAATGCATATCACTTCAAAATCAATTCCAACATAAGATTTCCCATCTGTAATTATATAATAATGAATCTGAAAACTGTCGAACCAAAATCTGTTTACGAGCTTAATAATAATAATAGGGTTTCTTACCCCAATCCTGCATTGTTATGTCACCATAGTTTTAAAACGCTATTCAATAATTTAAACAATTGAGAGTCTAACTCGACTCCCTGGGCATAGTGTATTTATTTTTCTTGCCACATAAGATACATACTCATGCAATGGCGGGCATAGAAAAGCTTTCAATTAATAACTGAAGAATAGCTAATAGAATACTAAGTTGAAAAGCAAGCCAAGTTCCAGTTGAAATTTAGAGCCATTGAAGAAGAAGAAGAATTCATGTTGTAACAATTATTGAGTATGGAAACAATACCGTTTGAATTAATTCTATAATACCAGGTGCGAGCTTGTTTTGATTTGGATCGTAGTGTGCCGTGCGCGATTAATGACGTTTAAATTTTTGCTCCCGTGATTTTTTCCGCTGTTCGAACCACTTCATTCATTTATTTAGTCTACATCTAAACAGATGACACTGGATCAACAATTTGACGCCACAATACACGGTTCGAGGGCGCATCTCTCCATCCTCGAATACGCCCCACGCTCGCCAAGTCGTTCTGCACCTGGTCTGCCCATCTCGCTCGCTGCGCTCCACGTCGTCTCGTACCTGCCGGATCGGAAGCGAACACCATCTTTGCATGGTTGCTGTCCGGCATTCTTGCAACATGTCCTGCCCATCGTACCCTTCCGGCTTTAGCTACCTTCTGGATACTGGGTTCGCCGTAGAGTTAGGCGAGCTCATGGTTCATTCTTCGCCGCCACACACCGTCTTCTTGCGCACCGCCAAAGATGGTCCTAAGCACCCGTCTCTCGAATACTCCGAGTGCTTGCAAGCCCTCCTCGGGCATTGTCCATGTTTCTTGTCCGTAGAGGACAACCGGTCTTATTAACGTCTTGTACATGACACATTTGGTGCGGTGGCGAATCTTTTCTGACCGCAGTTTCTTCTGGAGCCCGTAGTAGGCCTGACTTCCACAGATGATGCGCCTTCGTATTTCACGACTGACATTGTTATCAGCCGTTAGCAAGGATTCGAGGTAAACGAATTCCTCGGCCACCTCGAAGATATCCCCGTCTATCGTAACACATCGTGCGTTGGAACCTAGTATTCACGGCATTTTTGAAGGATTTGCCGTACAGTAAAGATCTGGTCCGTTGTCGAGCGGCCGTCAACGAAGCCGGCTTGAAAACTTTCCACGAACTCATTCACTAATGGTGACAGACGACGGAAGTTGATCTGGGATATCACTTTGTAGGCGGCATTAAGGATGATGATCGCTCGAAAGTTCTCACACTTCAGCTTGTCGCCTTTCTTGTAGATGTGGCATATAACCCCTTCCTTCCACTCCTCCGGTAGCTGTTCAGTTTCCCAGATTCTGACTATCAATTTGTGCAGGCAAGTGGCTAGCTTTTCCGGGCCCATCTTGATGAGCTCAGCTCCGATACCATCCTTACCAGCTGCTTTATTGGTCTTTAACTCAGAAAATTATATTAAGCTCTTTTAGTGGAATGTGTTCAACCGTCTAAGACGAATTAAGTACTGTCCATTTAATTCCACCAGTTAATTTTCGTTATCTTTGCAGATACGTATTTCGACCACACAGTTGTGGTCGAAATACGTATCTGCAATAATAACGAAAATTAACTGGTGGAATTAAATGGACAGTACTTAATTCGTCTTAGACGGTTGGTCTTTAACTGTTAGATGGCATCCTTAACTTCCCTCAAGGTGGGGGGGCTGGTTGGCTTCCATCGTCCGTTGAACTGACGTAGTCATCTCCTCCACTGCCTTGACTTTCACTGCCTGTACTCTCAGCGCCATTTAAATGTTCCTCTTAGTGCTGCCTCCACCTTTCGATCACCACACGTTCGTCCGTCATGATGCTCCCATCCTTATCCCGGCACATTTCGGCTCGCAGCACGAAGCCTTTGCGGGATGCGTTGAGGTTCTGGTAAAACTTGCGTGTTTCTTGAGAACGACACAGCTGTTCCATCTCCTCGCACTCCGCTTCTTCCAGGCGACGTTTCTTCTCCTGAAAAAGGCGGGTCTGCTGTCTCCGCTTCCGTCTATAACGTTCCACGTTCTGCCGGGTACCTTGTTGCAGCGCGACCGCCCGCGCTGCGTCCTTCTCCTCCAGAATCTGTCTGCACTCTTCGTCGAACCAATCGTTCCGTCGACTTCGTCCCACATACCCGACGTTGTTCTCCGCTGCGTCGTTAATGGCTGCTTTGAATGTATTCCAGCAGTCCTCAAGAGGGGCCCCATCGAGCTCACCCTCTTCCGGCAACGCTGTCTCGAGATGCTGCGCGTATGCAGTGGCGACATCAGGTTGCTTCAGTCGCTCTAGGTCGTACCGCGGCGGTCGTCGGTACCGAACATTGTTGATAACGGATAGTTTTGGGCGCCGTTTTACCCAGCACCAGATAGTGGTCAGAGTCGATGTTAGCGCCACGATATGTCCTGACGTCGATAATTTCGGAGAAGTGCCATCCATCAATCAGAACGTGGTCGATTTGTGATTCTATCTGCAGTGGTGATCTCCAGGTGTACCGATACGGGAGGCTGTGTTGGAAGTAGGTGCTGCGAATGGCCATATTCTTGGAGGCGGCGAAATCAATTAGTCGTAGGCCGTTTTCGTTTGTCAGCCGGTGTGCGCTGAACTTCCCAATAGACTGTCTAAACTCCTCCTCTTGACCAGCCTGAGCGTTCAAATCTCCTATGATGATTTTAACGTCGTGGCTTGGGCAGCTGTCGTACTAACGTTCCTGTTGCGCGTAGAATGCGTCCTTATCATCATCAGTGCTTCCGGAGTGTAGGCTCTGGGCGTTGGTTATGGTGAAGTTGAAGAACCGGCCTTTGATCATCAACCTGCACATCCGCTCATTGATCGGCCACCACCCGATCACACGCCTTTGCATATCGCCCATCACTATGAAAGCTGTTCCCACCTCTTGTGTGTTGCCGCAGCTCTGGTAGATGGTATGATTGCCTCTAAACGTTCACACCATTGATTCCTTCCAACAAACCTCCTGCAGCGCTACGATGCCGAATCCACGGTCCTTGAACACATCGGCGAGTATGCGTGTGCTCCCGATGAAGTTGAAAGATTTGCAGTTCCATGAACCGAGTTTCCAATCGCTAGTCCCTTTCGTCGCAGTGATCTTCGCCGATGGTTCCGGTGTTGATTATTTGTTGCGTAAGTTTTTTGTTAGGCTGGCTTGCAGAGCCTGACACCAAACTCCCTAAATTTTCGGAGGACCATTCCTCCTTATTTCCGGTGGACCATGGTGCACAGTTGCACTAAGAGTCCCTCGCTGGCACTTGGACGATGATCAGCCGCCCCTAACATGTAGAACATACGCTGTTGTGAGCCGCTCCTAACATGGAGAAAAGACGCTCAGTAAGATCTACACTTCCGGAGAGGAGGGAACCCCCCCTTCCCTGTCAGCATACGACCAAAGTTCCCACCGGGGTTGGTTACCCGATCTTCCCTAAGGTTGCTCGTATCCCGGCCAGCGCCACGAGGAGGTAGGGATAGGAGTTGCTGGGTAAGAGGTTAAGGACCGCGAGATAGGGTCTATTTTATTCCTTCAGGCACGCGAAGTACCAATGGTACGCTTTACCCAGCATTTGCCGTGCCTGATTAGCCCCATATCCCATAACATGCATAACAAAATTATATCTCAATTCTATCAATGGTTGTTATTTAAAACAACGTGTGTTATAATTAAATAATTCGATAAAAATGTATATTCGGCCAGTTTTATTTCATATCAAAATTATAACAACATTAGTTATGAATATTTTCACAAAATAATTGCCTACATTTTTCGTAGATATTGGAAACAAATCACTAATCACCTTCAGTATAACTTGAACCCGTCCGATATTAATACATAGCTGGAACAAAGTTAATTGACTACATTATGAATGGAAATCCGTCGTGGTAGCGTACCCGATTTCTATCCGTGATGTAGGCAATTACCTTGAAAGTAGATTTTTGTACAGAAAAATTATATCAACGTTTGTTATAATGTTGATATGGAGGTATCAACCTCTGTTTTAATTGTGTTATGCCTAGAGGTATTTTTGATATAATTTTTGTTATTTTAACAACTAACCAGCAAAATTTATATCACATTTTGTTACAATATTTTTCTGAAATAAATAACTCCCCTTGTTATAATTTTGTTATGCATTATTGATCGGGATGAATGCCAAATAATATTTAAAACTTGCAAGCAAATTATGTGGGTGCGTGACATTAAGCATAAGTACGTTGGGTCATTAGGTACAATGTAGTTAGGCACAACGGAAATCCCCAATCGGTAAAACAATGCTAGAAACAACTGTTTGGAGCACCTCCACGGGAGTCCTCATCGCTATTCTCATTATAGCGCTCCCTCCCGAGTGCTATTTTAGGATAGCGCCAAATCTTCCCACCGGTGGTTTTTGTTTTAGGTATAGTGACTTCGTAATCATATTGAGTTCTCACCGGGCGTTGCTAAAAGTAGTCATCATCTTCTTCAATGGCTCTACATTTCAACTGGAACTTGGCTAACTGCTGAACGTAGTATTCTATTAGTATTTCATCAGTTATTAATTTAAAGCTTTTCTATGCCCGCCATTGCGTGCGTATGTATTTTGTGTGACAACTGACTACTATGCTCAAGGAGCCTACTCGAAAGCATCCTTGACCGAATCGAGAATAGAACTCGGCATCTCCGGAGGGCAATTCTACGCTTTTGATCACAAGGCTAAAGCACAAGGCTGGAGACTCGTCGTAGTAAATTTTTTCACCGTTATTCTTTCTGGACTTCCTTCCTCCTGGAAATTTCTTTCGGGGATTTATAGTTGCAGTCAAAGAAATTCACTCCAGTTTTTTCCCACAAGAATCTCTTGGCAAAATCTAGCAGGAATACGTCCACAGTTTTTTTTTTCTCTGGAGAATGTCTCGGAGAAAAATATTTGTAACAACATCCGAAAGAATCCTGAGAGTTTTCAAATTAAACCACAAAAAAATTATAGGGCATTTCCAATAAAAAAAATCCCGGAAGAATCAGGAAGAAATTCTAAAACTATTCTGGGAGAATTGCTAAAAATTCTTTAAAAAACACAAAGATTTCTGGGGAGTTCCCGGAGGGATCCAAGATGAATTTCCAAAACAAATTATTTCTAAAAGAACATAATTGAAACAGATTTTACGACCGTAATTGTGGTGAATGATTTGTTTATCGGCTTTATCGGTCATTTCTACTCAAAGTATGAGGGAGTAGATAACCGAAAGATAATTGAAAATCATTAGATTGAAAGCCGTTCGCTAGGGCGCGAACAAGTAAAAGAACGACAGAAAAGATAAACTTGCGGGAGGTTTTCTGGAGGAACTACTTGAAGAACATACTGAACAATTACTAAAAGAACCTTCTGAGGCATTCCTGGAAGACCTTCCCTTGGAATAACTATAATAACAATATAAAACAGTTGAATTTTCTTTCGCGAAAAATCCATGAATATTTCGGGCTCTATCGGGCGCCGGTGCGCATCGTTCCTCATTATAGCTGACCCATTACTGTAATTATTTCTTTGCGGAGTTGAACTGGGGCACCATGTAGTTTAAAAAATTGAATATTTCCATTGTTTTTTAGTTTACGTCGAAATTATTCTGAAAAAGAAAAACAGATTTTTTGCAATTTTTTATTAATAGCAGAGTGACGTTTCACAAAATAGCAACTCTGAATGGAAATTTAGCAACCCAGTATGGGGCGCTAAATTTGGAAACTCACGGCTAATTTTGATTTGCGTTCTTATTTTACATTCCCGTTTAGATACCTCCGGTGTAAAAGTAGGTCCCTATTAGGGGCCCGGAAATAGCGATAGGGACCCAGATGGGGACTCCCGTGGAGGTGCTCTTACAAAAGCCGATGCGATGCATGATGTCTGTTTTTATTTGTGACGCAAGAGAAGTTCGTATGCTGATATGTTTACACAAAAAAAAGTCCAAACCTACCCCAACATACGCCACAACACCAACCTACCTCCAGAGAAACAGGTTCGGTATGGTCATGATTCCGTCAACAGATAAGTCAGTTCGATTCATCCTTCGTTGCGAAGAAAGGTCCAGGCAAAACGCTCATATATAAACTAGATCTTTGCTTCTTCTCTTTGTTTTGGATTTATTAAAACCTCCATCCATTAACTCGGCTCTCCAGGCATATCCATCCATGTTCGTGGCGTTAAATAGCTAACCTGGGCAGTGCTAATCGGTGGTACGCACAACGGTGCTAATTAACTTAGTTCGAATATTTTTAGATGCAATTTAAAAGTCGAAGGAATGACAAAGTTAATGCTATTTTTGAGTATTATCAAGTAAAAGTAAGTTTAAAATTGAATAAACTTGCCCTGATAAAAATGTATGTTTGCAGATTTGTACCATTGCGTTTGCATATTTCTTTTGTGAAGTAAACATGAAAGGTCAAGGGCTGTAGCTGAATTAAAAACACATTTTTTTAGAAAGTCCCATTGTGCGATTTGCAATTTTTTTACCACTGGTCATCTAATATCTAATTCACTTAGATGGATTTTGGCGACATGACGCAACAGGTTGTGCGGCTTTGAAATGGAATTTCCTGGGATGCCAAATTAAATTTGCATGACGCTTGCAAAGATGATTGATACTGTCCATTCAGAGAAATCAAAACGTCAGGCTACTGACTTAGCTACTACTTGTTTCGCATTGTGTGTCTACGTCTATATCACCCCAGGAGTTGTTCCCAAATTTATTAAAACTTTGCACAAATGTTTCCGACTGAAAACTCTATCTCCGTTGCTTGAGGCTATAAATGAAAAGAGTGGTTTGGTCACAGTAACTGTCAGTAACGACTGCCAGTAACCGTCATATGTACTGTAATCAATCAGCTATGAATCAAATCTGACATAGGAATTTTTCCACTATGTCCTGTTTCAATTAAATACATAACTTAGTTTGCGAAACACTGATATAGCGATGTCCCGTTTTGGAGAAATTGAGTTTGGACATGGTGGCTAGACTCTGAGGATACCCTTTCATAATTCCATAACGAATCAATTATGCAAGTGTCCAATCCAATCTGTCAAGTCTCACATAAATACGCCAGACATTTTGATGAAATTCATCAGTTGCTTTTCAACCACTTCAAAGGACATTTCAATATGGTTTCGTCTAAGATCGCCATCATAATTCTCGGTTGCTTGGCGTTGCATGCAAAGGCCGAGGGTGAAGACAGCTGCAACAAATACATTAAGAAGTTTGCTGACGAAATCAATCACCAATCGATACAGATACAAGAACAGTAAGTCTTATATTATTACTCATAAATGTTTTCAACGCTGATAACGAACGTTTTACTTTCCAGAATACACTCGATGAAACCCGTGTTGAAGGATTTCATGTGGCAAGCCTTGGAGCTGGAGTACAAGGTTCGCGAAATGCGGGAAAATTTGGAACACTTCACTGCCGTTACTGGACTGAACCATTCCGGTCAAGAGTCCAAAACCGCGTCGAACATTTTCACCAGACAGACTCCCTCGGGATTCGGTGCTGCTATTAGTGGAAAGTTGAGTCCTCCGGTGTCAGATCGAAGCAGTTCCAATTAAAAGTTTACTACTAGGATGGACTACTAACATTATTTATTGTAATCATTGTTGAACATTTTAAGACTGCTGATTCATCTATTATTAGAAATTCATTTCCATTAAAAATTGAATTAATGTTTACGTAATTAGTTGTTTGAAAAATAAATAAAATATAAATATTAAATATATCTCTTTGTTTGTAATGTTTTGAGAACGAAAAAGCGTGGCGTTGTAACTTGAAGCTCCAGCCTCAGAAAGCGCTTTGTGTCCGCTTGTTCGTAAGTTTCGTCGTGTATTGTCTATCCGGAACAGATACAGGAAATTTTCCCGACTTAGGAAGTAGTGCGCTGGATTCGCCTAAAGACATTGGAGTAACTACAGGGGGCCAGGGAGGGCTTTAGCCCCACCTAGGATTTAATTAGCCTCCCCTTGAATTTTTTGCTACTTTATATAAGTGTAGTACATAGAATTTTGTACAGCCTTTTAATTCCGAACAATTGTTATATCTTGCAATAATAATGCTAAACACGAAAGATTTTACGTTCAATTTATCCGGGCACCAGGAACTATCGTGTAGTACTTTTTTAGCGCCACTTCTATTCTGAATAGAAGTGGCGCTAAAAAAGTACTACACGATAGTTCCCGGGGGCCCGGATAAATTCAAAAATACCTCTACCGAAAAATAGAGATGGCAAATATACATAAAGTTGTGACAAAACGTTCTACGCTAAGACAATGTAACAATAAAACAGGACTTAGTTAACTCCTTGATGAAGGTACAATATATGAAACCGAAACGTCGGATAAAAACGTAAAACCCGTTTTTGAGCATAAGAAGACTGAAAGCCATAACCTCAAACATAGTAACAATCTATCAGAACAAACACAACTTCTGAGATTTTGAGATTGAGAGGACAATTTAAGTAAAATGCTTAACGGCTTATATGGTCTTAATATTGAGACAATATAAAATTTTAAAAACCCTGATTAATCCACCTAGCGGTGTTGGTGCCTTTCTCGTGCAGAAAAAACTTAAAAATATGAGTGAGTGTTTTTTAGCGTGTTTTGCGAATTGAAAATAGTATTTTGGCCATAACTTCCGATTCCATAGTCCAAACTGGCCAATTTTCAAACAATAGCAAACAATGGGACAGGATTCTCAGTCGAATGGAACTTGTTGCGAGTAATTCGGCCAATGCTAAGCATGAGCATGAGCATGAGCATGATTGACCGCCCACGGTTGCTACTCCGTTATTGCCAGGTCAGCTGTAATTACACAGGGAACCAACAGATGACATTTGGGACTAACATCATCCTCAATGTGTAAAAACTGGTGACCCAATATAAAGCAATACCAGCGCCGGCCGTGTCCGAATGCAGGTCAATTAAGGAATGGGTAGGAAAATGTTGACGTGATACTCGCTTTGATGGAAGCCGACGAGTCATCTGCACTTCCACGAGAAATCACTGGGATGTTGGATATATGGGGTAGGGCATGTAGCGAGGCTCGTCTTGGTAAACGGCATGCTGTGTATAACGTGTAGTTTGAGTATCGCGCACTAATTAGTTCAATTACTGACCGCACTAAGTAGAACAAAAATTCCGTGATCTCGAGGCCGTTCTGTTTTAAACAAACACGTCCGATCGCGCACTTAATTTAAATAACTTACCGCACAAAGCAGAACAAAGATCCGTGGCCTCGAGACCGTTCTACTTTCAAACGAATACTAACTTAAAAAAAATTACCTTCGTGGTATCGATGAAAAAACTAACACAATGCAAGTTCGGTGGCTTCTGCATACTGATAATCGCGTTCCTACGACCGAACCGACGCGCACTAATGAACTCTATCAATTTTTATTCATCACCTGGATTGTCCCGCAATTGAGAGAAAATCTCGCAAAATGTAAGCTCGGTAACTTTTGCATACCGAGAAACGCGTAACTTCAACCGAACCGACGCGCACTTTAACACGATCGTTCAAGTACTTTTCCTATTTTTACCATGATTTGGGGATGGAAATGGTAGACATTCTTTATGCCATTCATTCCGCAATGCATTCAGAGAAATAGGATTTATATATGAAATAATGAGTATAATGAAAGAACATGTATTGAACACAATTAATAAAATAAAAATAGTAAGTTTTATCAATTTCACATGGAGAAGGTAGAATGTAATAAATCCTATATATCTTAGAACATCATAGTTCATTATCACACATGTTTCCTGTATAGTTTATATTTATTTTAACAAGTTCACTGAAGGCAATATGCTTTCGAAATATTTTCTGTAGCTTCATACACCTTGTAGTATATGGTGGTTCCATCAGGAGCTTCGTGCATAATAGGGTACTCAAAATTTGTTCCTATGTTACGGGTGATGTGTTTCCTATGTTATTTCAACATTTCCATCGTCATTAGATGGATAGATATCATTTTTGGTAATGAAACATGAGTATGTTACAACACTGCATTTTTCTAGATCCTAAATCTAAACTTTTGACGCTTGACAGTTACGGCATATCTGAGCAATGTCAAACTTGTAGCTGGACAGCACCCATAATCAGAGCAAATATCGAAGCGTGCACACGCATATGATTTCTTTCAGCGAGAAAGCAAAAAAAATCAGGAATTGAAATTCTGTTGAGTCTCCTAATTCATCAATTTTTCAAGTGCGATAAATCAAAGCAAAACATTAAAAAGAGGTGAGTTATATACTTTGTGATTTGACGTTTAGTGTGCTTTGTGATGTGATATTAAATTTCAGTGAAATGTTAGTGTTGCGAAATTTGCTGAACAAACGAAAAATGTCTATCATTCCCGGTAGTGCACTAAATTACCTAAATGTAAGCCGCTGCATACTCTACCCATTGCAATGGTTGCGATCATGGCATGACAACCCGCTATTTCACATACAAGAATAATTTACTTTAATTTTGCAATTGAAAACTATTTTTTGTAATTTTTGCCACTGAAGGTTTCAAAAATAAATAAACTTTCGTTTTTCATCAATTCATGGGTATTTTACTTCAAATTTTTACTGGGTGCAATGTTTTTTTGGCCAAAAATCAACACTCTAAAAGTAGTCGCATTTTTTCCCCGTTTTTTGAAGCAACATAATTACTTCGGAAAAAGTTAGCTAAGGTCTGTAGCTTTCCATTGCATTGGTGTTTGTTTTACTGCATAATGTTGACTTGAGAAAAAGTTATAAGCGAAAACCGCAACCCGACCTACAACCAGATACCCTTCCCTAATATTAATCTTTTTTTGGAAAATATAGAATATACAGAATATAATCAGGTTTCTACTTCCCGTCGTATGTATATGTTCAGCTTTTCTTTAATATTTTTTGAACAGAACAACTTTTCGTCTCTGAACAGTTTCATTTCATTCAATTTGTTTAGTAGAAGATCACGATACAAGAAGACAAAGCTAAAGCAATGTTTGAACATTTGTCAATACTAATAAATAGTATCTGAAAGCTAGTTGGCGTCTTCAGAGTTAATGGAAATCACTGAATTAATCCAAAATAATTAGGTTCAATAAAGCGAATCACATTCCTTACAACGATAGCCTCATCTACCATAGAATGAAAAGAGAAACTTTTCAGAAAAAGGTAGTAAAAACAAACAGGCCCAGAAAATGCATTAAGTAGATAATATGAATGAATAAATGAAAAATAAAGTGATACTTAACAGATTCCACAGGATTCAACCAATCCTGTCTTCATCCACCAGTTTCTGCATGCGGCCGGAGTGACACCTGTTGTCCAACTGCAGGAATCGTTTTGGCCTGTGTGGCTAGATCCAACAGTTATCGTATATACATTCGTTTCCGTTTCGAGCCGGCAAACTAGGTTGGGTGGACTTGAAACTGCGTCCGGATTCATTGCCAATTGCTGCTTCCTTCGATACCGTCTCCGTCGAACGATACAAATCCCATCCGAAAGACTGTCACCGCTGCTGTGATAACTTTCTTGTGTTAGATACCTTTTCTTGATAGTGATGTTGGATAAAAGAAGTCCGCATGTGTCGCCTGTAACGTCCCAGTCGAAATCCAACCGTCGTATCTTTCCGGATCCCTCCGCTCAGACATCCAACCTTCATATAACCTGCATTTTCCAACACCAGTCTTTATTCGATCACTAGGGCACCGCGGCTATGTAAATGGTTGTGGAGCACTATGTAGTATATTGATTTTGATTAAAAACAAGCAAAAACCAAGTTTTTTGCTAAATTCAAATCTATCGCGGAATACAAAGTGGAATTAGGAAAATATGAAGCTTCAAAATTTTTGAGCTGCCATTCTCGCGCACAGATTACTTCGATCAGTCTGCGAGTAATTCGGCCAATGCTAAGTTTCAAAAAGTGTGTCTACAAAATTTTGTACACATACACACATACACACACATACATACATACACACAAACAGACATCACCGCAATTCGTCGAGCTGAGTCGATTGGTATATAACACTATGGGTGTCCGAGCCTTCTATCAAAAGTTCGGTTTTGAAGTGATCATATAGCCTTTACGTATACTTAGTATACGAGAAAGGCAAAACATATTTAAGATTTACAGAGACACAGAATGTTTAGGTTAGGTACTGAAAAAATTCAAACAAATCCTAATTTTTTTATTGATTTTATTAGCAAGTTTTTAGGTTTTTCTATGGTGTCGTTAGTAATTATTCTATCAATGGAATACTTCCGGAAATATGATAGCCAAATTCGCGAAGTCGAGGCATATTCTGCTCTTCCCTCATATGGGAAAAACCTTTGCTATCTGTCATAGTTTGAGTTATACAAGGCCGCCATCCACTCCTCTTTGTGGCTCTACTGTAAGAACCAATAAAGAATTGTCATTAGTTGTGTGAATAATGTTGCTTCGACTTCGCAAATACAACCTATTATATGACTCTATATAACAGAGAACGGCTACATTCCAACACTGAGATTAACTTCATGGTAATTCAAACTACATCTATGTGGTTATTTCTAGAGTGCTTTGAAAACAGGTCGTATGTGCAAAAGAGAGTCTCTCTTTGGATCTATTGTCTTTTGATTATTACAAAACTATACAAAAGTTTCATTCGAAATTCTTGGCAGATATCCAAAGACAATAGCTTTGTCTATCATGCTGAAGTGGAAATGTAGCAAAACATGCAAAACAAGCCGATATATTAGCGAAGGAGAGCGTGATCAAAGAGAATCTCTCTTTTGCACATACGACCTATGTCTTTAGTATTTTTGAAAAGAAAAGACCAACGATATTCAACCGAAGTTGTTTCTCTGTCAAATTAACTACAGTTGTGATTGTGTTGAGTAACAGCGGAAAGCGCAAGACGTGAAAAAAAATCTCCCGTGAAAACCTGCAAAAAATGGAAATGGAAACGAAAGAGGAGCTTGTTGAAATAATTGTTGCATAGGACGAATTATCCGATGGTAAGTATTTAAATAAACTATAAAGAAAAGCTTTTTTATTCTCACATTTTTTCAGATGCTGATCCGGATGTTCCCGAGAATGAAGCCCTTCGGTGTTTGATTACCGAAAGTTGGCGCTTGAATGCAACTGTGTACGAGATTCTAATTGGTAAGTTTTATAAGGAAAGGATGACGAGAACTGAATTCGATTTTCCTCCCGGAAGAGGAAACTCATGTTTTGTTCAACAATCCGTTCAAATCCGGTGAAGGATAAACCCTTCAACGCAATGGAACGGAACAGTAAAGGTCCCCACGCAATACAGCGGAACGGCGACGGAAATGGCAGCATTGACAGTTAGCTCATATATTTTCTAACGTCCAAGTATATAACGTCCAAGTCGGGTGGTTTAATCCCCGGAAATAGGCAATTAACTTTGATTGAACTGAACCTGAGTTGCGTGCTCTTGCTTACGCAATGCGGGCGGGTCTGAGCTTGACGACCGACTGGCAAATAGCTTACACAACCTCACTTGACCTCCAATACATTTTCCAAATCAATATCTTCCACATAACGTACATATTCACATATAAGTTTTCACAACATTGTAAATTAACGTCCAAGTCGGGTGGTTTAATCCCCGGAAATAGGCAATTAACTTTGATCGCACATATATTTTCTGTCAAATTTTCCGTTTCCGTCGCCGTTCCGCTGAATTTCGTTTGGGGCTTAACGGTAACGGTAAAATATGACCGAAAATATATGGGCTAAGAGCCTAATCCTGCCGTTATCGTTGCCGTTCCATTACATTGCGCTGAAGGGTTTATCCATTAAAGGATTCGAATGTATTGTTGGACAAAAACTGAGTTCTATTATGACTGGTTATGTTGGTCCTATAACGAATAACCATAGTTGACACTAAAAGAATAAGTCAAGATTAAGATACCTATTCCGGGAGTACTAACGAATATAATAGTTCTCGTCATCCTTTTCTCTATTCCAACTAACAAACTAACTAACTTCAGCGTTAAGTTATTAGCCCGATTATTTCAGCAAAATTTCCGATGTACATGGAACAACTATGCGTAGAACGGCAGTATAAGACAGTTATGTTTGCGGCGGTAGATGATAGACAATAATTCAAGACAACATTTTCAAAACGACTTATCTGCTTTTGTAAACAATGATTCAAACGACGATTTTACGAATCTGATAGCTCTCCCACGCATACTAACACCATCAATAAGTAGGTGAATGTTTCCGCTACCTGTTTATGGTGTTGGTTTGCGTGGGAGAGCTATCAGATTCGTCCAATCGTCGTTTGAATCTTTGTTTACAAAAGCAGATAAGTCGTTTTGAAAATTTTGTCTTGAATTTTAAGATAATTATACCATGATATGAATTCCCTAGTTCTGCTTACTGACGCGAACTGCATCTTCACTTTCTAATTAATTTACTCACCCGCACAAAGCAGAACAACATTTCGATGATCGAGCGATCGTTCTGCTATCCGCACAAAGCAGAAAAAATTATGTCATAACCGGCCGATCGTTCTGCCTACTGAATAAATCACGACTGTACGTGACCTCTGAATGCTGAACATTTGTCTTTCAAGCAACAAGCACACATGATCTACTTTTTCCACTTAATTCCGACAGAAAATTTGATACTCCTAAATAAACGTCTCTGAGGCATGTTTCCAAGTACAGCATTGCGATTAATGAAATCTATTCACATATTGACCGCACAAGCAGATCAAAAGCTTCTGATTCTCGCGAACAATCTGCATATCATATAAAAACGTACTCTGATCTATTTTCTTACCAACCTAATAGGTCCAAGCATTTCTACCACTCTTCAAAGAATTAGCTATGTTTAAAATGCATTTTCTACTAACAAAATGGAAAGCGAGGAAGATAGTTGACACAAGAGATATCAGTACATTCAAAGTTAATTGCCTATATGCCGGGTATTAAGCCACCCGGAGTGGAAATTAATTACTATGTCTGAAACTTGATTATGCATATGTACAACATGTGATAGATTTAGTTCGGAAAAGGTATTGGAGGGTAACCGCCCCTTCGGTGGGGTTTGATCCCACGACCCCAGTACAAAAATACATTTGAGAGAGTTAGTTCTGAAAATGTATTGCGAGAGATCGGCTGGTACCTGGTGCTGGGAATTTGGTTTCATCAGTACCCGCTAAGCTGCGGTGGACGACGGAGGTCCTTCGTAGCTTAGTAGGGAAAGCACCTGTCATGCGAACTGGGGTCGTGGGATCAAACCCCACCGAAGGGGCGGTTACCCTCCAATACCTTTTCCGAACTAAATCTATCACATGTTGTACATATGCATAATCAAGTTTCAGACATAGTAACAAGAGATATATTTGAAATAGGCTACGAGAAGGAAGATTTGAAGATAGTCAAAAAGAAGACAAGCAAAGGCCAGAATAAATATATATTGTGATCTGGGGCTGAAAGTCTCTCTGAAAGAAGTTCCGTTGGTGTTCAAACAGAACTCCATTCGGACTTCAAAAAAAAAACTTTCAAAATTCGGACAAAATTTAATTCGAAATTCGAACAGAAAAATCCATACACAATTTCATAAGAGCTCCATTCGAAATTCAGACACAGTATTGCATTCGAAATTCAAACAGAAATCTATTAAAAATTAGAAAAAAAAATTGAATTCAAACAGAAGTAAATTCGGAATTCAAAAAGAATTTCATTCGCAATGCGTAAGGAGCTTCATTCGGAATCTGAACAGGATTCCAATCCGATTTCAAGAAAATTCTATTCGAATTTCGAAATTCGGACAGAATTCCATACGAAAATCGAATAGAATCACATTCGGAATTTCAATTTGACAATCGAAACAATTTTTTTAAAACTCATACAGAATACCATTCACAAATATTAAAGAGAACTCCATTCGGAAATCGACAGAATTCCGTTCGGAACAGAACTCCATTTGGAAAACCAACTGAATTACATTCTGAATTCAAACAGAATTTCATTAAACAATCGAAAAAAATTTGATTCGGACTTCGAACAGAATTACATTTAAAGAACTCCATTCGCAATTCGAACAAACATCCATTCTTTGCGTCCTACATTTCAATGCCTAAATATAAACCATTAACTGTTGAGATTACGCTCAACACATTCTGGCTACAAATATTCGACAAACTTGTTGCGAAAAATATATCTTGCACATGACACATAAACCACGCGATGACCCTTTCGTATGTATACGAACATTACGATTATTACCGATCGGTTCAACTTTATGCAGACGAAGATCGAAAGCGTAGATTAGTTTAAAACAAATAATTTCAACAATGACATGATTATTATTTCAATCTAATGTACTAATTGTAAAAGCAAATCGTAAAGCGATCACGCATTATGCAATCAATATAAATACAAGTTCAATAAAAACTGAACCACAACGTGATAGGCAGAAAGCAGTGAACAACAATAAGTTTTTGAATATGTAGATTTGTAGAAGACAAATCAGTAGGGTCTAGAATTTTGTCATTTGAAATTAATGAAAATTGTACTTAACAGACTCGGTGTTCCTGTCATGATCTTGATTGTCGATGATCACTAATTTCACATGCTTGCATCCTGCACACGAAGCTGTTTAAATTAAATTAATAAAACTGCTTATCCTCTTTCTTCAGAGAGGGAGCTGCCATTACAGAGCCCGAAAAGTTACTCGAGGTTGATCCAGTTCGCATTACGGTTCGCATTACGTATACATATAACATACCCTACACCCAACCACATAGGTTACTGCAACTCATATGTGACCAGATTTAGTTACAATCAAGCTGTTGCAACCATTATTGTCTGACTTGTGCTGCTCGGGTACTATAAATAGTGGAATATATAGATGAGCAAGAAGGCAAAACTGCATACAGACACCTGAAATTATCACTCAGGGAGTGGGGTTGGCGCGAAAGGCAGAAGGGCAGACCGCCACTAAACCCACCCGAGTAACAGAGGGTTGCTTAAGTTGCTTTCTCTTCTAATGCCCTGCCGCAACCCCCCCCACCCCCCCCCCCCAAACTACCTTACCCTATTACTTCTGTGGGGGAGAGCAGTACTGAAATACTCCGACACCTTTCACAGTGCCTCTCTTCGATGTTTGTTCTGCTTCTGAGCCCTTTGGCGTTGGGCCCTTGAGCCCTTTATTTTTTTTCCATGTGCCATTCAGCCCCACATCTATTTTCTTTTTATTTTTAGAGCCGTTTAGCTCTCAACGTACTCGTAAGCTACTAAGCTAGTCCCCGGCGGCGGAAGCTCCTCCGATACCGAAGACCCGCATCCGTGGAAGACTGTTACATTACCAACACCACACTTTCACCTGGTTAGTATGTTTATAGATCCGCTTAAGTCCTATGCATATTCTCACTTCAACGAGTAACCGGACGAGTGCCGAGGTCAGACCAAAGATTCCGGGTGGAGATAGCTTCCGGTTCAGTGGTGCCCCGACGACCCGAAGCCGGTGCAGTCGCGCGCCACGATCTACTCAACTGGTCCCCGGCGGTGGACCTAGCCTACTCCGATTAACCGATTTCCCATGCACTGCGCCTTTTAGCTTCTTGCTTAACCGATGAGCCATATAGCTCACGCCTTGGTCGCGAACTACTCGGATAGTCCCCGGTGGTGGATCAATCCTACTCCGACGGGGTACCTCCGACGTTCCCCGACATCGGAAGCTCCCCCGTAACCGACCACCCGTCTCAACGCACGAGTGCCGAGGTCAATCCAAGGATTCCGGTTCAATAGTGCCCCAATGGTGCGGGGAGATAACTTCCGGTTTAATGGTGCCCCGACGACCCGGAGCCGGTGCATTCGCATGCATGATCTACTCAGCTGGTCCCCGGCGGTGGGCCTAGCCTACTCCAATAACTGAGTTTCGATTCCCTTGAGCCATTCAGCTCTCACCTTATTCGTTGAGCCATTTAGCTCCCACCCCGGTCGCGATCGCGAACGTCTCGGATAGTCCCCGACGGCGGATCTAACCTACTCCGACGAGAAGTTCCCCGAAAGCGGGAGCTCCTCCGAAACCGGCCGTTTCGTCACGTTCTGAGGCTACACGCAGTAGCTGGCGCTGGCGTTCCCATTCATTATCGACATATATATTCACGACTTCCGCGGCGGAGTACTCATGATCCGCTATCCGTAAAGGCTGCCTGCTGCTGCTCTATTCGCCAACTTCGTTGTAGGATGTCGGCTATCCTGGACGTCGCTCTTGCGACCGCTCTCCATTGTTCTGGGTTCTGGCACATTTTTCTGACGATGTTATCGGTGGTAGTGTCCGTTCCACATGCTTCCAACATTGCACGCCTCTCTGTTTCAAATCGGGGGCATGTGAACAGGATGTGTTCAGCCGTTTCTGTCACGTCTGGGCATTGCGGACAGGCGGGAGAAGCCGCGTGTCCGAACCTGTGTAGGTACCACTTGAAGCATCCGTGGCCGGTTAAGAACTGGGTCAAGCCAAAGTTTGGCTCTCCATGAGGTCTGCTAATCCATGCCGACACATTTGGGACTAAGCGATGGGTCCACCTTCCTTTAGCCGTGTTGTCCCTCTCCCTCTGCCATTTGGCTACCGTTGCTGCCTTGATATTCCTTCGAGTGTTATCGGTGCCCCTGAGGGCGTAGCACTCCTCGTCTTCCTCCACCACCAGTTTGATAGGCGTCATGCCCGCGAATACACATGCCGCTCCGCGAGATACGGTGCGATATGCGCTGATGATCTCAGGCACATCAGCCTATGAGTACTCTCCAGCTTTCGCACGTTGCAGTTTACACTCAACGCCGATCCCCAAGCTGGACCTCCGTATCGTAGTATTGAAACCGCCACGCTTGCCAGCAACCTGCACTTGCTGGAGCACACCCTAGAGCTGTTCGCCATCATTATCGATATTACCGCTATCGCCATCAACGCACGCTTGCAGGCGTAGCCGACGTGACTTTTAAAGCTCAACTTATCGTCGAACATCACCCCCAATTGTTTCAGAGATCTCTTGAAGGTGATGTCGCAGCCGCCGACTCTAATTGTCGCCTCTTGAATCGATTTCCGGTTGTTAACGACTATCATCTCCGTTTTATGATGCGCCAGCTGGAGCTTCTTCACTAAACTGATCGAATAGGCTGCAGTCAATTCGACCTCCTCGATGGATTCTCCATACACGGTCATGGTTACGTCATCGGCGAATCCCACTAACTTGACTCCTGGTGGGAGCTTTAACCTCAGCACGCCATCGTACATCACGTTCCACAGCAATGGACCCAAAATTAGTACCTGTGGGACACCTGCCGCTATAGAGTAGGCAATAATTTCATGTTTTTCATTGAATATTCAACCAAAAGACCTGTTACGTAGAAAAATGATTTTTGAACGCAATTCAATGGTGTTTAGTTTTTCTCTGAAGATTGTTTTAGTCATTCTGGAAGAATGAGAAAAAACTTTGATTATTTTGAAAATATATTTAAAAAATTGCCGTGTATTTAATTCTGAAAATTTGCCCGTGGCTTGCATTTGTTGGGCAGCCCTTATTTATGTGGTACCTACATAACGAGAGGCCACAGACTTAGCAATATTTTCTCAAGTGCTACGGAGTTGATAATTAAGGATGGAATTCTTTGAATAAGTATTTGTCTAAAGTGGGAATGTAATCACGGTAAATCTTATCACACCCCGTAAAGGTGCCATGTACATTAATTACCTATAATGTTTAGAAACTCAATGTTCATATGCATACCATGTGAAAAATTTAATTCGCAGAGATAATTGGAGATATGGATTGATTAGTGATGACTACGGTTACTGATGAAGTATGTGCGTTTCCAAAGTATTCCCAATTACGCCAAGTTATATCTGATGAACGTAAAAAAATACTTCGCTTTCCATCTTACGTTTCACGATTATTCATTTAGTCGAATCTTTAAAATACAGTCAAACCTCCATGAGTCGATATTGAAATTACCATATACTCAAGCAAATATCGAGATGTGGTATAGAAATTCTTTGGAAAGCTGTTTCAAGGGACCATCAAAGGAACCCAGGACATATTTTTCAATATGGAATAATTTGCTTTTGTGAGTCGATATCGAGTCATAGAACATTGACTCATGGAAGTTTGACTATAACATGAGTGCTCACTGCTCTGCTCAAGAAATCACAATTATTAAGAAATCAGTAATTTTGATTTTCAATCCTATGTGTTATAACGATGTACAACTTCTCTCATTTTGTTACACATTCTAGCTAAGCTCATGCTTATGTAAATTATAAAGTAATTAGTCTCATCATGAATGACATCCAGTAATATTTCCTAGCCCTTGCAATCATTCAGAAAAAAAGGTTATCAAAGTCTCCAGTCTGACGTGAAACATCAGTATCGGTTTAATTTAATTTCAGGCAAAATTATGCAACAGGTTTTGCAGTGGCAAAGCTGTCTGTGGGAGAAATCAAACTTAGTTTGCATGCTTTTTTTGTGATAGACTAGCTCAGCATTAACCGGTGTCTTTTCCCATTCATTTCGTACATGATTTCAACCAAAAATAACTATGGAAGTGGAGGACACAGAGCTGATATGTCAACCTTAAATAAGCCAGCCGGTCAATGCAAAGGATCAGTCGGTTCCTGAGCTTTACCAAACACATCCATCATGAATGTCACAAAGATAACAGTCTTTATACTGCTGTGTTTCGCGATTCATACTATGGCCGACAGTGGAGATAGCTGCAAAAAATACATCAAGAAGCATGCCGACGAAGCAGAGCAGCGAGCGAAAAGTATACAAGAACAGTGAGTTCATATTTCATTAGGTATTTAAAGCTAAGGTTAACTCAGATATTTTTTTTCCAGAATAATTTCAATGACACCTGTATTGAAAAATTTTATGTGGCAAATCTTGGAGCTGGAGTATAAAGCTCAAGAGATACGAGAAAGCCTGGAACGTTTATCTACTGGTGCGGATGTAAACAAACCCAGGGAAGACCCTCAAGAGTTGGAATCCGAGGTTAAATCAAGTGAATTGTCGAACGTTTTCTCGCGGCGAGCTCACACCGATTTTGCTACCAAACTAATCTGGAAACTAGAACAGGCTGCAGACAAATCGTAGAAGGGCTAAGTAAAAATAGCAAGAGAAGGAGACAGGTTCACACCATTTTATTTAATTCATTTAGATACTGAAAATGACCAAGTGGAATTAAAAATAATTTGAACTTGATATCTAATTTATAAAAACTTACAACTAGTTTATTCTACTAAAATGTGTTGTAAATAATTTTCAAACTTTTATATTTACCTTCTTTCTAATGTCAATTTATTAAATATATTAAGAACAAGTAATTGAACATTAGAGTGGGACGCAGTTGTATGGAAAAATGCAAACTTCGTCCGATTAAGTAAGATCAAGGTTTTTCTGAATCGTCCGGGACCCCAATCAACTGTGTAAAATCGCGTTTTAAATTTACATGGAGATTAGTATGGGAAAACGTACTTTTTTACATTTTTGCTATTAGCGGCTTCAATTTATCATCAATCACGTGACTCAATACGTTAGCATATAGTCTGGAAGATGCCGAAAGACTTTGCCGAAGAAGGTACGTAGCTGGAAGGTCTACAAAAAATGTTATTACGTTTCGAAAATTGATTGTTCAAACCATATGCAAGAAATCAATGTTTCTGCCAGCACTACCGGACGACCTATGGTTATCGAAGGGCAAAACCCATCTTCCTTCTTGTCGGATTTTTTTTATTGTGAAATGATTCCGGATAGCTCCCATTAGCTCTGAAGCCCTATAAGATCAATTATTTTGAAATAACACTCAGTTAAGGTGATTATAGAATCAAGCCAGAAATCGGCCATTTTGTAAACCACGTGCTTTTCCAATATTTTTTTCAAGAGCACGAGATGACACGTATGGGGCTGAAATAAGGGATGATCGTTTGCTTAGTTATGCTGAACAATCATAATTTGAGTTTCGGCACTGTACGAAAACTATTACGCCAGATTTGGGCTTTTGGAAATGTATGTAGATAAACGTGTGGTGAATTTGAAATTCACCACGGGCTTCATTCTATAATCACCTTAAATTATTGGTCTACGTCAGGGAATCAATATTCGAGCAACGCCTAACAATATACCCTTTGTCGTCAACAGAGTTTGTTACTGACAAACGCACCCAGCGACAAACCTTTATCAGAACCCGAACACAATATGACAAGAATCATTTGCCTTGCATGCTCTGATATTTCCGAGAATACGGTGCTAATTTTGTAATCATTGTTCGATTCTCGAATATTTGCATAAAAGCAGAAACTATGATAGCAAAGAAACCGAAATTTGCTCTTGAAATAATGCAAAATAACGGGATGAAAAGTTAGCAACAAGATTGTCTTCTTTTTTGTTGCTGACAAAATTTTTCGAATCTTTGTCATTATTATCTCCGACAAAAACAAAGCTTTGTCGTTGGTTCTCTTTTGTCGCTTGTTTCGCAAGCGCATTTCAGAAAAATTGATTCCCTGGTCTACGTAGTTCGGCAGTGCTGGCAGAATAAACGATTTTTTGCATACGGTTTGAACACTCAATCTTCGAAGCATTATAACTTTTTTCGTAGACGTTCCAGCAACGTGCCTTCTTCAGCAAAGTTTTTCGGCATCCTTTTGGTTATACTTTAACGCAATGTGCCACTTTGTTTACGATGAACTGAAACCTCTAGTAGTAGAAATGCAAAAATATACGTTCTCCCATACTAATTTCCATACAAACTTTAAACGCGATGCGGAAAGCGAGGAAGCAACCGATCGGTTCCAAATTCTGCACAGTTGCTCGGGACCCAGAATGGCTTCGAAAAACCATTGATTTGAAAAAAATGACCAGGACGCCCCACTCTATTGAACATATGCTAAAAACTAATAGGCATAATAAAACTAATTGTGTGTTATTTTAAGTTATTGTTTTTTTTTTAAATTGTGTAACTTAATTTTTAGAAAAGTGCGCTGTTGAGTCTATATTTCCTACTCTACCACTTTATTTATTACAAGGAGGAAATTTATTCCCATGTTGATCGTTCGAGTAATTGATTTATAACGTGCATAAATACCTACCTGGTACCTGGTACCTGGTACCTACAGCGTCGATACACCTATGTCTGGCGTATTGTAGAGCTCCATAATCGTCGGTCTTGGGCGATGTTCCCCGTTCCCCGTTTCCCCGAACGTTCAGGGTCCCCAGGTCCGATTCCACCGCGTGCAGCCAGCGTGTTCGTGGCCTTGTTTTCGCTATTCTTTCTTCCGACATTCGCACTAAGTGACCAGCCCACTGAAGTCTGCCGAATTTTATTCGATTCACAATATTTTCTTCTTTGTATACTTGATACAGCTCATGATTCATGCGTCTGCGCCACACACCATTTTCTAGTTTCCCTCCGAGCTCTCCGGTCTGCCTCTTTTAACGTCCATGCTTCATGTCCATAAAGGGCCACTGGTAGAATCAGAGTTTTGTATAGAGCAAATTTCGTTTCCGTCTGCATGTTGCGGGACCTAAGCTGGTTACGTAATCCGTAAAAGGCCCTATTCGCAGCAGCAATACGTCTTTTCACTTCACGGAAAACGTCATTGTCACATGTCACAAGCGTTCCAAGGTAAACAAATTCTTCAACAACAACACATCCCCATCAAGCACTACCTCAGCACCAACTCCACTAGGTTTTCCTTTATCTCTACCTGCCACCATGTACTTTGTCTTGGTAGAGTTAATGGTTAAGTCTATCCTCGCCGTCTCCCTCTTCAGTGGGACAAAAGCCTCCACTACTGCTCTTCGATCGATTCCAATAAGGTCGATGTCGTCCGCAAAACCCAGGAGCATATGCGACCGTGTGATGCCGTTCCTCTCCACGCCAGATCTCCTATAGAGCCTTGTAGTGCAATGTTGAACAATAAACTCGAAAGTGCATCAATCCGTCTAAGGTCACAAACGAGGTTGACACTTCGTCTGCAGTCCGAATACTTGATTTCGAGCCATCCAGCGTTGCACGTATCAGTCTAATCAGTTTCGCCGGAAAACCATGTTCGGACATTATCTGCCACAGCTCATTTCTTTTAACTGGATCGTACACTGCTTTGAAATCAATTAACAGATGGTGGGTCTGCAACTCCCGAAATTTATCAAGCATCAACCGCAGGATATGCATCTGATCCGTCGTAGATCGGCCCTCACGAAAACCTGCCTGATATTCGCCGGCGAAGGATTTCTCAAGCGGTCTCAGTCTGTTAAACAGGATACGCGACAGGATTTTGTACGCCGAGTTCAGAAGGGTGATCCCTCTGTAATTGGCTCACTCTAGTCTGTGCCCTTTCTTATAGATTGGGCATATGAGGCTATCCAACCAGCCGGTAGGCAGTTCTTCATCCTGCTATATTTTCTGGATAATGTGGTGGATTGATTGATGCAGCTGCTCACTTCCGTGTTTGAGAAGCTCGACCGGGATCTCGTCCTTCCCAGCAGCTCTACTGTTTTTCAGCTCGTTTAGAGCCTTCTTAACCTCATCCAGCGTTAGTGGTTCCACAGCTTAACCGTCGCCGACTATGTCCATCCTTAATACTCCTTCATTTTCACCGTTCAAAAAATCTTCGAAATGCTCCTTCCACCTGACTGCCACCATAGTCTGTCTGTCTGCAGATTCCCCTCTCGGTCAATGCACATGGCGGGCACTGGCGCAGTCTTATGCCGCGCGCCATTGACATTTGCGTAAAACATCCGCATATTGTTTCTATCCATGTTCTCCTGCCCTTCAGCTATCACACTCTCTTCGTGTTGCCTTTTTTTCTGCAGTGGATTCGTTTCAACAACATGAGCAACATTTTTCTCGTCCGTCACTCGCTGGCATTCCTCATTAAACCAACCGTCGTGAGCGTCGCTGTGCAGTGTCCAACACTTCCTGCACTGTTGTAGTCACAGCTTAGTGGATATTTTCCCACAATCTGGACGTCGCCAGATTCGGTGGCATCTCCTATCCGCTCGTCCAGTTCTGGTGGTACTGTTCTTCAACTCCTTCATCTGACAAGCGTTGGATATTGAAACACATCGTTCTGTTGTTTCGTAAATTAGGGACGCTGGAGAGTCGCGCCCGAATTTTTGCAACTACAAGTTAGTGATCCGAGTCGATGTTCGGACCTCTGAAGGACCTTACATCTATAACATCCGAGAAATGTCGTCCGTCGACCAGCACGTGGTCTATCTGTGAGCAAGTGTCTCCATGTGCATAAATATTAATCCCTATTTCAATTATCAATAGTTCAACATTGAAATTCTGAGAATTGTTTTTTTTTATCCTTTTCCCTATCTACAGAAGACAACGACAAAATTACGTTCAATTTTATCTGCAATAAATATATTATTAGGTATTTGCCGTGAGCTTTTTTAAACCGCGATTCTTGTTGTATATCCCATATGTAAAACTGAAATCACGTCAACAGAGGGCTATGTTTGTGTCTTAACTTTGTTATCTCATTATTTACACAATAAATTACATCTTAAGATGTTTTGCACGTTTGGCTATAATTTATTTATTTCGTTACATAAAATAATAAAGAAGAAGAAGGAAAGAAGAAGAATGCTAAACAGACACACGATGATTAGTTTTTTTTTTACAAAAATGCCGAAAGTCGAAAATATATAAGGATGTTCGAAATACATTATTTACCTTATCGGTGTGTTCAATTTTTTATTGGACTGTTATGCAGAACATGGTTCAGGATGGTTTAGTTATGCAGAACATGATTGAACTGATGGTTTAGCATGTTGTTCCACAATTGCACTTAGATTTGTCATCTTACCCCAATTTTCTCTGCTGAAAAGTGCTGCACATAATCCACAATGCAATTAAACTCGGGCCTACCATTATGCTACTTTTTGACAGGGCAAGTGAATGGACCAGCACAGTTGAATTCAAAATGATCATGTTCAACTTTATTTTCATTCAGGTACGTTGAACGAAGGTGGTAAGACAACCAATTCACATTCAAGAGACTTGATCAATTTACTTACTTAACAAAAAAGAAAAAAAAACGATTTATATAGGAGGGGACAATTCGCAACTTCCGTGCTGCATTCAACATTTCAGCGTTCTTGCGTCTAATGACTTTAAAAATATCATAAAACCGCAAAATCCAATTTACTTCGCATCAGCTGAGCTTGGTGATACTTTTGTTCCGAATTGTTTTTTTTTTCACTTATCGCATTATTTTAAGATCCTTCGCTCGACCATCAGCTTTGTATTATGATTGACAGCATTTCGCAGGAGGTTATTATCACTTACCACACTACCCGTTTTCACAGTGGGCGTTCTTCAGTTACAGTCATTAGTTTTGTATGTCGGCGTAATGAGTTTCATTACTCTCTGGGCTGAGATTGCGTCATATAATATTAAACTGTATGCTTACAATGTATTATTTGAACTTGATTCCATATGAATGAAAAGATGTGCTTGTATAAATTAGTATTTACTAGCTAACGGGACGAATCATCATTCGCGAGCGTTTGAGGCCGTAGTTATATCCCCGGAACGCCTTCCAGCACATCATTGTGGCAAACTCCTCACGTTTTCCTTTCAGGTACAACCCATTCAGATTACTGAAATGAATCATTTGTAAAATTTAATCCAATCAAACGAATTCACTTCAAATTGTACCTCTCGTGGCACGCTGCCATCCACCAGCCGCTTTTGTACTGCACCGCACAGTTATCGGGAGAATGTGCATCGTTATCCGAATCCAAAGTGGTGAACTTCCGCGTAACCGCATAGCTGAGTGAATCCCCAGCATCTCCACTGTACGTTCCTAAACTATTAAGAATGTACTTTTCCTCGGGACCACCTACCTGCATGTTACTGTACTTGGCCACGACGGTTTTACCATCGAAATCCTCCATCACTATGTGGAGTTCATGCTTCTTGGAATATGTAAGTTCGTGGATTTTACTTAGTCCAAGCCAAAACTCCCCGTCACGTAGATTACCGAACCCGTGCTCGTACTCATTCCAACCACGGTAAAAATTTACCGACCCGTCGAAACGATTTTGAATCACAGTCCAACCACCGTCCAGATATGTTTGATCGCAATAAACCTCGAACGATTCCTTGAAGCCCGGCTGGGGGTGAATTCGATGGATGCCGGATCGAGGGGAACCAACATCCAAGCAAGACTGCGGTAGTTGCGTAGCTTCGAGTGTCACCATTCTCGTAAATGATGACTTAGTTGCCTTAGTTCGTATCGAGTCTCCCATTTGTTGCAATAAGAAGTCGTTCAACATTTCCGTTGTGGCAAGGGTTTGCTGAGCGCGATTAATCTTGCTGTGGAATTAAACAGTCAATAGTGACACTAATGTTAAAAATATGTCTCACCTTGTATCGCTCAGGATTCGAGTGATGTTATATGCCAGCATTTCAAGTTGATTCTTCATTATGGGAATCTCTTCTATTATTTCGGCATTCCTAATAACTTTTTTCATCTGCATCTCAATGTTATTCAATATATTATTCTGTTTCATAACCAAAGCTTCCGTATTCGCCACCAGTTTCCGGAGATCTTCAATTTCGGCGACGATAATCTGATGGTATTCTTTGGATCGAAGGTGATCTTTTTGCATGCTGAAACATTTGATTCAAACTAAAACTCCACAACTGAGTGTGCTTTAAATGGTTTGATCACTCACTTATAATTCACAGCATCTAACCCAGTCACGGTCAACTCGTAACCGAAACCAGCTGAGCTAACGGTACTGTTGCCCTCAACATCTAATCCCTTCGCCAGACCTATGATTGCAACCACCAAAAGAAGTAACCAAATGTGCTCCATCCTGCGCGGGTGTTCGACTGCAACTGGCAGCATCCAACCGCTTGAAACATTGAAATGCGTGATCTGCAGTAACTGTCGCGCGCGCATGATGCTCAAGACCGGCTGACGAGCCTACCCTTTCGGTGGATCCCCTGTGCAGTGATTAGGGATCTGGGGATTCTTCTCGCATTTCTTTTCTCCCAAGTCAGATGCGCGTGATTCATTCTTCTACAAGAAACCGTTGCTAGGGCATGATTAATTATAAGAAAATTATTTTGAGCTTTTTAGTGGAATGTTTTCACCTGTCATAAGACGAGTTTATACAATCCCATTGAATTCCACCACTTAATTGTATCTTGACAGATACGTATTTCGACCTCAAAAGTAAGGCCGTCTTCAGTGTCTCGTACTTGACTCGACTGATTAATTATGCTTGTGAGGTGCAACTGGGCCGACTGGCTTAACGCAGGACCAGATGCATCTCATTGTGGAGCAAATTATTCATTCGACGCTATAAGTAATCGATGCTGGGACTTCGGTAACATTTAATCGATGAAGTAACTAAAATACGTACACTTTAACCTAAATTGCGCGATAAAGTTGTTTTTGAAAATAATTTTATTGCCATGCACAGGTCATGGGATGCAATGTTAGCATAAGATGAAATGATATTCATCTTCATGAAGCAGCTTCGGTCCGAATTTTGACAAACATCGCATGAATATTCAAAACATAGAATGACATATGACATAGTCAGACGACTACTCCACGAACTCATTCATTCGACTGTCACTGAGTGTGTTTACTATGTACAGAAAAAAAACATAATTAGCATTGTTGATGTTGATGCTGAGGGTGGCTGGGTTCGATTCCCGGTGCCGGTCTAGGCAATTTTCGGATTGGAAATTGTTTCGACTTCCCTGGGCATAAAAGTATAATCGTGTTAGCCTCATGATATATGAATGCAAAAATGGTAACCTGGCTTAGAAACCTCGCAGTTAATAACTGTGGAAGTGATTAATGAACACTAAGCTGCGAGGCGGCTCTGTCCCAGTGTGGGGATGTAATGCCAATAAGAAGAAGAAGAAGATGTTGATGTTTACCGTTGAAAGTGCCTCGCGGATGAAAATCGGATTCAGTCCTGTGTGATAAATCTCTTTACTCATTTGAAACGTGTTCAGATTTCAGATAATTTATCAATTTGTAAAATGTGCATAAATATTGAATGACTAATATTCATCTGAATTAAAGATGGGCAAAACAGCTCATTGCAGTGAGCGGATCCGATCCGTTCAGCTCATTGAATATAGTCAGCTCCTTGATCAGCTCTTCAGTTCTTTGATGCTACATATATTAAAAATAATTGTTATTATTATTTTGATTTTATTTATTTTTCAAAATTTGAAAAATTTAAGTCAATCATTTATTTATTCATTAATTCATCATTCATCTATTTACCTCACCTTAAAATTTTTTAAATGTTAAGCTATAGTGGGGTAATAATTTCTATTGAAAACCCGACAATTTTAAACTAATAACATTTATTACGCTTTCTCTGACCACCCAAGTAACCATGAAGCTATATATGTTTGCAAATAATACAGCAATTAAAGTTGACTTAAAGTTGAAAAAGGCCCTTTTACGACCGAAATAATGCCTAATTACTTCGACGTGTTAAAATAAAGCATAGGTAATGTATCGCTGCATTCGTAATGCTGAAGTAGTGTATCGTTGCCTGACAGTTGATGAATAAATGCATCCTTACATCGGTAAAACTGATCTAATGCCATTAGCATTTAATATGCTGATTTTTTATTGATATTAGATGCTTTAATTAATGCTTGGTGGTTACTTGGGCATCTAGTTTTGAAGTCTAGGAGTTCATTTGGAATCATTACATTTATTTTTATACAAAAACTAACTCAACCTCCTTAGCCCTCCTTAGCCGTGCGGTAAGACGCGTGGCTACAAAGCAAGACCATGCTGAGGGTGGCTGGGTTCGATTCCCGGTGCCGGTCTAGGCAATTTTCGGATTGGAAATTGTCTCGATTTCCCTGGGCATTAAAGTATCATCGTGTTAGCCTCATGATATACGAATGCAAAATGGTAACCTGGCTTAGAAACCTCGCAGTTAATAACTGTGGAAGTGCTTAATGAACACTAAGCTGCGAGGCGGCTCTGTCCCAGTGTAGGGATGTAATGCCAATAAGAAGAAGAAGAAGAAGAACTCAACATTATTTTCTATTCATAATTCTCAGTTACATTTTGTTGATAACGTTTCTCAAATCGTTAATTTGAATAATTCAGTCCCTAGTCTCTGATACGTATATGAACCATATCACGTGTCATATGTTTCCTCTTTATACTGGGTGCAGTAAATCAATGCCTTGTTTGCGCATACAAGCGATGATGAATGGGCTATCTATATTGGTTCCCGAAATGCGAGAGAACTAAAAACAAGAGAGTAAAGAATACAGAGCTCGGTGCTACAAACAAACAGAGTGCACATGTAGCAGTATGCTGGCGGGAAAACCCGTCGCAAGCAAAAGATCCGCTCCGTGCAAGACACAGCTCACAGTTCGGTTCGTTTGAACCACACGATTGGGGGCAACAGGGACTATGTCCAAGGGGGCCTGCCAGGTTGTGGTGGGGTTTTGCAGTGGGCTCTGCCAAATCTCTATAAAAAGCTGCATGAGTCCGTAAGCAGGCTCTATCAAAGCGACCGTGTGCCGCTCAAAGCACGCAATAGCCCAGGGAGTGCCAATGGGCACATCAGGATTAACGCCAGTGGTATCCTGATTATGGCATACTGGCTGCATGTCTACTGGCTTTGTCTTTGGATATTGTAATACTGTGAAGCGAGGGCTGGTAGTCGGGTCAATCTATTCTCTTAGTAAGGCCGGGTGATACTGACCTGAAACGGCGAATGGGCTAATGGCCAGGCTGTCATCCGTCCCGTAAAACCGTGGCGGGCCTTATAGCACGCGGCACAATTCTGCCACCAGTCTGACAAACTGCGTGGGAGTAGGCTCAGATGCACATTCCTGACTTGCGCTGATCTGGTTCTGAACACGCAAGTGTCAACCCTCGCATGGCCTCCCTGCTCCCTCCCTGTATAGATAACCATGGGATCACAATAGGCGACTACTCCAGTAGGATTCTACAGCAGCCGTAAGGGGGACCCAATAGCAATGATTTTTTCAAATTCCTACAAAAATACCGTTGAGGATGTTGATGGCGGGTCTGGCGAAAAGGAGAATCCTTTCACCAGACGAAGTGGCCTTAATAGGTCACCCCAAAGATCGCCCGGGGGAAGGCGACGGGGAGGCTCGTGGTGGGTCTGAGGATGTGCCGGTTGAGGTAAAAATGGACGGCCCTACTCTAACCTGGGTCATCAAGTCGTTGATGACCAGCCACGAGGAAGGCGGCGGCCAGGAAATGGAGGTGATCACGGACATTACGGACGTGATTATGTCTTTTCTGGACAACTGTTGCAGATATAGTAGGGACTTCAAACAGGCCATACTAACCCTCTGCTCGGTGGTGGTAGAGGCGAAGTCGGAGTGGAGGTCCCTACTAGAGGCCAGTAAGAAGGCAGAACGGAATATTCGCCTTCTTACTGAGGAAAAGGACTTGGCGATAAGTCAGGCGGCGAAGGTCAGTGAGGAGGCTGAATCAAAGATTCGTCGCCTCACTGATGAGAAGCGGTTGGCCGAGAGCCATACCGCAGAACTTCAAAAACGCATGGCCGTTAGCGGAGCAACTCCGAAGCTAAGTAAGGTCGTGCAGGCCGACCTGAATGAAGCTAAATCGAAACCAGTTCCTCCACCAAGGAAGGAAACTGTATTACGCCGGGAGAGGGTCGTGCAAATTGCCGATCCTAAGGAACAGAGGAAGTCAGTGCCTCCACCTAGGAGGGCAACTGAAGTTCGCCGGAACGATGTACAACCCTGGACTGTGGTTGTAAATCCCAAGAAGACGAAGCGACGAGCGAAAGAAGCCGCAGGCAAGGAGGCAGGTGGAACGCAGCTTACATCTGCTAAGAAGGGTAGAGCCCGTGTTGAAAAGGGTGCGCCTTCTAATGGCGGTAAGCGGAAAGACAGAGGCGAAGCGATCATTGTCAAATCTGATGATAAAAGCTATGCCGATGTCTTGAAGGCCATGAGGAGCGATGATAAGCTTACTGGCCTAGGAGGCGACGTCAACTGCATCCGTCGAACGCGGAAAGGCGAGATAATTCTCGTCCTAAAGCGGGATGCTGCTCAGAAGAGTGCTGAGTATAAAAAGTTGACAGAAGAGGTACTGGGCGATGGGGTTCAAGTGAGAGCCCTATGCCCAATATCGGTCATCCAGTGCCGCGGCCTGGATGAAATAACCGAAGCTGCGGACCTGGTGGACGCGCTGAGAGATCAGTGCAACGTCCAACTCCAGGAATCCGTGATTCGGTTACGTAATAGCTTTGCTGGGATGCAGGTTGCCACATTCCAAGTGCCTCTGGCTGATGCCAAGAAAGTACTAGATAAGGCTAAGCTGAAGGTGGGCTGGTCGGTATGCTCGTTGAGCATAATCCAGCCACCTCAGTCCTGCTATAGGTGCCTCGGCTACGGTCATAAATCCTTTGACTGTCGGGGTCCCGATCGTAGTAAGCTATGCCGCAGGTGTGGAGCTGAAGGCCACAAAGCTCGCACCTGTCAGGCCGCACCGAGGTGTCTGATCTGTCCCCCTAAAACAGACAACAGACACCTCACCGGTGCACAGGCCTGTCCGGCCTCTAGAAGGGTCCAGACATGCAAGTAACACAGCTAAACTTAAACTACTGCGAGGCATCGCAAGCGCTGCTACAACAGTCGGTTACTGAGTGTAAAGCTGATGTTGCCTTGCTGTCCGACCCATATCGCATTCCTGCTGGAAACGGCAGTTGGGTTGCTGACAAGTCCGGATCGGTGGCAATCTGGACTTGCGGGCGGTTCCCCATTCAGGAGATAATATCATCTCCTAACGATGAGGGTTTCGTTATAGCAAAGGTAAACGGCGTTTACTTTTGTAGCTGTTACTATCCTCCTAGATGGAGTATAGGGCAGTATACTAGGGACACTCTTGCGGTCAAACTAACTGGTCTAAAACCGTTAGTAGTACCAGGGGACTTCAACGCGTGGGCGGTGGACTGGGGATCCCGGTTCACCAACGCTAGAGGTCATATTCTGCTAGAGTCTCTAGCGGGACTTAATGTAGTCCTGCTGAATGAAGGCCAAGTGTCAACATTCAGAGGACCGAACGGTGAATCTTGCATCGACGTGACCTTCTGCAGCGCGGGATGGACGTTGAATCCGGATTGGAGAGTACATGAAGGGTATACAGCTAGTGACCATCAGGAACTTCGTTTTATGGTTAGCTATACCCCCACTGGATCTAGAGCTACGAGAAAAGTCAGAGGTGCTGACCAAGGATGGCGCACCTCACAGTTCGATCCTCACAGAACTGCTGATTGAATCACTACAGTGGGAAGATCGGACCTTGAACCTTAATGGTGACGAGTTGACCGATATCTTGACACGAGCTTGCGACATGGCTATGCCAAGGAAGTGTAAGCCATATGGGAACCGCAAATCAGCGTACTGGTGGACTGACGCGATAGCTGAACTTCGTAGATCTTGCCTTAAAGCCAAAAGACGACTACGACGTGCAAGAAACGAGGTTGATCGACTTGATAGACGCCGGACATTCCATACAGCAAGCAGAGCTCTAAACTACGAAATAAAGTGTAGTAAAAGAGCATGCTTTGAAAGGCTGTGCAGTACGGCAAACAACACTCCATGGGGGGATGATTACAGAGTGATGGCTAAAACAAATAGCACACCTCCTGAGAGATCTCCGGAGATGTTAGCTAGGATCGTTGAAGGGCTGTTCCCGAAGCATGATTCACCAGACTGGCCTGATACACCGTATGGATCGGTTGACGTGGTCCCGTTAGTGACTATCGAAGAGCTTATCGAAACCGCAAGAGGTTTTAAGCTCAATAAGGCGCCGGGTCCGGATGGTATTCCGAACCTGGCCCTTAAACACGCGATTCTTGCCGCTCCAGATATGTTCAGGAGCTGCCTCCAACGTTGTCTGGATGAAGGAAACTTTCCAGATCGTTGGAAACGACAGATATTGGTGCTATTGCCCAATCCTGGGAAATCCCCGGGAGAACCTTCGGCATACAGACCGATTTGCCTCCTCGACGGAGCTGGTAAGCTGCTTGAGAGGGTTATTCTGAACAGATTGTCGACCTATACCGAGCGTATTGGTGGGCTATCAAACAACCAGTATGGCTTCCGTAAAGGTCGTTCCACCGTCGAAGCAATTCGATCGGTAACGGATACGGCCAAGATAGCGCCCTAGCAGCACACATGTTCAACATAGGTTACTGCAACTCTTATGTGACCAGATTCATTCACAATCAAGTTGCTGCAACCATTTTTGTCTGACCTGTGTTGCTCGGGCGAGAGGTTTGAACAGGCGAGGTATCAGATACTGCGCATTGATTACACTTGATGTAAAAAATGCGTTTAACAATGCTAACTGGGTAGCTATTGCGGACTCCCTGCACCGATTGAGAGTTCCGGATTACCTGTGCAGGATACTGAAAAGTTATTTTCAGAATAGGGTGCTGATATACGACACGGATGCTGGTCAAAAGTCGATCGTAGTGTCAGCGGGTGTTCCACAGGGGTCGATCCTCGGACCGGTTCTGTGGAATATTATGTAAGACGGAGTATTACGCTTAAGTCTCCCGGCCGGTGTGAAAATAGAAGGCTTCGCGGATGACGTAATGCTATAGAGGTAACAGGAGACACTCTCGACGAAGTCGAACTGAAGACTTCATACGCGATTGGCAGAGTGGAGGAATGGCTCAACTCGAGGCGGTTGTCCCTTGCACACCACAAGACGGAAGTCGTGGTGGTGCATAACCGTCATGGGTTGCAGCAAGCGAGGATAAGAGTAGGGACCTGCACAGTTAACTTCGTGAGGTCTCTTAAGCATCTGGGCGTGATGATCGACGATAAGCTCAATTTTACGAGCCACGTCGATTATGCATGTCAGCGGGCTTCATTGGCGATAAAATCTTTATCACGAATGATGTCCAACAGATCGGCGGTGCATAGTCAAGTGCGTAGGTTGATAGCGGGTGTAGCATTGTCTATCATCCGCTATGGCGTACCGGCATGGGCTGTAGCACTAAAGGCCGAGTACAATGTAAAGAAACTGATCAGAGTACACCGGCTGATGTGCCTACGTGTCGCGAGCGCATATCGCACCATATCATATGAGGCGGTGTGCGTTATAGCTGGGATGATGCCGATAGACATACTCCTAGAGGAAGATGTGGAGTGCTACAACGAAAGGGACTCGGTGCAAGTGCGACGTGTCAAGAGAGCAGCCTCGCTGCTCAAATGGCAAAGAGCATGAGACACCGCAGTCAAAGGTCGTTGGACCCACAGACTGATTCCGGATGTGTCCAACTGGGTCGATAGAAAACATGGTCAGGTCAACTTCCACCTAACACAGGTGTTGCCTGAACATGGTTGCTTCCTACACAGGTTTGGCTTCGCAGATTCTGCGGAGTGTCCAGAATGTGTAGGTGAGGTAGAGTCGGCAGAGCATGTGATGTTCGCATGCCCGCGATAGGAGGTAGAACGCAATGCCATGCTGCTTGTTGGCGGTATGGATACAACCCCGGACAACCTCGTCGAGAGGATGTGCCGGGAGGAAGTTATATGGAATGCGGTGAACACAGCATCTCAACAGATTATGTCGAAACTGCAGCGGTGGTGGCGTCTTGAACAAAACCAACGAATGCAGTAAGGGCACCTGTGATGCAGTGAACACTTCGCTCACCCCGACAACCAACATGTCGCGGTTGGGCTGCGGGGACCTCCGTATGTAGATATAGAGGTCATTGCGGTTCATGCGCGGTGGTTGTTGTCGGGGTGCTTGTCTCCAACGTGAGATTATGATACGGACCGCTAGGTTACTATCATAGCTTGCGATCGACGGGTGGTGAGGTTACCACCCTTGAAGTCGATGTGTAATAACGTTAAGTGCGTTAGCATAGGCGTGAGCGTTCTCAATAGTCCCCCCCCCTGATGTATTGCTTAATTGCGGGCCGGGGGTACGGACTGGCGAAAGGGTTTTGGTTTTAGTGGGTCGGGTAACATACCCATCCCCACACTACCTGAGTTAACCTCCTCAGGTGTCTGGATGCAGATTTCCGTTTACCCTTGCTAAAAAAAAACACGGTTCGCTAGAATCGGTCGCGACTGATCCGAATCGAGATCTCGCTTCCATGTCACATCAATTTCGAGCTGGACGACGACATGAGCGGAACTGAGAGTTGTTCGGATCTTCGGATCTTTTGCTTGGTACGGTTCGTTCGCTATCGCACTACTAGGTATCTTTTGTGTGTCCGTTCGTAGCGCCGAGTATGTAGGTATGGGTTAAGAAATAGACGGCAAGCTAGAATATTTTTGCTTGTGTGTTTCTTATTCCTTTCTGCAGCAGAAATGATTTCTGTTGCTTGGCTAAATGGTGCTGTCGCTTGGCTTGATGGTGCTTAAGGTGCAAATAATAAACGATCAGCACGTGCGCGGTATTGGACAGGAATGCTCATACAAGCTCGCTTGTGTTGTGTACCTCGAGCGTGGTATTTTCGTTTGTGTTGTACAAAATACAGCAGCGCGCGTACTAGAGTGCGTACACTCGAGGAAGTTTTTATAGGCGCGTGTTTGACAATGATTTCATCAATTTAAAGTGAGCTGCTGAGCTGGGGTTCTTTAAAAAAGATCCATGGTTCATCAGCTCAATGTAAGGAAGCGAATCTTTCGAACAGCTCCTGAGCGGAGCGCCCATCTCTAGAGAAGACCGCCAGCTGTCATCGAGAGAAAAACTCCAAGGTCCAGCCCAATCGGGTTATACGCAAAGGTGACGTTGAACTACGTAGCTATGTGTAATGTACGGGTTTTCGACTCTTCCGTTCGATGAGACAAAAGCAAACATTTTTCAAGCCCTGGGTGAATCTGTTTTCGTTGTTTATCCTATGCTCCTGAGATTGAGTGAGCATTACGAACCTTGATGTATAAAGTTTTTAAAACAACATTTAAAAAGGATGATAAAAATAAAATTTTCAAATAATCGAGGATGAGAAACACTTTCAAGCGATCACATATCCAAATTATCGATTGATGAAAACTTCGATTCGAAACATTGGTATATGCTACTTTTGAACTTATTTTCCTACATAACACAAAAACACAATGCCAATCATCCGATTCCGATTGAACTTCATTGTTCACATTAAATTGTTGTTAGTTAAGTTTACATTAAAATGAATCGATTCCAAAATTTGAAAAGTTATCGCCGATAACAACTCGCCTACGTTTCACACCTGAGAAGTTATCAAATGATAATTCCAATAATTATCGTATGAGAATGATTCTGCACAACCCTGGCTTATAGTGTACCGCTGCAACCATAACCGACGCAAACTGGAGCAGATACTTAGACTAAGCACCCGCCACTAAGTCTGTCTAAACACCCCGTGGCTCATTACAGAAAAGCCCATCGTGAAAGCTGGACTGCCAACGGCAGTGGTCACCCTTTGGAGGAAGACAGAGTAGACTTGACGCGTCTAAAATTTGACAGTTTATTCATAAAAATTATTATTCCTTCACGTGAGTTGCATCGGGCTTTGCGTTTACTCCGGCAGACAATTAGAATTAGCATAAATGAGCTGAAGATAGTTTCAGAACGCATCCACTGCAGCAGCGAAGACGATTACGAGCCCCTCTAATGGCATCAATAGACGTAAGCCGGAAGCTGCCGTCAAACGCCCCCAAGCTTTCGAGAGAAAATGCGCATGTAAGTTAGCAGAAACGAACTGCATAAGCTAAAAACCCTGTAGGGGAAGAGGCCCCAAAACGCCCCCCCCCCCCCCGATGCAAAACGCCTTTTGTGGTTTCCCTCATATTTACCGTCATTAAGATGTCCGTAACAAAACTAGATCTAAAATTATGTAGGATAGGCGAAGAAAGTTTCAAAATAGTGCATGGGAAGGTCGAAAAAACCTAAAATTTCCACATTTTGAAGAAACATCTAACATTTTGGCGAGGCAAAACGCCCTAGTAGCAATAACCTACAAAGTACTTGCGTCTCCACGGACTATCCATACTAGAATGCTGAATCGCCGACGCGTGGTACTTTGTTCCCTAGGAGCTGCCAGCTTAAAGGCGTTTTGCCTCATGAGTTTTCCGGCAACAGAATATCACCACTTTTTTGAAATGTGAATATTATCAATATGATTGAGATTTTTGACAATTTTTGAATGGCATCAACTAGCTATCTTGTTTAACTGATGCATAATGTAAAAATACCCATGAATAGCGTTACAAATAAGACAATAGAGCAGTGTTTGCTTAGCTAGGGCATATTGCCCCCCCTTCCCCTAAGTTGCATTATTTGACATCTATGCTGGCTTGAGGTCTCCAGTTAGCCTTGCGAACAAAGGCGCAAAATCTGGAGATGGCGAGATCGATTCTCGATCCGATCTACGATGTTTTCGGGTGAGGAAGATTCTCGACACCCTTGGCATAGTGTATCCATTGTATTTGCCACACAAGATGCATACTAATGCAATGGTGGACATAGAAAGCTTTCAATTAATAACTAAAGAAATTCGAATAGATTACTAAGTTAAAAAGCAGGCCAAGGAAGAAGAAACTTGCGCTGCACTTACAAGATCATCTAATTCACCGAAACCGATTGCTAAACTGTTAGCAAGTATCCAATAGTAAATATTATCTTACATAAATATTGTAACACACTGGAGTCGGTTTTTACGCGGAGGATATGGGCCGCGTGAATTAAAACAAAGTAAAAAAACTGGTTAAATCACATAATAAATCTGAATAAACCACGGAACTCCCAAAATTTGGGCGAAAAAAATAGCATAAAAAGCGATTTGTTTAAAAATAATCGCGTAAAAAACGACTTCAGTGTACATAGGGTATGAAGCGTTGACTCTTCCTTGATTGAATGGTCCAAGAAAATTAAAAATCCATCGAGAAACGGCTGAGATATTAACGATCAAAGTCTATCATATTTTCGTGACGTTTTTCGATTTTGTGCAATCGTAAAGTGTACCCCAATACTGAAAAGACAGACGTAGTTCTACGTCAAAAGTAGAACCATTGAAATTTCACACGGTGTGGTACAGGAAATAAAGTATATTTTTGTTATAAAACAAAAATTAAAGATGTTTTCCAAAAAAATCTTGGTTTATGGGGTTAGAATTTTAAAAGCACACAAAATAGACATGATATATCGATTTTTTTGTCGAATAAGCAGTTAATGCTTAAGATTGTTGAAGTTCTTACCCCACAAAATAAAAATTGTTTGACCAAAAAACTAACGTTGTATAGGCATTTTCTGTATCATGCCGTGTCAAATTTTCATGATTCTACTTTTTTCGAAATTTTTCCAGGTGACAGCACTGATGAAGGAACTTCCCCCTATTTCTCTTCCGGAGATCACCTGTGATAAATAATCTGCAGTAAAAATATGTCCGTTCAGAATTCGGTAAAGAAGTGGTAGGTATTGTATTAGTGGCTGATACAAAAATACGTAGGAATAGAATGTTATCCATGCTCAATCGGTTCTATGAGTTGAATGGATCCGTTCAAAAAACTAATCGCTTCAATCCAAATTCAACTTCAGTGATGATGATGATTTTTGGCGATAGGTGGAATAACTCAGGCTCCCGAACCTGTTCAAGCTGCTGTCGTACTACTCTGCCGTGAGTTCTGCACTCTATATGAAATCGACGAGGCCCTCTATTTTATGTTGGACCAATTATCAAATCAAGCCACAGAAATTGCCGCCAACTTATTCGATGCTCTCAAAGAACAAATCCAAGAGCAACGATCAAAATACAATATTTAATGCATAAGAAAACCTATATCATGTATTACCGACATACCAGCTATAAACCTTAAATGTTTATAACCCTATTTTATCTTCATCGAAGACACAAACCTTTTAGGAAAGAAAATTTCCCGCGCAGCATATAGATTCAAGTCAGAGAATACGCCACACATTGATAACATAAATAACGGAATGAAGCAGAAGCATGCATACTTGCGTCCAGCGCTTGAAACACGACGATCCGAGTATCATGTATACACGATACACCCACCATGCTTCATGCTGCCGATGATGCCATTCATAGCAACATAACGCTCATGGTGTTGGTGCTGTTCCACACCACCCGACCCGACCGATAGATTCTATAGTCTCGCAATCTGCATCGGTATTTTCCCGTCGTTCTCTCGTTCAGTCCATTGCGATTTCTTGAGCTTTGTGTATCGTGCGTCGTCGTCGTCGTCTGTTTCCCGTGATCCAGATTAGCGCCTCAAGCGCATAAAATTCGCTAATAAACGCGACGATCGAACGCTCGCACTGTGTCTTTGTCGGTTGTTAGGGAGTTCGTGATTTTGTGATTGGAAAATACGCGAGTGAGTGTGGCGAAGAACAATAAACATGTGATGTCAGCCGCCTGCAGAAAAAAGTGCTCTTCTGACAAGGCCTTTGAAAGGAGGCAGTAGTTCGTGTTTTGTCTACGAAAGGAAGAAGGAAAAGGTCTGAATCATCTGTTGAAGACTTTGTTGGGATTTTGTGATTTTTTTTATTGAAGTGAAGGTACATAGTGGAAGTTTTGGTGGAATTCATAGTGATACAAATTAGTAAATCAATTACATACAGCATATTTTATCGATTAGAACATAATTACTCAGCGTTGATTGTTCCACTGAATTTAATTATACCACTCCATGTTGAACAGTGTAGGATTTATGCAGTGAATGAAACAGAAGTATTAAAAAGACAAGAATAAAAATCCGAGTTCAATGTCAAATTTGGTATAAGTTGAAAAATTTGTGCAATTTTCTTCCCTTTTTCATCGTATGCCCCAAAACATTTGTTGTGTTTGTGTAGCTCCTTCATCGTTTATTTTACCCGCAATAATATGGGTGGATAATGTTCTGCTGCTTACTACTAATTTAAGTATATATGCTCCATAAACAAGATTTTAAATCAATAAATAACGCAAGCCGAACAATTGCTCAACAATTATAAGAATAATGGATTGGGCCACTTCTTAAGGCTATAGTACGCGAAAGCGAAAAGAACTGTGAAATTTAATAAAGTTAAAAAAAATGCTGTGCAAATAGAAAGGTCACGCAATGATTTCGCTACTGAAATTCCGTAAGCAGTACGGATCTGACAAGTAGAGAAAAATTCGATACGCTAATAACGTCTGATGTGTAAAGTAAATGAAGTTGTAACTTTTCCTCACGGAAAAATATTCCGTACCATTATTGCGCACGGAAAAATTGAACATTCTCCCATATTGAATCAGCCGAGCAATCAACTGTCGAATTCACTTTGGTAGTTTGATCAAATTTTGTGTAAACCCTTTCCATATCAGCAGCATACTAGGCGTTAGTTGAATAATGATTTAAGTATGTCTCGGGTGTTTATTCAAAAGGTCGTATGTGATTTTGTAAACAAATATTCATACGTCGATTAATGCAATCTGATGCACTCCCACGCAAATCAATACAACTAACAGGCAGCCGAAGCCTTGCCTTACCTGTCTGTGGTTTACGAAATCACATACGCACGTCCTTTCGAATAAGTACCCGAGATTTGTTCATTATTTAAACGGCTTTAATTATTGACAATGAAAAATACTACTACTCAACTAGGGACGTTTCTCTGTCAAATACAATCTGCAGTCGAATCGATCAAGTTCTTCTACGTAAAACGTGTTTAACAAAAAAGTGCACATATTCACACAGACAGACATTTGCTCAGTTTTTTTTAGCAGAAGTGGAAAAGAAAGCAAAAATTCGGTTTTGTGCAGCTCCGGCCCCTCACTCATGTTCTGCTCCACTCATCGGCCCTGAGTGTCTAGTGCTAAATTAAACTTTGAACATTTAAACATCTTCTTCTTATTGGCATTATATCCCCCACTGGGGCAATGCCGCCTCGCTGCATTTACACAGCATTTACACAGTTACTAACCGCGAGGTTTCTAAGCCAAGCTACCATTTTGGCATTCATATATCATGAGGCTTACACGATGATACTTTTATGCCCAGGGAAGTTGAGACAATTTCCAATCCGAGAATTGCCTAGACCGGCGCCGGGAATTGAACCCAGCTACCATCAGCATGGCCATGCTTTTATCCGCGCATCCTACCGCTAGGCTAAGGAGGACCCCTTACCCAGTTTAATTTGGTGGAAACCACATGTGACATATCTAAACAATCAATGTTTATTTGAATTAAAAAAACCCAGATTAATCCACCTAGCGGCGATGGTGCCTTTCTCGAGCATCGTAAAATGTACTGAAAAAATCACATAGGAAAGGTCAAAAAAGCATTTTAGGGGGATAGATCGCATATTTTCTATCATTTTGCATGTTTTTGCATTAATTACTATGCATTTCCACCATTCCTGAAAAAAAAAAATTTTTTATTCGGTTTTGAAATTTTTTTCCAAGGGGGGACCCTTGGGAAAAAAACAATGATTTTTCAATAATTCCGAAATGCAATGTCCGATCAGGCCAATTTTCAATAGCAAACAATGGGACCGCATTCCCCGTCGAATGCAACTTGTTGCGAGTAAATCGGGTAATGCTAAGTTCCAAAAAGTGTGTCTACAAAATTTGTACACATACACATACACACACACACATACATACATACACACAAACAGACATCACCTCAATTCGTCGAGCTGAGTCGATTGGTATATAACACTATGGGTCTCCGAGCCTTCTATAAAAAGTTTGGTTTTGGAGTGAAATTATAGCCTTTACGTATACTTAGTATACGAGAAAGGCAAAAAATTCAAATCACCTTTTGGAACCTATTAGTAAATAATTTAATAATAATAAATAACCCGATATATCGATTCATTCATTCTCATTGAAATTGATGCAATATAATTGATAGAAATGATTTAGGAATTGTAGTTCAGTTATTTATCAGATTTTTTCCTCCATTAGTGATTTTTATACCTTTCTTAAATCAATGATTTTTTTTTCTACTTTATATCAAGACATTCATTCAGCTACCCCTCGCCAGCGATGAACCCTCATCTTGGCGATTTCGTTACCGTTCCCGTGGCCGATGATCTCATTCATACTCAGTCAATCAGCAGCAACAGCAACTGGCTTACTGGCTAGTCTGGTCGCCCCCGAAACAGGCTGGTGTTGGTGTTGAAGCGCCTTGTTTACTTGTTTGCGGTTTTTCACATCGCATGCATCTTCCGTTTCGGGGCCGCAGAGATTGCGCGAGAACAAACTGTAAACAGTAGTGCACACACGTTGCGCGGCTGTGTTAGTGAGCTTTGCACTATGTTGTGATGAGTAAGCTTATGGTGCACGGTTGGTTTGTTTTGGGATAATATGCGAAAAATACAGGCAGGCTGCAACTGCAACGCGATAAAACAGCAGTTTCAAGAATGCACATTGGTCCAGGTAACAGACAAAGTGGTAATTAGTTTTTCAAGGCGAATATAGCAGAGATAGAAAAAACGTTGTGAGGGGTTTTAATAAAAATTGGGAAGGCCCACATTAGAAAAAAAAAACTTTTTTCATTTGCAGAGATACGGGTATACAATATTCCGGGAAGTTATAGTTTAGCTAGTTTCCAAGAATTTTGCCAAAAAAATATTTCTCTAGCTTTTAAATTGGCCGATTTAGATCAATTTTCCCATGTTAACTTAGGATGACCCTTAAAACAGTTTTTTTCTCTTACGAAATTTTTTGCTCCAGGTGACTTTAGGTGTAACAGAATAAGCTGCTCAAGGTAGTCCTCAAATTGAGCTCATGCTTTCGACACAAGCATTGAACGGGCTATGAGATCGTGCATAACTTCCTGTGGGACGTCAGCAAATCCGCTCATCGAAGCACTCATCCCTTAACCTCTGTGATACTGATATGATTTGCTTAAAGACAATTTGAGATCTAGGGTTTTTTGCACTATTTTCCCTTGATAAGCTGTTTTATGATAGAAATGCCTTTTGCTAAATAATAAAATTACTCTCAGTTAAAAGGTGTTCCAAATCTCTGAACTGCTAAAGTAACTACAATATTTACTTTACCGTTGAATTAAGGACATAATAAAACAATTGAAAAAAATTAGAACATTAATCTAAATTTCACTGGTACAAAGTGATTCAGATTTAATCTTCGATCATGATTTCCTCGGTAATCAACGATTCCGTAATCAACCGTTTGATTAATATCCGGAGAGCCCTTTTTCAATCATAATTGAACATGATCGTATCAGAACGTGGACTCAGTGACATTTTCGATTCCATGAAACCACAGACTTGTATGAGTTCAATGATGAAAAGAAAGAGACGTTAAATATTCGATGAGAAGGGATAACATGAATTTATTTTTTTCTTTCGAGGATGAGTATCTTGAATGATCGCGACCGCACTAACCTAACGGCATTCTGAATTCAAGAATCTGCAACGAGGGATTTCAATAATGATGGCGACTGACCTACTTCAAAATTAAATTTTATTGGTCCAAGCAATTCCACCAGCGCCAACAAACTTCCGATAGATCCACTCCAGAAATGCATATATTTTGATCCGAATAGATCCGATGGCTATTCTGGCCAATAATCAACCCACTCCAAAGTTGGTGTTGGTTTTGGACTAGGTCAACAATTTACACCAGAGTTGATTTTTTTAAAAGTTTTGTAGTTCCTTCAAAGCACCGACCAAACCACTCTAAAGTTGGATTCTTCTTCATCGATATGTGTAATAGTGATTCTGAACGTCATCCAATCCACTCCCAAGTGGTTGTTTTTATTCTAGCGAAGCTTGATAGCTTGTTGTTGTAAAATCGCCTAATTACGATAACCTGGGTTGATTTCCTTTTGGTCGTTTTAAAGGTTAAAAGATCAAAATCTATAACAGAAAAATCTTACTTTGACAACAAATCGAAAACTATTCCTGCTGTCGATGAAAGCAAATTGAAACCTAATTTTGATGTCGGATTTCGTAAACAAAATAAATAATCTTTTTGATTTCAAATCATTCAATTTAGAAATCTACAGCAAAATGAAATCAATCACGAAAATTATAATTTGAAAACAAATCATGATTTCAATTTGATGTCGGCTTCATTGTGGGCTTCGTGGCCGTGCGGTTAGCGACGACAATCGTCTAGACGCATGCGCATAGGAGCGAGGGTTCGATTCCCGCCCCGGTAAGGAGAAAACTATTCGTGATCGAAAAATTCTCCACCGGTCCACTGGGTGTTAGGTGTTCTGTCCGTTTTCTAGGTGTTAAGTGTTCAGTCTGTACGACCTCTGGTCGAAGACGGTGTTCCTGTCTTTATTAAAAGAATATGTTTTCAATTTGCTCTATTTATGATATCTGACTTTGCTCGGGTAGCGATCCAAACACCGATCAGCAGACATTTGATTGGCCTAGCTAGATTCACTACAAGTGTGTAAATTCACAACAAAAACAGTTCTGAATTTTTTGTCCAAGATCCACGCACTACTGGATCAAGTTTTGCCTTTCTCGTACAACTAAGTTGTACCGAAAGGCTATCATTTCACTCCAAATTCGAACTTTTGATAGAAGTCCCGGAGACCCACAGTGTTATATACCATTCGGCTCAGCTCGATGAGCTGAACAAATGTCTGTCTGTCCGTGTGTGCGTGTGTGTGTGTGTATGTGTGTGCGTGTGTGTGTGCACAAAATGCCATAAAAAACATTAGCCAAATTTTCACATAGAAACTCTTAACCGATTTTCTTGCAACAAGTTGCATCCGACTGAGACTAAAACGCTGTTGATCACTATTGAATTTCATAATAATTGCAAAAAATAGATAATATTAAAATAGTGATGAGACATAGTCACATAGAACAATAATGTGTTATGAAAAATGCCTTGCATCTATGAATATTTTATCCGTGGCTTCCCATTAAGAGTTTCATCGCACTATAAAGATGCTCGTGTTGCACGCATTTAGGCGTAAGTATGCTATTCGTTCAGTTTCATAGTATTATGAAATTGACCGAAAGTCAAAATTCGAACATAGGAAATTCGAGAAACTTTTGGCAGCGCCATCTGTCGTCTAGTAGTGTAAATTTTCTATCATAACATTAGACGGTGTAACTGTTTTGCCTTTCTTGTACATCATCGAGGTGTAAGCGTAAAGGCTACATTTATTACCTTTTTGCGCGAGAAAGGCGCCATCACCGTTAGGTGGATTAATCTGGGTTTTTTTTTATAATTTGCCTAGATTTATTGAATTCAAAATTTCGTCAAAATTTCAATAGAACTTAATGAAATTTCAATTTCAATAGAACTTAATGACTTTTAGTGATCCTTACTTCTTACCTCAACATTGAAACATATGTAGGTTGTAGAGGCTTAGGGAATTCATAAAGTAAAATTATTTAGGTACACAAAGCAAAAAAGTTAATTATCTCCCTACTTTTATCACACGCTTTGTTTTGAACATCTGCATGGAAGTAGGTAAAAGGCGCACAATAAGGGTTTCGCCAAGGGCGCCGGAAGTTCACGCTTCGGCTTCGAACCTTCATTCTTTTAAAATTGATTGCTCGGAGCCAGAATGGCCAAACTGCAGAACTCAGTAAATGTATCTCAAATAACTTAGCTCTCAGTTAAAATTATCTTTCATCGGATAAAATCTGGAAAAAATATTATCAAGCTAAAATTATCGATAAAGTGTGATAGTGACATCTATTACATTCTCTTATTAAATCGTTTATATGCTGTGTATACAGATTATTTAGTAATAAATAACATGATCAACGAAGAGTTTTGAATCTACGAAAGGAAGAAACGGGGACAGCCGTACCAACTGTTTCACATTCAGGGGGAAAGATGATTGACGAATCGTTGGGAGTGACTTTGCTAAGAAGATTAATGTACACTCCATGGGTCCTCGACATCTTGGGATGGGACACAGTTTTTAGTCTAGTGCCCCGGCTTATACAGTGATGGGCAAAAGTATTCGCATAAATTCAGATAGATTATTAACCTCCTTCTGGACAAAACAAATACAATACTAAAAATGGATTTCTCTTTGATATTTCGTATATGGTATCATTTTGTTTTCGTTAACTACATTGCATATTTGTAGCAGAGTCTCTCTCATGGTATTTTAACGTTCTTGGATCCGCGCGAGATGAACCGGCCTAGGGCCGAAAATCTCGTAAATAAAGATAATTCAATTCAATTCACGTTCTGGGATCGAAACACAACCTTTTTGGATATGCTTAAATAAATGATCTTGTATTTCTGACTCTGTAACGATTTATTCTTCGATAGTTTTTAATCATGAATCCATTATCTAACGATTTTCGTAATGTGTTTAGGGTCGTTAATTTGTCAAAATATTCAATTTAATAGCAAATAACATTCCGTCTAAGGCATTACAAGATCTAATTTTTTTCAACCGATTCTCCTAATTTTTAGTTTGTAGTTTGGTAAAACTCGCCGAGATCTGTCCCCTAGGTGTAAATTTGCTTGAAAAATCTTGAAAGTAAGTGCTGCAGTGTACTTTTTTCAAAAAAATTACGTTGCCTGTGCTCTGCGGTCAAATTGACCCCAAATTGTAATTGTTATCAAACTTTATCAAAACACATATCGGGATATCTTGAGTAGTCTAAAATAACGAATTCAAATATACCACCACCTAGCGGCCAAGTTATAAACTAATAAATATCTCATGTCAAAGCACATGCCTTCCTGCATAACCTTCCTGAAAAGGTGCAGTTCAAAATGGGTGTGATTTTCAGATATAAATAAAATAAGCACAAAAAATCCTCGAGCATGACGACACGCCACATCGTTTCTCACGCCAAATGCACGGATGAGCAGCCGAAATTCCCTGATCCCGAATCCTAAGCCCTGTCCATCCTTAAATATTGTAAACTAACCTCGAGTCACCACGAGTACGCTGGCTCGTAGATAATAGGAATACGAATAGGCTGGTACGTAGATTGGATTGAATGTATCTGAGCTCAAGAAATCGTAAATATAAGTAACCTTTTTGAACGAGGGTACGAGGGTTGTGATGGCGGTATCGTAGATCCAAACATTTTCCAATCGGTTTTTGCACACGAGGCTTCCCGTCGCTTCCTCTGAGTTTGAACTTTGATTCATCACTTAACACAATTGTCTACCATTTCTGAATACTTCAATAAATAAGACGTCGAGCAAACAGACGTCTTTTCTTCTGTTTGTTCACCAATGTCAAAGTCTGCCCCACTGCAACAATTCGTCTTTCAATTGTTTAAATCGAAATTCACGATACCTCCTGAATTCTACACTATTACTTGGAAGGATCATTTCTTATACCTTAACTATCAAAATGCTTTCCTTAAGAGTGGTGGAATTTGGATTCCCACGTTTCTGAATCATTGCAAACTTTTTTGATACACGGAAATTGATACAAAATCGCGGTTTTGTCGAATTCTGCACACTACATTTATGTCAAAATGTTTTTGTTGCAATTCGTGGAAATTTGATTTTTTTTTATTTCAAATCCAAGACTGGCGGGGGAAGATTTCACTAGTGGATGTTACATTTTTTACCAAAACTTTCTAAAAAAGCGACATTTAGAATATATCTTCAATATTTTACTTTTACTTTTCAATAAAACCCAAATTAATCCACCTAGCGTTGGTGGTGCCTTTCTCGCATTTAGTTAAGACACCAACCTTATATGGGGTTTATATGGTCCAATGCTCCATTTTCCTCATAACTTTTAAATGCAATGACCGATCGTTGTAAAATTGAATAGAGATCAACAAGGCTTTGACCCCTGACGAATGAAACTTGTTGCGAGAAAATCGGTTAAGGATTACTATACGAAAAGTTGTCTAATGTTTTTTATAGCTTTTGTGCACACACATACACACACACATACACACGGACAGACAGACATGTGCTCAGCTCGTCGAGCTGAGTCAATTGGTATATAATACTATGGATCTCAGAGGCTTCTATAAAAAGTTCGTTTTCGGAGTGAAATGATAGCCTTTCGGTACAACTTAGTTGTATACGAGAAAGGCAAAAACATGTCCGTGAATTGAAATTTGACAAATTATGTGTTACAAGCAATCTGGCATCTGGTGACGAAAATTTGCATTAGTTTCATGAAAATAAATCATATTGTCATAATTCCACTAAAATAGCTTAATATTTTTATTCAAAATAAATGTTCTGTTGTTTTTGGTTGATATCAGTTGCATGTTTTGTCCAATACTGTGAGCACATCAAGTTTCTAAGCATTTTAAAACAACGGCTGTTAAAGGCGTTTTTGCCTTTCTCGTATACTAAGTGTACGTAAAGGCTATAGCATTGCTCCAGAACAGAACTTTTGATAGAAGGCTCGGAGACCCATAGTGTTACATTCCAATCGACTCAGCTCAACGAATTGAGGTGATGTCTGTATGTATGTATGGGTGTGTGCATGTGTGTATTTGTACAAAAAATGTGAGACACACTTTTTGGCACTTCGCATTATCTGGTGTACTCGCAACAAGTTGCATTCGACGCGGAATCCTTCCTTATTTTTTTTTATTGAAAATTGGCCCAATCGGTCCTTGCGTTCCGTAGTTATTAGAAAAATATTGATATTTTTTACATTTTGGAAAAAAAATCAGATTCAAAAACAATTTTTTTTTTCAAAAACTGCAACAAATAACCGCAAATAAATGTGAATTAATGGAAATAAATGAATCAATCTCCCTAAAGTGCAATTTTGACCACTCTTATGAGCTTTTCTTGTTACTCTTATGTGTTTTATTGTTTTATAATTGATTATTCTGGGTTTGTTTTTATTTTTATTTTAACTATGTTATTTGGTTCATATTTATTTCACAACAAACCCACCGCGGCTTGCATGGATTATCACCTCTAATGATCCGCGTAAACCAACTTACCCATCACAACACATCGTAGCTCTAGCGCCACACGCTCATACCATAAGAGAATTTTCTTCACGGTATGGTGTACATTACAAACTTTAAGCTGTTCGATACCACCATGGGACCCAGTCCATGTTCCTAATACAAAGTGATGGTATGTTCGGTGCGTACAGTTAACCCTCCAGTAGTGCGGTTCAACAAGATTTTCCTGTCACCGAGTTGACACCAACCCGCATAAATCCAAACGATAGCCAAACCATTATTAGAACGGTTTACGTTCCACGTTGAACCATAAATTTCTACTGGATCATAATCGTACTTTAGTCTGATTACGTTTTGACCAGAGTGGCTACGGTTTTCGTAGACCGGATTGTATGAGCAACGTGTTATTAAGAATGGTGACCGTAAGAAAAAATGATTTTCTTCATACATTGTTGGAGGAAAGATTTTATCAGTATTATATTGATTATGGTTCGTAGACTGTAAATCTCATTGATTAAAGTTGAGGTGATTGTTTTGCCTGTTCAAAGAAATTTATATTAATTGGTAACGATATCAACTATATCTATGCTATATTTGTAACTGTGCGAAGAACGGTAAATAATTACACCCGATTCTTTAGATTCAAACGGGCAAGTTAATTCTAATATGTATTGATAATAGTCTGCAGTCGCACAACGCAAAGCATACAATTTCATTACAATCAATCTACCATGTGCCTCCACTGAATCAACAAGACTTCACTTAGTGAAGGCACATACTGGTTTGATTCTCTAAAAATACAAAAATTCAAGAGTTAATTTGCGTAGGCAGTAGTGGTTTCCATTATTAGTGTTTCGACGAATTGATGTTATAGAACAACAATTTTGAAATTTTCATTTAACTATTAAGCACAACACAACTCGGATACCGACTGCCTAACCCACACATCGCTTCTCAACACATGCCCAAGGCTTCGAACAGCGCGGCACACATTCCCCTGATGTGTCTGCTTGTGGATGGTCTTTCCAGCCAGCCAGTTCTCCGTCAGATTTCAAACACAATCGTAGCGGGCGAGTCGCTTTACCGGGCTCTCGACGAGTTTTGCACTGCGCTGCTATTTCTGTTGTTGTTCGCTGGCTGAGGAGTGTTGTCTACCCACAATTTGACAGCTCGTTATCGCTTTATTCCTCCGTTGAGCAAACATTCGCGCTGGCTGGTCGTCGTCTCAGGCGAAATTTATTGATTTGTTATCACCGCAGCGGCGGCAATGGCACAAGACGGCGAGGACAATTTCGTGGAATGATAATGGGAAACACCCGTTTTCGATGGTCAGTGGTGCGTTGACATATTAGTTCTGCAGTAGAACGCATATAAGGAATACTGTTGAACGACACTGGAGTGGTGGATACAAGTGCTTCAGTGAAATTCGGAAGAAACAGCGAAGCAAAGTTATTTTCGTTTTTCCTAGTGGTGCTGTCCTGTTATCAGTTGTTGCCTCCCTGGAAATTTGTTCATGCCGGTCGTGTGATAGACAACCTTATGAAGAATACGTGGCCGAGGGTTGTGAATTGCAAATGGTGCTATCAGTTGTAATCGGGAAGGTTAAATTAGTGCTATGAAGAATATATGTTTCTAAAAGCAAAGTATGTTAAATAACCAAATAAGTCGTCAGGTATTCCAAGTTGATAAATAGTGATGATGCAGTGAATAAATTGTTGGAACAAAGTGAAGGGGTTTGGTGAATCACGCTCGACCGAAGGTGAATAGCGATAAGCCAACACACATAAAAAAGTGAAGAAGACATCATTACCAAGCAGAGCTGAATCAATGCATCAAGAGACGGGCATTCCGTCAGCCAAACAGTTTGCGAGAACACGAAACGAAGATAAATGAGCAAGAACATGAAGCGGCAGCTGGAAAAGTTTAAGGAAGAGATCAAGTCGAACTTGACCAGGTGAGTAAAAATTCATGAACATGCAAAGCAATGACTTCATTATTGTTGTCCAAAAATTTGGTGTTGAGTTTTATTTTTCTCGTGTTAAATTTGCATATTAATTTGTATTATAAGAATATATGATATGATTACCACCCATGGTTAGTGGTTTTACTTGTGCCATTCAACTTATACAAAGAATACAATACAAAATTTTTAATTGTTTTGGTTCTCTATCGGAAATAAGTGTTTATTTCTTCATTTCGCAGAATATTTTGTTTGATCAGATTCTTTGAAACTAAGAGATTTTCTACCAATGATAGAGACAATTCTGCCAAAACCATTCCGCTCCCCTAATTAGAGATAGCAATAACTTTTCTTACACGAGCAGTTATTTTTCCCGAGCTGGTATCGTTGGTTTGATTGTGCTAGACCGTACCTGCTCTGTTCGAGGAGAACGGGTTTTTGTTTTCCGATGTTTGTTTTGATTGCCTCATCGCTTCAATGGAAGGTGCTATTGCGGGCATGCGCTTCATCATCATCTGAACAAACGGTTTGATTGGTTTGGCGATGTTCGATTGCGAAGCTATCTTGTGTTTTCTGTCATCATGTGAAGTACCTGATTGAAAACTGTTGCAGAGAAGTCAGCTCTATCGAAAAATATTGGTTTTGGAAGATTGTTTAGGCTCCGTATCAGAATAATTAGTATGAACTTCGTGCAGGAAGAGTTTGACTATTGCTCCTATTACATTTTCAATAAATTAACTTAACAGAATTCAAATTTCCTAATCTATCTATCTATCTATATATATAAAACTCAATGTTTGTATGCTTGTATGTATGTTTGTATGTATGTTCCAGCATAACTTCTGAACCCATTGACCGATTTCAACCAAATTTGGAACACACATTCTTTATCTTTAGGAGTTGACGATAGGGGGGTTTGAGATGCTCTTTGGAAAAGGGGGAGGGTGTGGGGGGAGGAGTATTGCTAAGTTATTGATCAACTCAGTGCACCTTTTGAACCCCTTGGCCGATTTCAACCAAATTTGGAACACACATTCTTTATCTTGAGGAGACGACGATAGGGGGGTTAGGTATGCTCTTTGGAAAAGGGGGAGGGTGTGGGGGGAGGGGTATTGATAAGTTTTTGATCAACTCAGTGTACCTTTTGAACCCCTTGGACGATTTCAACCAAATTTGGAACACACATTCTTTATCTTTAGGAGTTGACGATAGGGGGGTTTGAGATGCTCTTTGGAAAAGGGGGAGGGTGTGGGAGGAGGAGTATTGCTAAGTTTTTGATCAACTCAGTGTACCTTTTGAACCCCTTGGACGATTTCAACCAAATTTGGAACACACATTCTTTATCTTTAGGAGTTGACGATAGGGGGGTTTGAGATGCACTTTGGAAAAGGGGGGGGGTGTGGGGGGATGTGTATTGCTAAGTTTTTGATCAACTCAGTGTACCTTTTGAACCCCTTGGACGATTTCAACCAAATTTGGAACACACATTCTTTATCTTTAGGAGTTGACGATAGGGGGGTTTGAGATGCTCTTTGGAAAAGGGGGAGGGTCTGGGGGGAGGAGTATTGCTAAGTTATTGATCAACTCAGTGCACCTTTTGAACCCCTTGGCCGATTTCAACCAAATTTGGAACACACATTCTTTATCTTGAGGAGACGACGATAAGGGGGTTAGGTATGCTCTTTGGAAAAGGGGGAGGGTGTGGGAGGAGGGGTATTGATAAGTTTTTGATCAACTCAGTGTACCTTTTGAACCCCTTGGCCGATTTCAACCAAATTTGGAACACACATTCTTTTTCTTAAGGAGACGACGATAGGGTGGTTGGGAATGCTGTTTGGAAAAGGAGGAGGGTGTGGGGGAGGGGTATTGCTTAATTATTGATTAACTCAGTGTATCTTCTGAACCATTTCTCGCTTAACTTTTCAAAAGGACCTAAGTAACATTTTTTTCATGAATTAATTTGAATAACGCAAACAACAGAACAACATGAAAGCTATTGATTCAAATTAATTCATGAAAAAAATATTACTTTGGACCTTTTGAAAGTTAAGCGAGATTTGGCCGATTTCATACAAATTTGGAACACACATTCTTCATATTAAGAAGACGACGATAGTGTGGTTGGGAATGTTCTTCGAAAAAGGGGGGTATGGGGGGAGGGGTTTTGTTCAGCGATCGATCAACTCGATTTGAACCAAATTTGTATCAAATATTGTATTTCCTAAGGAAACAATTTTAGTGGATGAGTAGGTCATTTTAAAAGGGGAGGGGGGGGGGTGGTGTGATATAGGAGTATTGTTTAGTTATAGATCAATTCAGTATAACTTCTTGGCCCATTTACCGATGTCCACCCAATTTGATATCCATATTCTCTGTGTAAGGAAGACTATATCAGACTGGATAGGAGTGTCATAGCTGAATGAGAGAGAGGGTATATTTATTAAACAAACAGTTAAGTATACCTTTTTACCGCAGATGACAATTCAAACCAAATTTGTAAACACGTATTCTCTACCCAAAGGAAACTATTATAGAGTGACTGGGAGAAACTTTTGGAATGCGGAAGGTTATTGGGGTTGGGTATTGTTTAGAAAACAACTTAATTTAAAATCCCTCTTATTTAGTTCGAGGTTTCGAGGTTTCTGACATTGTACAATGCTTCGAAAACAAATTTCCCGAATTCCTCAAAAACAGCAAATCCTCAAAGATAACATTTCCCCAAAAATGACTTCAACGAAATTGATATTTCCCAAAAATGATTCTTACCGATACACATATCCCAGAATATGACATTTCCCTGAAAATGATATATCCCTGAATGAAGCAGGACATCAACATAACACTATTTGGCATAAGGTCATTCGACGTGAAGGATATTTGGGATAATTTTGAACAGCATCAGAAAAATCTTTCATAGAAAGCATGCATTTGCAGGGTATACAGCAATGATAATTGTTACCCTTCATCGGAATCATGGTTTGCCCAGTGAAAAGCAATGATTAATGTGTTTTGTTCTGGACGGTGGATGTATGATTGCTTCTTAAAAGTAGGCATTTGCCCCGGAATAAGGCAATGGTGAGTGTGATCCCTTCTTTGAAAATGGGCGTTTGCCCGGAATAAAGCATCGATGGATGTTTTTCCTTCTTTAGCAATTGACGTTTGCCCGGAATAAGGCTATTCAAACCAACAGCCCCTTTTTCAGTCAATGCTTCCAAAAGCCTTCTTCTAATCAAATGATGAAGTATCAATAAGTTAACACAATTACTCTGTTGACCAATTGGTTTTATCTTTTTCTGATTGTGAAACAAAAAATTGAAAACCAAACTGGCAATTCCGAGCAAGGCCGGGTACATAAAGCTAGTCTGTATGTATATAAATGAAATGGGCTGTGTTTGAATCCGCATTTTTTAGTATTTTATTTTATATTTGATTCCTTTTGGAAACCTTTTTTTTGGATTTTATCTATTTTTAATCGATTATGCACGGACCAGTTTTATCTATTTCGAACTGCATAGAAATCTAAAAACAACAAGGCCACTAACTGTCAAAATGGACAGTTACTAGCCTTGTTGTTTTCCATCTTTTATGAAGAATGAAAGAGAAAGACATTTGTTCAAGCAGTGTCCATATTAAAGCTTCCCTTTTGGATTTTTTGTAGCTAAGGAAGGAATCAAACCAACGCATTTAGGGTCCAGTGCAATGTAGAGGCATTGCGTGATCAATTCTTCAACAGGTGGATCGTTTGATAACATTTAAATGTTTTGAGTAAAACATGTCTAAAAGGAACCTGAATTCCAATTGTCCGTGTCTATAAGTTGCAAAACTTAAACTGGCTACACAAACCGTAGAAAGTCCTACTTGCAGCCTCAAAACGTCTTATCACCTCGCGGCTAACGTCATTATCACATTTTACGAGTATTCCAGGATATATTTATTCGTCGACAACCTCAAATCGCATCCCATCTATTTCCATCTCGTGACGCCGTCACGCCGTGAAACGGCTGTCATCCACGAACAACTCGCCTGAAGCCAAAAACATGGTGCTGCAACATGGTGCTGGATGTGAACATTGCCGGTTAAGCAATAAACACACGAAGTCAGAACTGTCGGATGCGTAAGCGTCATGTGTTGCATTGCGTTGCATTGTTAAATTATATTCAACGAGATGTATTGCATTGTTGTGTGATTTTCGACGTAATTAATTGGCGCTTAGATGTTGCATGAAGAAGAAGAAGCAGAAAGATGATATTTAAGAATATTCGCACTGGAAACATACGAAGAAATTTTTGAAACTCTTCTTTGAAATTCTAGAGACAATTTAATTAAAAACGGTAAACAGTACGGGGTTGGACTTTTCTTATACTGTGCAGTATGATATCACAGAGTAAAAATTGAAATTGAAATATTGTGTTTATTGTGCAGTAGAAAACATGTCTAACCCCGTACTGCTTACCGTTTTTACCGTGCTTCTAGAATTTTAAAGAAGAGTTTCAAAAGTTTCTTCGTATGTTTCTCGTGTGAATATTTTTGATTATCATCTTTCTGCTTCTTCTTCTTCATGCATCATCAAAGCGCAAGTCGCCAATGCTCTCGCGGCGGTATGAACGGAACTTAAAATATGAAAGGCAACACTAGCGCCACCCAATCGGTAGACGGCTTCAAGAACTACATCTCATTTCAGGGGGTGTTCTCTGCCAGCCACCAGTTACTTATTTATGACATAGTTTATGGTCAGTCCTACTCCTTCAGTCTCCCATTTAAAAGGCATGAAAGCCTCTTCATTTGCTGTGCGATCTACATCAACGATGTCGATGTGATCCGCAAAACCAAGGATCATGTGAGACTTGTCGATGATGGTTCCGTTTCGTTGCACACCAAATTTTCAAATTGTACCTCCCAGAGCTATGTTGAATAGCAGATTAGGGAGCGCATCGTTCTGCTTTATTCCATCTAACGTCACGAAAGAATCGGATATCTCACCATAAATTCTGACGCTCGATTTGGATCCATCCACCGTCGCACGAGTCAGCCTTGTCATTTTTGCCGGAAAGCCATGTTTTAGCATTATTTGCCACAGATTGATCCACTGAGTCATACGCTGCCCAAAAATCCACAAACAGATGATGAATCCGCAAGTTGTATTCCTGGAATTTATCTAGGATTTGTTGCAGAGTAAAAATTTGGTCCGTTGTTGATCGTCCTTCTCGAAAACCGCTTTGGTATTTGCTGAAAAAGGTCTTTGCAAACGGGCGCAGTCTGCTTTGGAAGATAACCTTGTAGGCAGTATTGAGGAGTGTTATGCCTCGGTAATTAACAGAATCAAGTATGTGCCCTTTCCTGTAGATAGGGCATATAAAGCGATCTAGTCAGGTCCAAAGCTTTCCTTTTCCCTCCCAAATAATTTGTGGATTATTTTGTTCAGCCGGTCACTCCAAACTTTTAGAAATTCGGCCGGGATCCCATCCTTCCCAGCTCTAGAACAGCCCTTCTAATTTCGTCTACCGTAGGTGACTACACTGCTTGTCCATAATCATCCATCCTGATTCTGTGTGTGCCCTCTATGTACGATTGGACGTTCAACAATAACTCAAAATGCTCCTTCCACCTAGCAGCCACCCCTGCTAGGTCGGTCAACAGATCTACGGAACTGTCACTGATCATGACTGGCGCCAGTGCGCTTTTCGTGGGCATGTTGTTGGTCGTTTTATAGAACTTCCGCGCGTAGTTTCTAGAAAATCTTTCCTTTGTCTTCAAGAGTACTTTTTCCGTCATTCCTTTTCTTATCGTACCATTATTTTCTCAGTTGCTCTTAGTTCTTTATAACGTTCTATACTTTGACGTGCAACGAGCATGCGGCTCCTGGCCTGGTTTTTCTCATCTGTCGCTCTTTGGCACTCCACTTCAAATCAACCTTTTTGTTGGTTTCGTTGCGGGGTTAGGGACAAAAGGTCGAAAGACAAAAGGTCGAAAGGACAAAAAGCCGAAGGGACAAATTGTCGAAAAGGACAAAACGTCGAACGGGACAAAAGGTCGAAATAAACAAAAGATCAAAAAGAACGAAAGGGACAAAATGTCGAAATAGACCAGAAACATTTCCTAAATCAACAATCTATTTTATTTCTAACAGAACTATCTAGATATTCATAATATTGTTTCAAAGTAATTACTCCTTTTTTGAAAATGGCTCATTTTTCAACTTTGATCGATGAGATGAGTGTGTAATTTATGCTTGAAGTTACCCAACTTGTTCTTCACCGACCTTTGGTCCCTCTCGACCTTTTGTCCTTTTCGACCTTTTGTCCCTTTCGCTTTCGACTTTTTGTCCTTTTCAACCTTTTGTGCCTTTCGACTTTCTGTCTCTTTCGACGTTCTGTCTTTTCGATCTTTTGGCCTACCGGCCTGTTGTATTTTCGACCTTTTGTCATAGATTCTTCGTTGAGCGGTACCAAGTTGCTGTGTCTGTTGTATTGATCGCCTAATGAACTTGTTGCCACAATGCATTAAAATTTTCTCCAGTTTGGTATCCTACGATTCTTTTGTCGAGCAAACGCCCTCGCACGGTGTAAAAAAATGGATTATTATCGAAGTTTCATGTACCTCTGATTTTTTTTCACAGAAAGTTAGGCAAGGTCACTAGAAATGAGGTACGGGGTGTTTAAAAATATTTCATCGGCGATTTTTTGAAAAAAGTGATTTTTATTGTTTTCTTCCTTAATATACCGTCTAAAAAGTCGATTGATAACTCAGCAATGGATAAATTATTGTAATTAGCCCTAAGAATAAAAAATATACATATTTGTTGCCTCTTTTGTATAGAAAACCTATCTAAGAAACGAATCTAAAGTTTTGTAATTTTTTTTTCTGTGAATTAAGCGTTTTTAAAGTATGTTTTCGAATATTTGTTTTATTTTGCTTTATTCACAATCTTATTTATTTTTTTAAAGAAAGAATCATCTATTTCCAGTCTTGGTTATCTGTTGTATTCACAATCTTTTCTTCCGACATTCGAACTAGATGGCCAGCCCTTTATCAGTTTGCCATATTTCATAGGATTCATAATATTTTCCTCTAGATACAGTGTCTCATCATTACTGTGGCCATGTACAAGAACCTCACTGAATATTGATCGCAGCACATTTAACTTGAAAACCCTAAATCTTACTGGCCTGCTTCTTACAGAGTACACGCTTCACATCCGAAATAGGCTATCGCATGAACTAGGGCGAATTTCATTTCCGACTGCATGTTGCTGAAGCAAAGCTGTTGTTACAAGCACAACTGTCCCATATTTGAGAGATTCCATTTCTGTGTGGGCCATTCATACTTTTATGGGCAGTAAGTTGGTTACGTAAGTCGTAAAAGACCGTATTCGCAACAGCAATCCACAAGTAGTCTAAGGAAACAATTTCTCCAACACTCCAACCACATTTATATTTCTATCTATAACAATTTGTAGAGTTAATTACAATCTCAATCTTCAGTTAGACAAAAGTTTCCACCATTTCGTCTGCAAAACCCAAGAGCATATGCGTAAGAACTTGTGAGATGAAGTCATGAAGTACATGGTTGCGTGTAGAGACAGAGATAAGCTGAGTGTTGCTTGTGCTGATATAGTGCTTCCAAGGGGTGTGTAGAAAAAATACCTTTGAAATGTTTGCAAATACTAACAAAGACGTTTACTGTGAAGTATCTCTGTTACGAATAGAGTTACCTCCGGCGTACATAACAAGTTTAGGCCTAAGTTAGGTCTTGTATAATGCAGACGGAAAAGAAATTCGTTCTTTATAATACCTTTATTCTACCGGTGGGCAATTACGGACATAAAATGTGAAGAGGCAGTGTGCGATACCGAAAGTGTCCCTGACGTTAAATATGAATATGAAGTTTATGGTGTTGGTGCTAAGTGAGTGCTCTGGTAATGCTACTGGGAGCACTGCAAGTAACACTCAATCCGCTACAAGCACATAGAGTTTGACATCTCTTGTCCTTTCACTTGCGGGCATTCGCGTAGCAAGGTTGTATGACAGTGGAGCGGTTCTTCCCGGCAATAAAACAGTTTCGCATAACTAGGAAGCTTTCGAATTTTCCGAGCGGAAGGTGCTGCGTATAATATATAGTGAGGACCAGTAAATGACGAGTGGTGCTTACGCACGAATTACAAGGGGAATATCATATGTTTAAAAGAGAAAGTATTATGAATCTTTTAAAATACGGCGCACTTCAGTGGGCAGGTCATATATTGCAAACGTCAAAAGATAAAATTGTAAAAATAATATTCAAGTTAATATTCATCAGACAACAGTTATAGATGCTGGAGATAGAAAATTATTAAAATCGTAAAAATTAAAAACAAAAGAAATACTTGAAGAAAAAAAAACACCTTAGCCACAGAAAAACAATATTCTTACAAATTTTAGACCCGTTTTAAGATAGGTTTTCTATACAAAAGGGCTAGAAATATGTTTATTTTTCATTCTGCGGGCTAATTAGAATAATTTATCCATTACTGAGTTATCAATCGACTTTTTAGACTGTATATTAAGGAAAAAACAATAAAAATCACTTTTTTCAAAAAATCGCCGATGAAGTATTTTTAAACACCCCGTACCTCATTTCTAGTGGCCTTGCCTAACTTTCTGTGAAAAAAAATCAGAGGTACATTAAACTTCGATAATAATCCATTTTTTTACACCGTGCCTTGCTCTACAGTAAAAATGAATTTTAAGTCAGTGTTTATTGGAGATAAGTAAAACTAGAGTGAATGTAGCATAACAGTAGTTAGAAGCTAAAACATGTGTTTGCTGATATAGTTGATCACAGCACCTAATAACCGATCGTTGTAAATGTGAGATTATTTGGGTGCTTTGAATAACTGCCAAATATATTCGAAATCGGAATGAACGGACTCGGAAGCTTGTTCGTTATTTAAGCCTAGACCTCTAGCGGTTTTCCTACATAAATCTGGAACATAATACATACATCAAAATATGGTACTTCGACGTGAATGGATGCTGTAGTTTTTCCCAGCTACTGGCAAAACCATCGGCTGCTTCTTCAAAACCTATGTGATGAACTTCTTATATTTTCGAAAAAATCACTATAATAAAGAAATTAAAAAAAAAATCTTCAAAACCATGCTCGAGTTTGAAAGTAAAGCATTTAGCGTACACGTTTTTGAAATCATTAAGAACCTAATGATTGTTAAATGAAATTTGTTATAGTTTAAGTAGAATGACTTGCCATAATCCGCAGGATATAAATATATCAATCAAATCTATTAAAAATGTAGTGAACGTTAATGGATCGTTGTTCTGCAAAAAACGTTTTGCCATTTCTAAAGAATTCCTGGAGAACTTCCGAAGCTATTCTTGGTGAAGGGGTTTAAAAAAAGTGTAGAGTGATTGGTGAAAGATTTTTGCTAAAGGAATTCTTGAAAGAATAGCCGAAGGATTCCCGAATGGATTTTTCAAATGAGTTTCTAAAGGTATTCTTGGAGTATTTCCAAAGAATTCTTAAAAGCAAAATATCCGGAAAACTCCTCCAGGTGTTTCCTACACATTTCCTCAAGATACTTCTGAATAAGTTCCTAAAAAATCCCAAGGAATTTCAAAAAAAAATATCCGAAGGTTTTTACAGTAAAGCAGTAATATAACGCTAGTGGCACTGTAATCATTGAAATTATTCTGCCAAAATATGCTCCAATAAGCTTAATACCTAATTCAGATTACGATTAGATTATTTTTCGTAATAAATATCGTGTTATGGGGATGGCAACAGGTTGTTGTTTATCATGATATTTATGATCATAAATGGCGTAATCTGAATAGGCTATAACTTGGCCGTTTGACACTTATAGTACCGTTACCTTAGCTGCTAGGTCCAAGCAAACTAGAACAAACTAGATGTTGGTCACGCGAACTGCTATACAAACGTTAGGCATAAAGGATGTTGAGCATAAAATGCCCCAAAAACAGCTCACGACATAAAGAAGATATTATGCCTAACATCATGTACTCAGCAATCTCATATTTTTACATCAACACATTTCCTGAAGGACTTTGCGTAAGAAGTTCTGAAGGATTTCCTGAAAGAAATCCCAAACAATCTTCTGGAACATTTCCCTAAGAAGTTTTCTAAAGTTTCTAAAAAAAACAGCTGAAATAAAATTCAAAGAGATTTCCGAAAGAATTCTTAACCAAGTTTCTAAAGAAATTTCTTCAAAAAAATCAGAAGAATATCTGAAGAAATCTGCAAAGTATTTTATGAAGGTATTTCCGAGAGATTTTCGCAAGACATTTACGAACAAACAGCTAAAGGAATTAAACAAATCGTAAAGGAATCAAATGCATTCTATTGTAATTCTATTGGACTTTTTTATTCGGGAAGCGCTTGACTTGTATTCAGAGTAAGAACATGTAAACAAAGAGTGAGAATAAGTAAACAAAGAGTTGCGTAGAACGTTGTTTATGATTTATTTTTTCGGATTTTGATGCAAGATTGATGTTCTAGAGCCTGGTAAACTCTATCCATGACTGCATTCCGAGATCAGTGTTTGGCTCAATTTCAGTGTAAGAAAATGTAAACAAAGAAAACAATAAGCATTCCGAGATCAGTGTTTGACTTTCGTTCGGTGTTCGGTGAGTTCGGTGTTAGAAAATGTAAACAAAGAGTAGGAAAAAGTACGCAAAGAGTTGCGTAGAATGTTGTTGATGATTGTTTTCTGATTTTTGATGAAAGATTGATGTTCTAGAGCCTGGTAAGTTCTATCCATGACTTCATTCCAAGATCAGTGTTTGTCTTGAGTGAGGTGTTAGAAATGTAAACAAAGAGTAGGAAAAAGTGAGCAAAGAGTTGAGTAGAATGTTGTTAATGATTATTTTTTGATTTTGATGCAAGATTGATGTTCTAGAGCCTGGTAAGTTCTATCTATGACTGCATTCCGAGATCAGTGTTTGTCTTGAGTTCGGTGTTAGAAAATGTAAACAAACAGGAGAAAGTAAGCAAAGAGTTGCGTAGAATGTTGTTAATGATTTTTTTTTATTTTGATGCAAAATTGATGTTTTAGAGCCTGGTACAGTGGCGTAGCCAAAGGGGTGGTTTTGGGCATAAAACCCCCCCCAGAGACATCATTTTTAGAAGAAATTTTTTGTTTCGGAAAAAAATGTTCAGAAAACACCCCCCCCGCCCCCCGACCAATTTTCTGGCTACGCCACTGGCCTGGTAAGTTCTATCCATGACTGCATTCCGAGATCAGTGTTTGTCTTGAGTTCGGTGTTAGAAAATGTAAACAAACAGGAAAAAGTAAGCAGAGTTGCGTAGAATGTTGTTAATGATTGTTTTCTGATTTTGATGCAAGATTGATGTTCTAGAGCCTGGTAAGTTCTATCCATGACTACATTCCGAGATCATTGTTTGTCTTGAATTCAGTTTTAGAAAATGTAAACAAAGAGAAGGAAAAAGTAAGCAAAGAGTTGCGTAGAATGTTGTTAATGATTGTTTTCTGATTTTGATGCAAGATTGATGTTCTAGAGCCTGGTAAGTTCTATCCATGACTGCATTCCGAGATCAGATAGATAGATAGTCTTGAGTTCGGTGTTAGAAATGTAAACACCGAACACGACAATGCATCTCTAAAGGAATTTCCAAAACAATTCCTTGAGATGTTTTCTAGCAAAGAATTTTTCAAATTAAATCCTGGAGGAACTTCTGAAGCAATTCTTAAAATCCGGGGGATTTTCCGATGGAATCTATGGAGAAATTTTCAAAGGAGTACCTGAAGGAATTTTGATTGAATGGCTGAAGCATTTTCTGGGTGAACTTGCAAAGGAATTCCTGGAGGAATTTCTCAAGTAATTTACAAAATTGTTTTTGTGAAGCCACCAAAATATTTTTTAAAATAATAGTTTTCGCAATATTTACTTTTTCGAATTGATTATATGCTGCTAAAATCTATACATATATGGCACGTTTGTTTTTGTCTGGAAATTAATGTAAAACACCTGTAAAAAACCTGCAAAAATCAGGGAATTTCGTTTTTGCAGATGAGTAGACACCCTGATGTAATTTGTTTCAAATAAAAAACTAATTACCAAAGGTTTTTCTCATGCTCAGGTTATTCTTGCCTTTAAAGTTCCTGGAAAAGAGGTATCCTTCTTGAAGACAGACGACTTCCCACGAAGATTTAGAAGAATGACTCTGCCATCTTTTTGAATCAAATATAAATACTTTAATATTAAGTTATAATTTGAGAACCAGATGTATCCGGCTTTGAACGCATATAGTCGCATTCTGCCGCATTTGCAGTACTCGACGAGGATTCTTTTTTTTCAACATGATTTTCAAATTTGACGTTCGGGTGAATTGTGTGCAACGGTGCCTCTTCCGTATTCGCTGTAACATGTTTCACAAACTGCGCTTGAGTTTCTTGGATTCAAAAACTGCCATATTGCTTTTACCCTCACGTGTACTGGCTGCGTCACAAATTTCACATTTGCACATTTGTGATCGCGTGACGATTGAATTTTTGAGATTGTATCTGTGAATCTTCGGGACCCTTGTACAGTACTGCAACTTCTCATTTTCAATTAGAGATGTCACGCAATGTTTACATATCTGGCCCTTTCAATATCTATAGAAACGCGAAGGATGAGTGGCATGCTACAATAATCTCAAAAAATATTTGTCCCATGACAGGGCATGAAAGTGTGCAATATCTGCTTTATTTTTGTGTTTATTATCACTTGGGACTCGGTGAATTAAGGGAATATGATTAATTTATCGACTAGTCACTATTCTTCACATGTATTTATTAAAATACCTACTTTAGAAATTTTAATTTTAATATGAGACACAACATCCTTTCATGACTGCCTTTCAAGCGAATTTATCAAAGAACCCACGATTCTTTCATTTGGTCGCCTGAAATAGAGAAAGGCGCTTTGCTCTCTTGATTTAAAATACCTTTGACTTAAAATATCTTGCACTGAATGAATGCAACAAACCGCACACAACATTCTCACAGAAAAAAAATACAGAAGATTCAATTTGCACAGGAATTTTTTTCACTTCTCAACTTTTTTCTTATTTTGCAAGCCTACTTTGATGCTCGTCGTTGAGGATTGAAAGAATGATTTTATGTAATTTCAACCAAAACCCTAATTATTTATAAATTACTATAAAATCATATAGGGGAACGGTTCGCCACTCCATGCCATACAAAAAAAAACATACTTAAGTCAGTTTGACGCGCAAATCTATTGTAAACGCAATAAGGGACCGACTGTTTACTTCGATGACATTTACTTCCAGGGTGCAGCAGCCGTAAAAAGTGTAGACAACAACCTTCCGTGCACCATGTTTACGGTACTCGTCACTGAGTGGCGATACCGGCGTTTCTATCTGTTTTGTTAAACCCGCTACTCTATGTTTTGAGATTTTCACAATTTTCACCATGAGCTCATGGAAGAATGGTAGTTGGAAATCGATAAAATGTATGGAAAAATAAGGTATTTCGCAAATTTATGGAAAATGGAAGTGTTTTAGAAGAAAGTAGTGATAAGGAATGAAGTATGAGGTGAAAAGATTATCTCCTGCACTTAGTTTGCACTGATTAGTAGTTTTATAGTGATGAAATTTCGATTTTACTACCACTGAAAAAACGCCATCTCTTGCATTAATCGTTTCGACTGGTACCTTATTGTAATAATGACAACAAATAAAAGCTAGTTAAAAACGAATTTCACCACTTTTTGGGCGATTTTTTAAAGTTATTTTGAGCAGAGCTTAAAATATTCATCTTCATGACGCAACTTCGGTCCAAATTTTGACAAACATCGCATGAATATTCAAAACATAGAATGACATAGTCAGACGACTACTCCACCAATTCATTCATTCGACTATCACTGAGTGTGCTTGCTATGTGCAGAAAAAAACATAATTAGCACTGTTTTTATTGCTGTTTACCGTTAAAAGTGCCTCGCGGATGAAGATCGGATTCAGTTTTATGTGATAAATTACTTTACTCATTTAAAACGTGTTCAGATTTAAAATAATTTATCAATTTGTAGAAAGTGCACAAATATTCAATGAATAATATTCAATCGAATATTGACAGTCCAGAGCCGACTTTGAATGTGTCTGGAAGTGAGCTGACAAGTGAAGAAAGGTGGACTTCACCAAACATTTTCGATTATTTTACACTCTGATTTTGAGGATATTAATAAATATTATATACCTACCTATTGACAATATATTCCACTCTTGCTGAAAACAGGCGAACACGACGCAAGCGCTACAACGGATGGCGGTCGAACTATTTTATCACGGCAACGCGTAGAAGCTCATCGTTGCTATGAAAACAATCAAAACAAAATGAAATGCTAAACGTCATATATTTTCGATGTAATTGAAATACTGGTATGTTGAAATACTTCTGGTGGATAGTTTCTCAAAAACTGCAAATGACTAGCTTCCCGAAAACCTGAAGGTTGTTATTACTTTCTTTCTTGATTCATGATTATTCTTGTTTCTAATATTCCATTTGAAAATCTTCGATCTATCGCGTGTACTCAGCCCCCTTTCTTCAATGAACAAGATGGATTCATTATCATCCGGCAGCCTTCACCGAAATGATTTGCTACATAATAAGAAAATGAACAAAACTGTTCCGACTAGTAAGCTGTTCGAAAAGGTTTTAAGAACTCCCACTTATGACTTCACTTTGGCCATTTCGTACTGTTTTTGTTGTGGAAATAAATTAAATGGTATCTAAGTAAAAATAGTAGTTGATACTAGATTGAAAAGCAGACCAAGTTCCAGTTGGAATGTAGAACCATAGAAAAAGAAGATTATGAAGAAGAAAAAGAACAAGATGCTTGAATTTAATTTTTAGTGGGTTGTTGAAGTTAATACTGGAAAGTATCTCCCTAACAAATTTTGTATGGCAAAAAAAAGTTTGACTAAACATTTTTCGGGAAAGATTCGGAACGATCTGGTATTAAAATCTATTTTTTGTCTACTTTCCGTTGGTTAGTGTGGTGATTTGCTCCTAGCTGCTCCAAACCTGAAAACTGACTGTTTCAATGTTATAATGAGGACGCTGTTACTGCTTTAGACCTTAAGGTATTGGCTTCCGGAAGTACTTGAGTATCATCTGTTGGATAACAAATCTAACCTTAAAATGAATTAAGCGTTCCAAAATTACTCTTTGGTGAAACATTCGAGCAACATATAAGGTTTTGCATTTGTTTGGGGGCCGCGACTGTGAGACGTGACGTCGAATACGCCGCAGCCACCGAGCAAAATTATTACAAACAATGCTGCTGATTTTCGGACCTGGGACACCAATTTCTGGGATCCAGGAAATTCCAAAATTTTGAAAATCTCTAGATTTTTGTCTAAATGGCGAGATGATCTCTCGAAATGGCGCTAAAAGTAGTGTACCACAACGAATTCAATAGCGCATGACCTGTCCATCGATGATGATGCACATATATAGCGGTTCTTTGCGGTTTAGCGATAATGAAGAGCTGTAGCTCAAGCTTAAGCGATATTGAAAATAATTCCTCCGGTCAACATTTGAACCCATGACTAATGCATACTAAAATTGCGATCCAGTTTCCTTAAGATTGGTAATTCACATGTGCAGGGTTTTTGATTTTCGCAGAAAAAGCAGTTAGACAATAAAAAGTATCCCCCAAGGTTTGGATTGCTTGAACCATTAAAAATCAATAGACCGGTTTGTCAACACCCATCGACATGTATGTTGGCCCATCGTTCCAACCAGACAGTACTGAGCCGCACACATGCCGTAAAGCCTGCCGATGATTTCAAGGCAACGAACGTCAGCTCACCATGAACTTCCCACTTTATGGATAATCCATTATACGAACCCAACTGACTTGTGGCGTCAGAGCCCATGTACAATAAGCTGCAGATCCGTCTGAATCTATGCAGTTGTCACCTCGCATGACTTGTTCCCGGTGTCACCATCCGCTGCCTGTCGTCGTGTCACCCACACCCTCACTGGCAACGTGCGCCCCACCGCCCGATCACAATCGCAATCGTTGAAGTTGCGCTGCTGCACAATGAAAATCCTTTCATGCGATATCGACGACACACGGTGCAGGTAAACGACGACAGTTTGAAACCAGATAAGATAACGGACCTCTAAACTGTTTGGTTCCGCTTGACAATGTAGGAAAACGACCGGATCGGGATGGAGCGAAATATGTTGACGAACCGTCAGTCTTATGCACTGTGGGAATTGGATGCGGATTAAACCAAGCGCCTGGGAATGCATTGGACGCATTTACTTGTTATACATATTTAGTTTGTTTGGTGCATTAAGAGCTTGTTAAAATAAAAGCGTAGAAATTTCTGATTAACTGATTAACCTATAGTTGACATCATATTTCTCAATTCAATCCATCATTTTTGTTCAATTTACGTCGTGTCTCCACCACAGTGCCAAGGTGTGCGATTTATTCTAGATAGGGCGTGGTACAGACCAGCCCTTCTCCCATACAACTCCCCGACCGCCATGCGCACACCTGACGTTGCTCCCCCGTCAGAACTTCCTTGATAAGAGGTGCTGGCAAAGGTACGCTATCATCAGTTTGATAAAATGCTTATTTCATTCGTCTCGCGTGGTCGATTCGCATTGACTAGGGGAGGAGTGCTCAAAGTCGGCCAAATTGAAGCTTCGGCGTACGAAGATTATTCAATCACTTGCGTTGCGTTGGCTCACCACATTTTGCTGTATGGAGAAGATGATTGAGGTTTTGTACTGGCGGAGTCGCGTCGAAGAGTAGGGTAAGGATGAGACGCGATAATATTTGCATACCTATGAATCTACCTTGTCTCACGTTTGGTATGCGGTTTGATATCGTTGGCATTTTTTTGCATCTAATAAACTAGGAATCATTTCTGCCGCGGACAAAACTCGGTTGGATCTATTCGGTGATGATGTGTGTGAAAAATCGATTGGGCTGCTGCACTTTGTCAGTTTGTTTGACGCACCAAGATGGATCACAGTCGGTGCACTGTCGATTATTCAACCCTGATATAGAGAGATAATTTATGTGATAATTGGCTGGCTTACATGTGTGCACTATAAGTTTCGTTTCAGAAAAAAACAATTTCGCCAATTCCATCTCATGGGTCTTTGGCAGAGATATTTTATTAATAACGTTAGTCATTCATAGCTTGTTTAAAAAACGTTTTGATTTCTACATTAACACACAATAGTACTTATGTTATAATCATCGTAACATATTGTTTTTTTTTTTTTTTCCATCAAATAGCTAGCAAAGAAGCTAGGATCAAATTATGAAGATTAGAAATGATGGATGCTACGCAAGTAGAGATTCTCCCTATAACAAGTCGTTGTAAAACTGTAACATCGTTAGGTACCTTCTCGCATGCAACATCTAGAGCTACCCGCCAGCACCTTGAAAAATTAGAAAAATCGATTTAGCGTCATATTTAACGGAACAATTTGCAGACCCCTCGACTGATGCAATATTCATCATCCCAGCATATGGGTTTTCATTTTTTCTATATCTTTTCCACTTCTCGGTACGCATCTGCGCCGCACAATTGCTGTTTGTTTTGATTTTGCACTTACTGCCCCCGTCGTCGTTGTGTATTGTATTACTGCTCTCTATGATTCCCCATAAGACCGGCATCAGCATTACTGATGACGACAACATCAACGGTGCGGCGACTGAGACCGTGTTTTACGGTACAAAATTGTGGTTCCATTTGCACCTTCTCTGTTGCGGTGCGGCATCCACTGCTCTATCATGTAGGTACCTACTTCTCAGATTATTGCGAAGAGAGGTGTTGTATAGTGTTTCAATTTCTTCACATTTTAATTGTCGACACACTGACAGACTGCCAGACTGACTGACTGATTGTACATTGGAATCAGTTGGCGTCTGGTAGCGGGTGGGTAGTTGGGAGGTGCCGTGCGAAATTTCGACCCAGTGGATATGTGCATTTGCTTAATGTAAAATGAAAAAAAAAAACAAAAAATTGAGAGCTTTGTTGCTAGTTGGTTAGTGTAGCGTAATGGTTCTCGTTTGTTTAGACAAATTAATGCAACTTTTATTGTGTTTGCTGCATGCTCGAAACTTTGCAGCAATCAAGGGTACGACAGCCCCTTGATCCGCAAGAAACAGATAACAATAACAAAACCGCCAAAAATGGGCCAACATCGCGTGGTGGCGCAGTATGAAATCGGCGACAACGGCACGGCATTGACTGAGCATATATGTAAATGTGGTGATTTTCATGCTGCATATTTCCATTCAATGACCGGTATGGGACCTGAAATCTACTACACGGTCGATACACAATAACGGGTGTTTCTCGACAGAAGTGTGTTTATTAAGGCGAAGTCGACCTTGTTATTAATGGGGTACATTTGCTGACAACAATTACCATTTTGATTCAAATGCCGATCATACCTTGAGAACCAAAAACTCGGGTTGAGTAATCGGGGATATCCTAATGACTTGATATTACTGATCTTTATATCTTTGCTTTGCTTGGGTGTGCCGCTATGATCAGCATGGTATCGTTAGAGCGAGTTCATGCCGATTTGACCTTGAAAGGCAAATAAGCAATTGTTTCTATATTTTTCTTGGTAATATTTTAAGGGGCATCGAATAAAATCAAAAGCTGTTTAAATCTTAGGTTAGTCGAAACATGCTATTAACGTTCTGAACGGGAATAGGGGTCCTGTTCAAATGATATTTTCTCTATCAAAAGAAATTTAAAAAATTAAAAGTAGCATTATTAGTTCAGAAAAACTGTACTTGTAACTGTACAGTTAAACATTTTGAAAATTATAGGTGAATGTTTTTTTGAATATATATTTTACTAATCAATAGCACCAAAATAACATCATATTTGTACGCAATCTTGCACACATGATCACTAATCAATCTACCTGAATTTTAGGTAACAATTAGAAACGAAGTCCAAACGAGTGGGATTTTTTTGCTATATCATAGTAACATTTTCATACTGTGCATAGGAGTATTATTGTTTGATTTTGACACTTTTTGCCTTTCTCGTACAACTAAGTTGTACCGGAAGGCTATCATTTCACTCCGAAAACGAACTTTTTATAGAAACCTCTGAGACCCATAGTATTATATACCAATCGACTCAGCTCGACGAGCTGAGCACATGTCTGTCTGTCCGTGTGTATGTGTGTGCACAGAAGCTTTAAAAAACATTAGACAACTTTTCGTATAGTAATCCTTAACCGATTTTCTCGCAACAAGTTTCATTCGACATGGGACAAAGCCTTGTTGATCACTATTGAATTTTATAACGATCGGTCATTGCGTTTCAAAGTTATGAAGAAAATGGTACATCGGACCATATAAACTCCATATAAGGTTTGTGTCTTAACTAAATGCGAGAAAGGCACCACCAACGCTAGGTGGATTAATCTGGGTTTTTTTCTGAAAAAGTGATGAAATTAAACTCGTATTGACAGATTGCATATTCGTTATTGAAAATTTGCGAATTTGCCTTTGAGTTCCGGAGTTATTGATAAAACATTTCTTCAGTCATGGCTGCTATGCATTCAAATGCATGCAAATAAACGTAAATTGATGTAAATAAAGGAGTTTATCTCAATCAAGAACATTCGTAGCAATCACAAAAATGATTAGGTTGGGTTATCTCTATTGTGCAACCTTATTTACACTAAAACACTCACGAACCTCTTTTTAGGTGTAAATGCTCAATCATTCAATTATCCTAAGATGACTTAGTACTATCCCATTTACAGGGCTGTTACGCCAGTCGCGAATTTCACGATTCTCGCGTTTTTCTCGAATTCCGCGGATTTGTCGCGGATTATCTCTGTTCGGTTCGGTCGTGGTTCCTTAAAATGCTATCGCGAAAATTGCGACACTTACGCTCTTACATCGGAAATGCCTTTAACAATTCTTTGATAAATTCTTTATAAGAAATTTTCCAACGAATTATTAAAATGATTGAAGGAGGAATTCCTGGATGAATTCGCGATAAAACTTTTTCCGAAGAAATATCCGACTTTCTTAAACTTCTCCAAAAATTTCTTTAGACACTCCCCCAAAAAATCCTTCAGGGATTAGTTAAGGAATTCTTTGGAAATCCCTCTATTTACTAAAATATTTTTGCATGCAGTATTAATTTTTTAAGAAATTCCTTTCTAAATTCATTCAGGAACTAATTTGGAAATTCTTTTGGAAATTCCTTCGAAATTTTTAGAGACTCCTTCGAAAATTTCTTAAGCAATATTATTCGGAAATTTCTTTGAGAAATCTCTCAGGATTTTCTTTGGGAAAGCGTTTAGAGATTTTTTTCAGTTGTTCCTTGGGAAAATATTTCAAAAAAGCCTGCTTGAACCGTTCTCATTTGTGTGGGAAAATCCTGACCTCGTGACAATCAATGGTTCAACAGAACCACAGTTGTGGATAAACCTGTAAGAACTGAGTTCCTGAGGAAGGTCTCAAACGGACCGAAACGTTGGACAAGATTAAATAACAGTGTTTTGATTTTGTCAAGACTGAAAAGCCATCTCCGAAGTATACCTACTAAGTCATTGGGACAGCGGTTGGGACTCCATGAGAAACCACTGTTGGTAGCACATTCGATAATGCACTGCTCGTGATAGATGGGTTTGTACATTAGATGACGGAATCACGCAACTCTTGCATAACTTTCCGCTCCAATATTGTCCAATTTTCCCGAAAACCCGCAGATCTTACAGTCGTTTCTCTCCTCCTTGCATCCTTTTGTTAGAGAATTCTTCAAACTTTGTTGGGTAGAATGTTTGAATATCTCTGCAGAATCGCCTCAAAGAATCTGGACCTTTTGATTTTAAAGCAAATTTTAAATTCTAGCGGAATAATGCAATGACCAATATACCGTGGCGCATCGAAATCCGTACACCTAAGCTCCTCAGTATATGAAAAAATCTCTGGAAAATACGAATCAAATGCAAGTAGAACGTTATTGATACGGGTGCACAAGGGCCTCTATTTCTCATATGATAAAATAACGAACAAAATCATCGCCTCCTGAATCGAAATCCGTCCTCCGTGGATGGATTTCGAATCCTAGAATCTTAATCCGTACAGCTTGTTTTAAACAAATTATTATAATTTAAGCATTCCAATTGATATAACTTTTGTTTAATCTTTCGTTTATTTGGAAGGCTCATTTGCCGTGAAGCGTTACGGAGCAGAAATCAAGTTTTACAATACTTTTCTTGATTCTTATACATAGTGTTAGTTTTGGGGAATCGAAAGACTCGCGGTTTGGTCGAGGTTAGGGAATACAATAATACAGTAGGAAAGGAAAGGATTTTAGGATACTTAATTAATTACGATGCTGATGCTCACAAAGTTGACTTTCTTCGCGATGTTTCACAACTGTAACGGGATAAAAAAAACTTGGATTCCTGTGTCGAATGCAACTTGTTGCAAACTAATCGGTTAAGGAAAAGTGCATAAAAAATGAGTGAGATTTGTTGGCGCACACACATACACACACACAGACATCGATTCAATTCGTCGAGCTGAGTCGATCAGTATATAACACTATAGAAAGTTCAATTTTGGAATGATCAACTCGTACAATAAGAAAGGCAAATATTATTTTGACCATAAGTGCAATCTGACCAGTTATCGTTATCAATAGGAAACAATGGGGCAGGATTCTGCGTCCAATCCCACTTGTTGCGAAGAAAATCGAGATAAGAGTGACAAAAAAATAAGTGACACTTTTTAGGCGATTTTTCTGATTTTTTATTTTGGCCATAGCTTCCGAGCCCATAATCCGATCTGGCCAATTTTCAATAGGAAACAATTGGGCAGTTTTCTTCGTCGAATGCTACTTGTTGCGTGCAAATCGGTTAAGGATAAGTGCCAAAAAACGATGTCTTCTCCATTCGGTTCGGTCCATGGCTACACGTCGCCAACCACGCAGTCTACGGAGGGTCCGCAAGTCATCTTCCACTTGATCGATCCACCTTGCCCGCTGCGCACCTCGCCTTCTTGTGCCCGTCGGATCGTTGTCGAAAACCATTTTCACCGGATTACTGTCCGACATTCTGGCTACGTGCCCGGCCCACCGCAGTCTTCCGAATTTCGCGGTGTAAACGATGGATGGTTCTCCCAGCAGCTCATGCAACTCGTGGTTCATTCGCCTCCTCCACGTACCGTCCGCCATCTGCACCCCACCATAGATGGTACGCAGCACTTTATTTTCGAAAACTCCAAGTGCGTGTTGGTCCTCCACGAGCATCGTCCAGGTCTCGTGTACGTAGAGGACTACCGGTCCAATGAGCATTTTGTAGATTGTCAGTTTGGTACGACAGCGAACTCTATTCGATCGGAGCGTCTTGCGGAGTCCAAAGTACGCACGATTTCCAGCCACTATGCGTCTCCGAATTTCTCTGCTGGTATCATTTTCGGCAGTTACCAGTGAGCCCAAGTACACAAATTCTTCTACCACCTCGATTTCGTCATCATCGATGCAAACTCGCGGTGGGTGGCTCACGTTTGTTTTCTCTTGAACCTCTTCCACGACTTCGACGTGTTGATGACCAGTCCGATCCCCTTGGCTTCCCTCTTAAGTCTGATGTAGGCTTCCTCCATCTTCTCAAAGTTACGTGACATTATATCTATATCGTCGGCGAAGCCAAATAGCTAGACGGACTTATTGAAAATTGTACCACTCGTTTAAATCCCTGCTCTTCGTATTATCCCTTCCAAAGCGATGTTGAATAGCAGACACGAAAGACCATCACCTTGCCGGAACCCTCTGCGGGTTTCGAAGGGACTCGAGAATGCCCCTGAAACTCGAACTACGCACATCACCCGATCCATCGTCGCTTTGATAAACAGTGTCAATTTATCCGGAAAACAGTGTTCGTGCATTAGCTGCCACAGCTGGTCCCGATCGATTGTATCATATGCGGCTTTGAAGTCGATGAATAGAACGTGTGGGCACGTTGCATTCGCGGCATTTCTACAGTACTTGGCGAATGACGAACACCTGGTCCGTGGTGGAGCGTTCGCCCATAAAACCCGCCTGGTACTGCCCCACGAACTCCCTTGCAGTTGGTGCTAGTCGACGGCATAAAATTTGGGAGAGTACCTTGTAGGCGGCGTTCAGCTATGCGATTGCGCGGTAGTTGCTAATCCAGCTTATCGTTCTTTTTGTAGATGGGACACACGACAAATTCCATCCACTAGTGCGGCAAAACTTCCTCCTCCCAAATCTTGGTAATGACCCACTGCAACGCTCTAGCCAGTGCCTCACCACCGTGTTCAAATAGCTCTCCTGGTAGTTGGTCAACCACAGGGGCTTTGTTGTTCTCCAGCCGACCAATCTCTTCCTGGGTTTCCTGGAGATCCGGAGCCGGTAAAATTATGTCCTGTGCGCGTTCTCCCAGGTCTATCACCATACCGCCATCTTCGTCTGCCACATCGCCATTCAGGTGTTCTTCGTAGTGCTGCCGCCGCCTTTGGATCACCTCACGCTCGTCCGTAAGAAGGTTCCCGTTTATGTCCTTACACATATCAGGCTGTGTAGGCAAAAGCACGCAACTCAGGTTCAGTTCAATCAAAGTTAATTGCCTATATTCCGTGTACTATACACATGTGGAAGTGTTGGCTTGACAAATGAATTGCGAGTGATTTGTATTGTAGGGTCGTGGGTTCGAGTCCCATCGAAGGGAAAGTGGTTACCTCCAATACATTTTTCAAATCAATATCTTCCGCATAATGTACATATTCACATATGAGTTTTCACAACATTGTAAGTTAATCTGAGGATCATTTGCAATCGACTCGTTCACTGTGATCCTGAGCGTGGTGAAAGAAGGGCGTGATCCTTTAGTTTGCTCCGTGGTGTAATTGGTTCGTGAATTTAAACGTGAAGTGTTCGACACCCTAATTAATCTTTTCTGTGTTCCCCGTATAGGCTAGCCTAGTTGTAGATTGTGCGGTAGAGTTTTTTGTGAGCTGTGCGACTGTCTTGTTTGTTGAAGGTAACCAGACCAAGAATTGAGTGTCATTAGTGTAGTCTAATTGTGTTAATGACCTATCTGTGCGGTGAACGACCTTCGCTGTCTTTATTTTGAACAGCCTCGACGACAAAGTCACCGCCTGCACGCCATCACCATTTCTCGTCGCCATCGCCAACCCTTTCCACGATCTGGACTCAAGGTTCCAAGGCCTTGACGAAGGCGGAAGGGAGTAGCAACCGTCAATACTGCACTCCAACCGGCGACCCCCAGTCAAACCCCGGCCGATTGAGTCGGCCCGAACCGTAAGTGTTTCCAAACCTTTTTTTCCGGACCCGTTCGCGGTTCCGAGTGTGCTGTAGTCAGCAAGAATAGGCGAACCGTCATAAACTCCTAACGAAATATACTGTGTTTTGTAGTTCCTAGTTAGTCAGATGTGATTGAGAGAGTCTGGAGGGTATTTCACGTTCCGCGTTAGTATTGTCTGTCCGCGTATGTTGATCCAAAGTGTTCGTCTTTCGAAGCGAGAGGGTGAACACGTGATAGGATTTGGAAGTGTGTTGGGTTTCGTTGGTCAGGATTGTAAGAGTTTGGTTGTCGCTGTCGTGGGTTAGAAAATTTGAGTGTGGGTGGTCGGTTACGCGTGTTCCTGGTGTGTTGAATAATTTCCAGACTGGTTCAGTAACCAGTCTTTAACCACTTCGGAGGTGGCGCGTAAGCCATCTATTGAAAAATCCTCCAGGAACAGCCGCGGCACAGCGACCACTACAATTTGTTGATATCTCACGAAGTGTACGGATTTCGGTGCCTCACGGTAAATCATGTTCTTACTGCTGTGCCGTTCAGTATATTATCACAAAGTTAACGTAGAAATCATTTGAAATTTCCGAATTTCATGTTACTTTTTTACTTCTGGCATATATTGAACATTGATTTTTTTGTAATATGCCTCCTTTGATTGATAATATTAATTTCCAACCTTATCGTCCGTGACGATTCGAAATCATCGCGAAGCAAATTAACGCCAAAATCGTCGCCAGCATAAGATCTGTCAAATAAATTGTGAATAAAATTTTATAAACTCAATTGAGGGGGTGTAATAGTTAGTTTTGAGGAAAATTGGGGCAAAGTTAGCAACTTATAAATATTTGCGTAATCCAACAAAAATACACATCTTATGAGCATGAGCATTATGACCTACAGTTTGTAATTGCTAGTCCGTGATTGACTAGAACTTACAAAAAAAAATGGAGGTGAAGATTAGCTATCCACTCTCAATGTACACATTTCGGAAGCTAACATATTTCCAATTTTATTTATTGAACGCTACTAAGTCTTGCAATTATTACAACGAGTTTTTTTATTTACTCGACGTTTCGACACGGGGATTGTGTCTTTTTTAAGGGTAGAATATTTTTATTTCCCCTTGAAAAGGACACAATCCCCGTGTCGAAACGTCGGGTAAATAAAAAACTCGTTGTAATAATTGCAAGACTGAGTAGCCGTTCAATAAATAAAATTAAAACGTACAGTCGATCTATAATCAGTAAAATATTTCCAATCAATAACGGCGCCGGCCACGTGCTTACGATAATATAGGAAGGGATGGGTTGTTAGTCCGACTCTCGTTGCTACTAAAAACTGAATATTTGTTACTTACAAAGGATATTTTATCTGGATTCACTTCGTTAAGCGATGCGACCTACAAATTCTTGGCATTATTACAGTATTTGTAGCGCATTTTTCTCATTGAGTACATGTCGTAATCGTATGAATTGTTTCATATTGAAGAAACCGTTTGATTGCTGGATATCTCCTTTTTCTTCTTAATTGCTCTACGTTCCAACTGGAACTTGTTCTGCTAGAATTTAGTATTCTATTAGAATGCATTTCCACACGTAATAATTAAAAGTTTTCCTAAGCCCGCTATTGCATGAATATGGATCTTGTATGACAGGCACAATGTTCATGTCCAGGGAGCCGAGAATGTTTCATACCAGATAATATCCTAGACCGGACCGAAAACCGACTACGTTAGTTCAGCGGACGATGGAAATCAACTAGCCCTTTTAATCAAGAGCAATTAAGCAGCTGGTAAGGACGATGTCGGTGTTGAACTCATGATGTACCCGAATAAGCTGGCTAATAATCTGCACAGGCACACAGATAGTCAGAATTTGGGAAACAAAACATGTTCGGAGGAGCGGATGAGCCTGGTCATATGCCCCTCCTGCAAGAAAGGGTTGTCGCCTCAAAACTTTCGAGAGTTCAGCATCATAAATGCCGCATACAAAGTGATATCCTTGATCATCTTCCGTCGTCTGTCACCAATAGTGAATGAGTTCGTGGGAAGTTATCAAGCCGGCTTCGTTGACGGCCGCTCGAGGACGGACCAGATCCTTAAAAAATGTCGTGAATATCAGGTCCCAAGACACCATCTGTTTACCGATTTCAAGGCGGCTTACGATAGTATAGACCACGTAGAGCAATAGAAAATCATGGACAGCTTTCCCGGGATGGATGGTGTGCAAAATGGTGTGAAGATTTCGGGCCAATACTGCACTTCGTTCGAATCCCACCGGGGACTATGAGAAGGTGATGGACTTTCGTGCCTATTGTTCAATATTGCGCTAGAAGTACGATTTTCAACAGATCCAGTCAATTTATTTGTTTCGCGGGTGATATGGACATTGTCGACCGAACATAGCCGTGGCAGAAATCTACACCCACCTGAAACGTGAGGCAACAAAAGTTAGGCTGGTGGTGAATGCTTCGAAGACAAAGTGCATGCTAGTGGGCGGAACCGAGCCCGACAAGCCAGCCTTGGGAGTAGTATAGTAAAGATAGAAGATACCTTCGAGGTGATTGAGGAGTTCGTCTACCTTGCATACATAATAATGTTAGTTGAAATACGAGCCGCATCATCTGTGGAAGTCGGGCCTACTCCGTGCTCCAGAAGAAACTGCGATCAAAAAAGGTTCATATCCGCATCATGTACGGACCTTTGGTTCTCTACGGACATGCTACTTTGACCATGCTCGAGGTATTCAAGAGACGGGTGCTTAGAACCATCTTTGGCGCTGTGCAAAAGGACGATGTGTGGCGGCGAAGAATGAACCATAAGCTCGCCCAACTCTACGGCAAACCCAGTATCCAGAAGGTAGCTAAGGCCGAAAGGGTACGATGGCCTAGGCATGTTGCTAGAATACCGGACAGCAACCCTGCAATGATGGTGGGCGCAGCTAGCAAGGTGGGCTGACCAGGTGCAGAACGACTTGGCTAGCGTGGAAAGCGACCGAGGATGGAGAAATGCGTTCTCGAACTGTGTATTGTGTTGTCAAATTGTAGATTCAATGTTATCTATTTAAATGTAAGCCAAATAAATTAAATGAATCTCAATCCTATGACCCTAGCCTATATAAGATATTGGGATAATGTAATAAATTTTTCATTAGGGGCCCTTCTTAGCCGTGCGGTAAGACGCGCGGCTACAAAGCAAGACCATGCTGAGGGTGGCTGGGTTCGATTCTCGGTGACGGTCTAGGCAATTTTCGGATTGGAAATTGTCTCGACTTCCCTGGGCATAAAAGTATCATCGTGCTAGCCTCATGATATACAAATGCAAAAATGGTAACCTGGCTTAGAAACCTCGCAGTTAATAACTGTGGAAGTGCTTAATGAACACTAAGCTGCGAGGCGGCTCTGTCCCAGTGTGGGGATGTAATGCCAATAAGAAGAAGAAGAATAAATTTTTCATGATAATGAAATCAAATTCTCAATCATATTTGAAATATTTGAATATTTTGTTAATCCTTTGAAATCTCCAATATGCTTCAACTCTTTTTGACAAATTGGTCTTTTGTTTTCCCTTGTTTATTTGCGTGGACTGGTGACGCCATTTTCAGCCGTTCTACACTTGACAAGTCTTCGGTTTGACCCTTGTACTAATTAGGCACATGTCAGTACACTTTTTACGTTAGGTTCTAAAGATAAAATAAATCATATTCTAGTTTGCCAACCAGCTTCAATTTGCGCAACATACTGCCCAACATTGACTGCTAGAGGCAACGGAAATGTTCCAATTAAATGTAAATCATATTTTTCTTTTGCTCTTCGGACTGTACCAGTACCTACCGGCACTGATCATCAACAATGATGCAATCTCTGCCAACAACGTATCCAAGCTCGGTAATCATCCGCAATCAAGAGTTCACCAGCTACTATTACTGCTGCTGCTGCTGCAACGACGAACTGTGCTGGTAATGATGGAACTAGTATTTATAGATTCAGTACCGTTGGAAGCAAAGAATTTATTGGAGATCCCTCGCGGAGTAGAAATAATTCAAAGCTCGGCGCAAACCAATCTGCACCATTGCTATTTGCGACTTTTTTGCGGGTGTGCGAGCTTGACATTGGTGTAGCAAGAGAGACGACTAACAGGTTCGACCGACGATCTCGTTGCTCCAATCTATAACACATCACTACTCTCAAAGCAAACAGAGTAATACAAATGATAACTTCCAGTAAATATCCTAACTACACCAGTGAAGTTTAAGTTCGTTGCTTCTTGGTGTGCTGGAAGACAATTGCGAGTCATAAATAATAAGGAAAACAATAAAATCGCGGATGTTGCGATTTTGCTCTGTCTTAGTCCCTTCGTCATCCGACCAAAGATGACCGAAGATGCGCACAGAACTTTGCGATAATTGCCATGACATGTACCTATTTATAGATTTATGTACTACGGCAAAGGTTCGAAAACGAAACGAACAACAGCTCACGGATAATTACCAAGCTGGTCATTTATGGCCGTGACATTCCGCGATACATTCGAGGGGTGGTAGGTTGGGGTGCGCTTCACAGATAGGGAAAGATGCGCCAAGCGGTGCCTGCACGGTGTGCTGCTGGAGTAAGATGGAGATCCAGTCGACGACCTGGCACTTGAGTGAAGTCACTTAAAAACATCAGATAGAGTCCGCTGCTGTGGTCGATTCATATTGGTTGAATATGTTTTCTAGTGTTATCGCTGAGTGGCTAATGGTGAGGCGAAATGGAGCTAAGTGGGTGTATCACTTGAGGAAACGAAATTGGTGGTATTGAAAACATTGAATCACCGTCAATTTTGTGTAGTATCTTGATTGAGCACTGGAAAATGAAAATCGGACAGAAGTATAATTTGATACTTGGTGTGAGTTATGAGCTGCTAGATTTTGGTCACGATTACGTTATCGGGCTCTTAATAACAAGTTTATGTCAACAAGCATTGAAGTGCCTAATGGAGAAGCTACAATCGTTTCATGGTTCCGGATTCGATTTTATTCTTTTCAGTTTTATTTTTTCTCCATGTTATGAATGAAAAACAGACCTGGTAAACACTTTTAGGAAAGGAATGAGGAGAACAAAACTTCTGATGTTGTTTGAAATGCTCGCTTTTAAAGTATGTAAGAATTCATTGAGTTTTACATCAGCAACGTTTTATTGTTGTTTGGTGAAAAATTTTGTCATTCAGACGGTCGTGGCTGACTTGACCACCAGATCTGGTCTCTGCAACGGCGGTTCACGAAAAATGGTGAACATACTTCGAAGAGCAGGACGTAGTTATTTTGTTGGCCTGATGGACGTGGCTGACATGTTCACAGAATGGATTCGGCAACGGTGGTCGACGACAATGAAAGGACACATAAGCTAGGACCTTGAAACTGCAAGTTGCTCGGTTTCGCTAACCGAATTCTCGCCACTTCGACTTCGTAGTACTACACGAAATGTTTTATTCCACCTAGAAAGCATCGACTGGCTACTTCCTGTCAAAGGCTGATCTTTTACCTTTTCTTCTCATAGTTTGAACAATTTTCAATCAGCTTCAATCAGCTTCGCGTGGAATTTCCAATACTGAGGTCGATATTGGGTTATTTTTTGGCGTTGGCTGTTTTCGGATGGGAAACATTATCGACAATCTGCATAACTGTGTCCATTGTGCGCCACAAAAGATACATATTCATGCAAAGGTGCCGATTAAAAAAATGTGGAAATGAGAAGTGTTCAGTCAGTGTTTCACTTAGAATGTAGGGTCATTGGAGATGCACATGCACCATTAAACGATATTACGATATTATTGTTTAATTATTCATCTTGTGTAATCATAATCATCAATGCCACAAGGAGCAAGTTTTCTCACAAACTTGACTCGGATATGTATATTATTTTATTAACGTTTGCTGAACTAACCTAACACCACCTTCAAAGAAAATAATGTAGAGCATAAATTTAAAATAGACAAAACGAACAATCAAATCCATTCAAGTATATTAGTTAAAGCAACCCCAAAACCAAGCACTCAAATATCTGACTGGGGCAGCCAAAGTCAGCGCCGGTCATTTGGCGCGTCGTCATCGACGCTCAGCCGGAGATTGACTGCTAGAGGCAACGGAAATGTTCCAATTAAATGTAAATCATATTTTTCTTCTGCTCTTCGGACTGTACCAGTACCTACCGGCACCGATCATCAACAATGATGCAATCTCTGCCAACAACGTACTCAAGCTCGGTAATCATCCGCAATCAAGAGTTCACCAGCTACTATTACTGCTGCTGCAACGACGAACTGTGCTGGTAATGATGGAACTAGTATTTATAGATTCAGTACCGTTGAAAGCAAAGAATTTATTGGAGATCCCTCGCGGAGTAGAAATAATTCAAAGCTCGGCGTAAAACCAATCTACACCATTGCTGTTTGCAACTTTTTTGCGGGTGTGCGAGCTTGACATTGGTGTAGCAAGAGAGACGACTAAAAGTCTCGACCGACGATCTCGTAGCTCCAATCTATAACACATCACTACTCTAAAGCAAACAGAGTAATACAAATGATAACTTCCAGTAAATATCCTAACTACACCAGTGAAGTTTAAGTTCGTTGCTTCTTGGTGTGCTGGAAGACAATTGCGAGTCATAAATAATAAGGAAAACAATAAAATCGCGGATGTTGCGATTTTGCTCTGTCTTAGTCCCTTCGTCGTCCGACCAAAGATGACCGAAGATGCGCACAGAACTTTGCGATAATTGCCATGACATGTACCTATTTATAGATTTATGTACTACGGCAAAGGTTCGTAAACGAAACGAACAACAGCTCACGGATAATTACCAAGCCGGTCATTTATGGCCGTGACATTCCGCGATACATTCGAGGGATGGTATGGTTGGGGTGCGCTTCACAGATAGGGAAAAATGCGCCAAGCGATGCCTGCACGGTGTGCTGCTGGAGTAAGATGGAGATCCAGTCGACGACCTGGCACTTGAGTGAAGTCACTTAAAAGCATCAGATAGAGTCCGCCGCTGTGGTCGATTCATATTGGTTGAATATGTTTTCTAGTGTTATCGCTGAGTGGCTAATGGTGAGGCGAAATGGAGCTAAGTGGGTGTATCACTTGAGGAAACGAAATTGGTGGTATTGAAAACATTGAATCATCGTCAATTTTGTGTAGTATCTTGATTGAGCACTGGAAAATGAAAATCGGACAGAAGTATAATTTGATACTTGGTGTGAGTTATGAGCTGCTAGATTTTGGTCACGATTACGTTATCGGGCTCTTAATAACAAGTTTATGTCAACAAGTATTGAAGTGCCTAATGGAGAAGCTACAATCGTTTTATGGTCCCGGATTCGATTTTATTCTTTTCAGTTTTATTTTTCTCCATGTTATGAATGAAAAACAGACTTGGTAAACACTATTAGGAAAGGAATGAGGAGAACAAAACTTCTGATGTTGTTTGAAATGCTCGCTTTTAAAGTATGTAAGAATTCATTGAGTTTTACATCAGCAACGTTTTATTGTTGTTTGGTGAAAAATTTTGTCATTCAGACGGTCGTGGCTGACTTGACCACCAGATCTGGTCTCTGCAACGGCGGTTCACGAAAAATGGTGAACATACTTCGAAGAGCAGGACGTAGTTATTTTGTTGGCCTGATGGACGTGGCTGACATGTTCACAGAATGGATTCGGCAACGGTGGTCGACGACAATGAAAGGACACATATGCTAGGACCTTGAAACTGCAAGTTTCTCGGTTTCGCTAACCGAATTCTTGCCACTTCGACTTTGTAGTACTACACGAAATGTTTTATTCCACCTAGAAAGCATCGACTGACTACTTCCTGTCAAAGGCTGATCTTTTACCTTTTTCTTTTCATAGTTTGAACAATTTTCAATCAGCTTCAATCAGCTTCGCGTGGAATTTCCAATACTGAGGTCGATATTGGGTTATTTTTTGGCGTTGGTTGTTTTCGGATGGGAAACATTATCGACAATCTGCATAACTGTGTCCATTGTGCGCCACAAAAGATACATATTCATGCAAAGGTGCCGATTAAAAAAATGTTGAAATGAGAAGTGTTCAGTCAGTGTTTCACTTAGAATGTAGGGTCATTGGAGATGCAGATGCACCATTAAACGATATTATTGTTTAATTATTCATCTTGTGTAATCATAATCATCAATGCCACAAGGAGCAAGTTTTCTCACAAACTTGACTCGGATATGTATATTATTTTATTAACGTTTGCTGAACTAACCTAACACCACCTTCAAAGAAAATAATGTAGAGCATAAATTTAAAATAGACAAAACGAACAATCAAATCCATTCAAGTATATTAGTTAAAGCAACCCCAAAACCAAGCACTCAAATATCTGACTGGGGCAGCCAAAGTCAGCGCCGGTCATTTGGCGCGTCGTCATCGACGCTCAGCCGGAGATGGAGAGAGGAAAACGTGTTTGCCGTCTTTTATTTTGCCGCCAACTAGTGAACAAGATCAGCTGCACAGTGTCAGACCGCATCGTGCTTTCGTGCTGTGCGGTTCTTTCTCTCTTTGCGGAAGGAAGTTTTTAATACTACCCGAAGCTATTTTAATTTCAACGGTGCTTCTTAGCGCTATTTGTACCCACTGATCCCGTTACGATCTTTGCAAGGACCCGTGCCTTCGTTTTACGTTGGACCCGTTTGCGGAAGTAAAATTCCGACAAGCGGTGGTAATCCTGCAGGGACACCGTTCTGGGAAAAACCTCTTAGAAGGTCACGTCTCCACGCTCAGCAATGAGTATTAACAAAAACAAGAGGAAGGGGAGTCTCTGAATTCTCCACTTCCTTCAAAGAAACAAGGTTTCAAGACCGTCCTGCCCAAGCGCGGAAAAATAGAAGGAAGCTGGAGAATTCAGATATTCCTTCTAACTCTAATATCGGAAATAATTCTTCTCCAATCGAACTGAGCAATCAGTTCGATTTGATTAATGATGAAATTGAGCAAATCGAATCTACCTCTAGCCCAGGTGATTCGATTCATGCGAAAAGCAAAGGATTCCGCCAATTGTGGTATCTGTTGCCGAGTTTTCTGGCTTCCGGAATGAGATTTTGATTAACCTTCAGGGGATCAAGGTTTCATTTCAGATTGCTAGGAAGGGTGACTGCCGCGTTTTGCCGGGATCCTTTGACGATCGCAAACGTCTTCTTCACTATTTAACTGAGAAGCGCCATAAATTCTTCACATACGACGACAAAACTGAGCGATTGTTCAAAGTCGTCTTGAAAGGTCTCCCAGTGATGACAAATCACTGGATGAGATTAAATTGAAATTTCTCAATTACTTGGATTTTCACCAGTCCAAGTAATTAAGATGAAAAAGAAATCCCATTCTGGTACTTCCCAGAGGGGCATTTCTCAAGAATTTTATTTAGTTCATTTTAACAAAAGTGAACTAAATAATATGAAAAGTTTGGAAAAGGCCTGTATTATGTCTCATGTCCGTGTTACATGGGAACATTTCCGCAGGCCTGGGGGAAATTTCCAAAACCCTACCCAGTGCCGTAAGTGCCAAAAGTGGGGTCATGGAACCAAACATTGTCACATGGATGCTAAATGCATGATTTGTGGTGGAACCTCTCACGCCAAGGACGCATGTCCTGTGAGAGAAGATTCCAATAAATTTAAGTGCGCAAACTGTGGGGGCAATCATAAATCCAATTTCTGGGAATGCCCTTCACGCAAAAAAGTTTTGAATTCCCGTGCAAAATTGATGACGGGAAATTCCAATCGGATCCCAGATTCGACGGGTAGAAATTTTTCAAACGCTCAAATTTCGAAACCGGTTACCGGTCGAGCAATTCATACCCACCACAATTCACAAACAAATTTTGCCGCTCGTCAACGGGTAGCAAGCACTTCAGTAAATTCCAATTTTTCCAATGTACCTACGTATGCAAACATCGCTGCTGGTAGACAAAATTTCTCTTCTCAAAATGAGGTTTATACCCATGTCCCAACGGAAAATAACGGTCATGTTGCCGATTCAGGTAGCATGACTGCTTCCGATTTTGATTTTTTAACTGAACAATTGCATCACATGATTGATGCAATGTTCAAAGCAAATACCATACCAGAAGCTGTTCAGGTTGGTATAAAGTACACACAAAAAATTGTTATCGGACTCCGTTTTAATGGATCTAAATAATTGTGTGAAAGTTCTAAATTGGAATGCCCGCTCTCTAAAGGGTAAGGAAGATGAATTATTCAACTTCCTAACAGTTCATAATGTGCATATTGCCATTATAACTGAAACCTATTTAAAACCAGGACTCTCCATTAAACGAGATCCAAATTATTTTATCTACAGAAATGATCGTCTTGACAGCGCCTGTGGTGGGGTCGCCATTGTCATTAATAGACGTATC